>NC_046653.1:18349784-18662284 GCF_900324485.2 Mastacembelus armatus | reverse complement strand
CCTTGAAGATAAGTCAGAATGTGCTGACACTGTGAAGATTATAAGATTAGTTATCAGAACCAAAATACAACCTCTGTAGCAACAACACCACATCCTGTGCGACTTGCATATGATTTTCAAAGTGCCTGTAAAGCACTAAATCTATTACACTGTAGTTAGTATCTAAATGATAATCACATTAAAACATTACATTTGCTTCTCAGCAAATTTTAAAAATGACATATAAAGCATGTTTAAGAGATTAATTCTGTCCTTGTGGTGATAAAATACAAGAGACAAATATTAACAACATGATGTGGAAACTGTGTGGTGCTTCTTTTCTAAGCACTTCGATACCATCCATTAATCAGGGACCTTTGTTTGGATTATATGGGGACATAAACAACTAGAAATCAAATATACTCACTGCTTCATCTAAGAGCTCTGGAGAAAGCTTACAGATGTCACCCACAACTTTGTTGATGCCTGAAATACAGAAGTGGGAGGAATCATTTATCACAGGGTTTCCCATATTTTCTTCTGGACCCACAGCCGCTGGAATCACCAGTCAGTGTCATGTGAGCCTGACCATGTTTACAGTATTTCCTCCATATGTTTTCAAGAGCAGGCAAGAAACATAATCTGCCATAACATATAAAGCATTCATATAGATTTACATATAGTAAGTGCTTAAAATGTGCTTATTATATATTATTATATATTATATAGTTACCTCTGTGAAAATGGCTAAGTTGGATTAAAGGCACAAACTGGGTTTATGTATAAGTGTAGGGGATGTCTCTGGTAGGTGTATGGAAGATGACAAACAACTGTCTGGGGTCAGATATAAGGTTAGGTTCATATTTAAATAAACGGGAAATCATCGAAAAGGAAACAAGTTAACCCTATTCACTGAGTTATATATTCCCTGATGCTATACTGGTGTCCAGTGATATATTTGTTGTCTAATCACACTGTCAGAAAACACTGACCGCTGCTTCATGCAAATGAAACCCACCATATGACTCCCCTGCTGCTGGCATCGTCTCTCAGTCAAGCTGCAGGTCTGACCGCCCTGGCACTGTTGTAAACTTAGCGACTTTTAAAACACCTTAGGTTTATTCTAACTATTTTTCCAATACGCCCATCGATCATGAGAATAACTCTTAGGTCCAAACGACACATTTCCGTAAAGTTTCTTATTTGTGTAGGATTGCAAACCATTGTATAAGGTGCATACCGCCACCTATTGAAGCGGAGTGACATCTTCTCTTAGTTTTTTTACACACACACACACAAATCAGTCTTTGCATAAATGGAAAAGGACTGAAGCCACATTTTCCCTACATAATATATAATATAATATATATATAGTAATATTATAAACAACAACAACCAACAACTACAACTGTTGGTAATCAGTCTCTGAAACACGCCCATGACCCTGGACTGGTCCACTTTTGGGGGGGGGGAGCTGTGGTTACTATGGTCAAAACTCATAAATGTTTCAGACAAAAATATTATCAAGCTATTCGTGGTAGAAAACAAGTGATAAACTATGTGTTCAATGCGTGTAACTGTGTCATGTTGTACTAGGTGCGGTGTATTTATAGTTTATGGAAAACATAAACACCTGCGTATGAGCTTTATATGAAGATGGACTTTCCCGACACGGAAGTGGTTTGAAGCTGTCAAACAGATTTTTGTAAACCTGTTTCAGCTCTCGGCTGAAAGGAAAACAACACTTGACGTTGCTTTACAATGGACTGCCCACGCTGGTTGCCTCTGGAGTCCAATCCAGAAGTAAGTATTTCTTCTATTCCTTCACAAAATCTTATTTTATCGAAATCATTCATTCACACAAGCAGGGCTAGCTAACAGCTGCTAGCACGTAGAACAAAAGCTGCAGCCGGTGTCACTGCTTTCTCAGTCCAGCAGCCATTTGACTAACCTTTATATCTGTGTCTTTTCCTTTCAGGTAATGACGAAGGTGAGTATTTTATTCTGGTTTCATTTAGCACCGGGTGTGGCCTGAATAAAAAGCTGTAAAGCGACGTGCAGCCTCACACGGCCTCCATGGTGTTTATAGTGTAAATGTCTAAGGATAAAAACTAATGACATGGATGACATTTTACAGACTCTACAGCTTCTCTTGACAGTTTATTCTATGTCTACCGGACAAACAGGAGTCTCAGACTCACAGGGACAATTTAATTAGGTCCTTACTGTGATAAATTAGAAAACTCACCATCACATAGTTAATACACAGCAGATCAGCTTAATTTTACATGTTTGTTAGGTAAATACAGTGTAAACAGTCCTGCAATAAATCCTGCTTTATACAGGTTATAATGTCAGTCATACCCCTGTAGAGAGGAGTTTATTCTACTGTATGATTTATTTGGAACATGTAGTTTGTGGTTGCAGCACGGTGTCGTAGTGGTTAGCACTGTTGCCTCACAGCAAGAAGGTTCCTGGTTTGAAACCCATCAGGGACCTTTCTGTGTGGAGTTTGCATGTTCTCCCTGTGCTTGTGTGGGTTTTCTCCAGATACTCTGGTTTCCTCCCACAGTGCAAAAACATGTATGTCAGGTTGATTGGTGACTCTAAACTTCCCATAGGAGTGAGTGTGAGTGTGTGAGGTTGTTTGTCTCTATGTGGCCCTGTGATGGACTGGTGACCTGTCCAGGGTGGACCCCTGCCTTTCACCCAGAGAGAGCTGGGATAGGCTCCAGCAGGTCCCTGGGACATTAAATAGGAATAAGTGAGTATAGATGATGGGTGGATGGATAGTTTGAAGTGTATCTTATTTTGCCTACCCTATTCAATTCAATTACAGTAGGCTAAGTAACAGACAGTTATTTGTCTAATGCAATGCAGTTGAACAACATGACTACATCTTCCAAAATCATCATAAAGTTGAAATAATCTGCTAAAAATAAATTATTAATCACTTTTAAATTGATCGATAAAGGAAAATTCAAATTTTGCAGAACACCTTTTTGGAAAATAATAAAAAAAATATTAAAAAGCATAATATAGTGCAGTCTGCCTATTCTTGGACCCAGACCCATGTCTGGAGCCCAGATGTAATTCATGTAATCCAGTTATGTGGAAGCAGGGTGCCAACATGACAATCAGACTAAATATGGAAACTATTAAGTGTAACCTGTAATTGTATTTTGTTAGGGGTATAAGTATAAGTATTGTACAACAGTTTTTTTAAATTTTATTTTACAAGATTTTCTGACATTACATTACATTTTTACATGCAGGTGTAAAATAATAGCTAGCATTTTTCCATTCAGCTGTAATATATTTGTAATAGAGAACCACACTAGCTTTTCTGGGGTTAAGTAGGAATATCTTCTTTCTGATGGCAGCCTAATCTAAGACCAGGGCTTATATACACTTTAAGCTCAACTTAACTTAGGTTGTCGTGACATCTTTACCATCAATGTTTGTGTAGTTTGTCAATTGTTTGGGTATGAAGCCAACCTGGCAATTTGGAGACGTATACGGATTGGATCCAGAGCTTCTCAGCATAGTACCAAGACCAGTGTGTGCAGTGCTGCTCCTCTTCCCAGTGACAGAGAAGGTACTTAGTTTCATTCTTGCAACATCTTTGGTGTAACATGTAAGCAGTATGTTCAAAAACCACACTGGATTGTTTTCTCCTGCTTATGTCCAGTATGAGGCATTCAAGCAAGAAGAGGAAAAGAAACTCAAGGATCAGCGACAGGAGATCTCTCCTGATGTCTACTTTATTAAGCAAACAATTGGAAATGCCTGTGGAACAATAGGATTAATTCATGCTGTGGCAAACAACCTGACACACCTGGAATTTGGTGAGCAGCTATTCTTCTGACGTCACATGTAGAGATGTAACAATTGTATGATTGAAGAGGGTTAATTGACTATGAACTCATGAAGTAGCACTATTTGGGTTTTGTTATATTTTGAGGAAATATTAGAAGTGTTGCTGGATTTTATTGTTCATTTTACTCAGGCAGAACAACTCTGGAAATTGGATAACTTAGTTTTTAGACCAGGAAAAGATGACCATTTATCATGTAAATAAATACCTTATGAAACACAATCTCCTATATCAGTGTCAACGTAATAGCTGTTGTAACTCCAAGTACCTTTGGGCTTGTAGACATTTTACCATAGGCTGTTCTTTCTCTTCAGAGCCTGATTCTCCTCTTAAGAAGTTTCTTGAACAAACCTCTAAAATGACCCCAGAGGAAAGAGCTGCCTTCCTGGAGAAAGATGAGGTAGGTAAACACTTGATGGCATTATGAAGTGGAAGTTATAGTCACATGACTGAAGGACTACACTAAGGTTTTGGATATGTTTGGCATACTTGTCATGATGCAATTGAAAAAAATGAAAGAAAATGTACTAAGGATATAGTTAATTTGACTATAGAGTATATTACAAAGAAAACTTTTTTTTACTTCTTGTTTCAGAGTATACGTGTTACACATGAATCCAGTGCACAGGAGGGACAGACAGAGGTTTGCATTTTGTTGTCTGATGTTACTTATGAGAGAAAATGACAAAAGTTTTTGCTGAATTTATTTAATTTAAAGGAATATTTATTTTCTTTTTCAGGCCCCAAGCTTAGATGAGAAGGTGAATCTGCATTTTATAGCTTTTGTGAATGTTGGAGGACAGTTATATGAACTGGGTAAGTTCACAGATGAAGTATGCTTACTGTTTATGTAGAAAATATTTAGGTATTTGTCATGCTGATAATAATTACTGTAATTCAAACAAGTTCAAATGCAATTGTAAACCTAACATGTTGACATGTTGTGTTTATTTCATACACAGATGGAGGGAAGCCGTTCCCTATTGTCCATGGAAAGACTTCAGAAGATACTGTTCTTGAGGTAAGATATCACAGTAAAAAAAAAAAAACTAAAAAAAACGTGTACATAAAAATATGTTAAACTGAGTTGCCAATCATCATTTTCCTCCTGTGTACCACTGCACTGACTACAGGATGCTGTAGAGGTCTGTAAGATCTTCATGGCTCGTGACCCTCAGGAGGTTCGTTTCACCATCATTGCCCTCTCTAAAGATTCATACTGAGGAAACGTCCTTATCTTATGAGGAAATAAGGAAAACATTACTGCCAAACATTCTTAAGTGCTGACTTTATTGGAAAATTAAAGTTTTTTTTTTTTCAAAATACTTTAGCAAGAGATATGTAAAAATGAGAAGCTGCTAGGATCATCCTCCCAAAGAAAAGTCCCACTTTTCTTATGCAGCACTTATTACAAGTAAGAACAAAAATGCAAAGGATTAAGAGTGCCGCTCAAATCAAATTAATTCTTAAGATCAAAATTTTAGAGTTCCTCATTTCTGAAGCATCTCTAAGCTTAATACAGCCATTAGCTGTACTGGATTAACACTGCACTTATGTGTGTTTAAATAGAAATTTAATCCGCTTCGTGTCACTTAGGGGAACTCAAGGTTTTTTTGATTTTTTTTTTTTTTTTTTTTTACTCTGGGTTCAATGATACATAAGGTATGTAGTGATTGGCATTTGACCATATGTCTAACCACATGGTCAAAACCACTTGAAGAAATATGTTTTGCAAGGCTTTAATTTCAGTCAGAGCTCTGAAATCACAGATAGGCTCAATGCTGTTCTATGTAGAAATGGTTTTAAGAAAAGCTTATTAAAATGAAACATGTCTCCTATAATGTGGGGCTACTTGAAAAATGCAGACTACAACTGTGTGGAAGGTGCCTACATTTTTGTATTAAGAATTAGAAATTCTGTCAAATAAAAAGCAAATTTATTAAACATTTCTTTCATTGATCTTTTATGTGACGCAAACAGACATTTGAATATATGTATGTTTTCTTTTCGTGTAAATTAGACTTTGACAGACTAATGGAGCAGACTGCACTAAGACAAGACAGACTGACTGAGAGGTTACTCAGATTGTTTAAGTAAAACTACAAACACCAACTGAAAATGTTCCTCATTAAGTAAAAGTCCCATATTTATAATTTTTCTTAATTTGTGTCAGCCAAATTATTTAAAGTAGATATTTTGAATGTGCAGGACTCACTGTTTGCCCCTGTGTTGTGTAGTTGCATAGCAGAAAGCACAGTAGCAGAACGCAGAGACTAAGTAAGTTCCTCTATAGTCTAATTAAGTACAATAGCCAATTTGATTAGTTCATTTTCAACACTCCTCTTAGAATTCCCACTCAATTATTGCAGGATTTCACTGTCGCACACTAACAGCTTAGTTCTTCAGGCCCTGCAATGCACCAGACCACCACTGGGTGGCGTTGCAGCATCTGTTACAAAAACAGACGAACTCCAATGTGGATGAATTCGCCCAAGAACTCAAACTTTTTAACATCTATCTGTTTGGTTGTCAGCGGAGATCAGACGTCAAACTGATAAGATTTTATCCAGATGTGTTGCAGACATGTAGTCAGCATGTTGTTGTTGGGTATTATTTGGTCTACAATTACACAGCTGTGCATCCCACCTATTGTGCGTGTAGCAGTGGACCTGGGATCAAAATAATCGTGCGGAGGGGGGAATAACCTGGAACCCTCTCAAGGGTCCGTGGGTGGTCCCTGGGACCCAGCTTTGAAAACTCTCCGGCCATAGCCTCCAACACATGCAGCTTAGACTTGATGAGAAGAGAATCTCTCGTGTCAGTGCGTCTCTAAGAAGAAGTGAGACGTGATCGACTTTGAACACGGTCGCTGCATGTGAAGGTGGAGTAGACTGAGCAGAGTGTGAAAATACCAAGAGGAAACCACAGGTGTGTCGGATGAAAGAACAGGTAAGCAGCACCACGGTGATGCACACAGTTACACCTGGTGAGAATCAACAATAGGACGCATATTTCATGACAGACGAGCGTGATTACCTGAGCGCTACCTGTCCGCATGACGAGTTTGAAAAGCGCTCACTGTGTCTGCTTGTCTGAACTGGTCCTCATTTGTGTCGCTGGACATTAAGTGCGGCTCATTAGGAACCGAATTGTCCCGCCGGCGCAGCTCGGATACGTTTTTGTGATGGAGTGGCGTGAGCAGTCCTCAGTCAGCTGTGAGGAAGCCTACTTGGAGGCGCAGAGATGGATTGAGGTGAGTAGAAACGTTACAAACTTTCTCAGCACCTTTCTTTGGAAATGATATTCAATATATAACATAAATGTGAAAGACAACTGTGGTGGTGTGAGCTTCTTGAGACTTCTATCATGTATGATAGTACTTTGATAACTGAATTTACCATCCAAAACACCCCTGATTGAGGGGTTACCTAAGTTTGTGGCTGAAAGCTGATCAGGTTCCTCAGCTTTTGCCCCCAAGCTTCAGATAATAGTAGCCTGAACCATAGAAACATGGAGGCATGTATCACCCCACACCTCAAGCCTCAGGTACCTGATGAGGTTCAGCTTTTCCTTTAGTCTTTTGTTTCTCCAAGTGTTAGCCATTCTCTGCCTTCTCTGTTTGTCTCTTCAGAGCACAGGTACATGGCTTTGACCCCATCCATCATTATTGTTTGCTGGCTGCCTCTTTGTCAGGTCTTGTCTAGACCTGCTCAGCACTATTTTTTTTTTTTTAATGGTTCTGGGGCTTTGAGGCTCCAGTTACAAACAGGTAGTGAAGGAAATCAGCAGAGCGATTAAGACATCTATGAATGATCTGAGCTATTGTGACTCACCTATAGTACAGTATGTAGGTCTACAGGACACATGCACTCAGTTTCATGAAACAGCCGTGTGGAACATTGTCTACTTTAATAGACATAATTTCTGACAGTTTCTGTGAGATGTGTAAGAAAAAGAATAAGTTTCAACAAATTGTTACTTTTCTGATGTAAAAATTGTGTTTTCATTGTCATAGTCTTCTCCATTTACCAGTGCAATTATCAAAGTGCAAACCCTAAACAACAACCCAGCATCACTTCCAGTAAGAGATCCCTTTTTATTTCCAAAATGTCAGATTATAAGAAGTTTCCACCCAGCCTGCCACTAGACTCCACTTTTTTCTTTACTTTTTACAAGCGGATAAAATTCTCTTCTCAGTAGGGTGGTATGTGCAGTAGCTGCTGCGTGGCTGTAACTAAACAAATATTGTTCTAATTTCATGAGGGTGAATCTGAATGCTTTTGATGTGACATCAGGGTCTCACACACTCACACACTGGCCCATTGTAGTGGCTGAGCTGGGGAATGACCTCAGATGGGGGCAGGAAGATTAGGTTGAGTGAGCATGAAGCTGAACAATTTGAATAACGTAAAGTTAGAGAACATGGAGCCGTTACATTAACGGTGTACGTGCAAGA
This sequence comes from Mastacembelus armatus, assembly GCF_900324485.2. Lineage (NCBI taxonomy): Eukaryota > Metazoa > Chordata > Actinopteri > Synbranchiformes > Mastacembelidae > Mastacembelus > Mastacembelus armatus. The sequence continues at coordinate 18,653,972 of NC_046653.1, read as the reverse complement.
CGTATGGCAGAGAGGAAATTCAAAAGCAATCAGAGACCAATTTCTGGCACGAGGCTAACATATTCCCTTCAAGGAGAAAGTTTCGGCGGTATTGGATTCTGCCACTGGATGATTAACAAGCTGCTTGTCTTCACAGCCCTTTAAAGAGATGTATGTATGTGTGTGTGTGTGTGTGTGGCGGGTTGGTGGTGCTGTTTAAAAACTAGACTAAATGGTCTGGAGCCTGTCACATGGACACATTCCTGCATTAGCTGCCATGGCTATGAACATAGCCCCCTCAGAGCTGGCTGGCTGTTAGCACAGGGCACTGCTTCCTACAACCACAGGGCCTAATGAAATAACAGAGGTCCTTGTTAATTGAATAGAAAGGCTTCAAGTGTGACTGTTATAACAATCAAGAACAAGTGGCAGTGTTCATGCAGCTAACAGGTCAGAAGCACATGCGTATGGCCGTCTGTAAACACAGTATGTTATGAATGTGAAGTTAGTTGGCAATTAGTACATAAGGGCTTATCTGTTAGAGTATGAGAACTCTGTGTCACTGATGATGCTTTGACAAATGTAGGTTGTTATTAATAAAGCAGGTAACAGAGACAGACACATCATGCCATTTATTTTTTTTTGTTTGTTTTAGTTGCCATGGGCCAGAATTAAATTCCTCACGGGGCCTGTATTTGTTTAGGTGTTGCCCAGAATACTTAGAATACCTCTTTAAACTGGTTTAGTTAGAGCTTCACTACAGCTATTGATCTTGTCATGAGGGTCATGTAACAATCGGTATAGGGTTTCAACTCTAGTTTTGATTTTGCTCCCGTGTGTTAATGTGTGGCTGCTTGAAAAGGACCATATTGTGTTCCTCACATTCTCTGGGACAAAACAGCTAGTCAAAGGTAACACAATCCTGTGGACTTCTTGAAGTTCTGTTACTTATCTTGTTGTTGCAGTCATACAGCGCTCAATCAACTCCAGGCATCCCTGTGTTTTTCATGACCCCTACTGAGGAAACAGTTTAGTGTAATTTAATACTAATCATTTTCAATACGTAACTAATTTACAATTCACTTTTTTTTTTTTTTTTACATTTTTTATGTCTCAGACAAAAGTGACGTGTTGTAGATGTAATGATTTTATGTATCCAGGTTTTGTCATATGTTTCTTATTTTCCTTATTATATTTGAGATGGATGGAGTATTTGTTTATGGTGCTTCCAAACAGTTGCATTTAGAATTTGCAACAATCACACCTTCTTTGAATGGACACTGTCCAATTTAATAATTTGCAGAGCAGCTGTGTCTTCTACTACGGTAATACACTACAAGTCTAAATTTTGGACACACCTTCTTACTCAGTTCAATTGGAATTGAATGAGAATATGTTTAAATATATTTTCAATCATGTGATCTCCACAAATAATATTTCACTCACCTCTGTCATATTAGAACAGTGACAATAATGTTTGAGACAGATATCTCAAAGGCCCAAAATAAACGTAAAACGTGGAGAGAGGCCACCTGGATTAAGTGAGAAAAGCTACTTTTTTGTCCACTCAGTTAAACAACTTCATAATACATTTGATAAATGTTCTTAAAAGACAAAATAGATATATCTACCCATAAGCTCTTTCCTTTCTTTCCCGCCCAGCGCTCATGAATTGCCTTTTGTGATTTGTGTCATCGGGAGCTGTGAGGCTGAACTAATCATTCTTCCACCTCACTGTAGCCCCATTCTGAGGTTTTTTGGGTGTTTTGATAAAAACGGGGCTGTGGGCATCCAGATGTACTCAGGTTAAGCAGGACCTCGCACAAGAAGTCATTCATTTGCACTTACTTGTTTATACAGTTCTGTTTTTCTGATATGTTGATGGGGTCGGTACTAATGGCTTCCACAGTGGTATATTTTTGTTGAGTTGGAACCCTGGAATATTTGGAAGACACCCCAGTTGCCCCCTGATGGCCAATGCCCCTGTCCACTGCAGGAGAAACAAAGAATGTTAGGAACAATTAGTGGTGGTGGTGGTGTGTTGGGGCTGCATCTGCACAAACCTTGAATACTGATTTGCCTCAGTGCCCTGCATGAATAAACAATAGCTGTGGTCACGGACTCAGAGATTCCCCAATTCCTTTGTGTTCTACCAAGGCACCGTTTTTGGTTCACTGCAATTATAAAAATTAATTTCACGTCAGAACGCTTTAAAAGCCCATAGTGAACTCGAAGGACTACATTTTCTAACTTTTTATGTGGTGGTAAAATCATCATGAGACTCAGTTCCTGAACACATTCGGCAGCACATTCTTGAGGGGAGCGAGGGTGGGTTTGCAGGAAGGCAAGCTGTTTTTGAAATTTCTGCTCCTGCCTTAAACCTCCGCATTATATCAGGGTAGCAATATGCTGTTGCAGATTATTGCTGTTTTTCCAGGCAGGTTCAACAGGCAAGGGAGGGCACAGGCACAGCAGGAGTTAATATTTCTGATGACAATAGACTAAAGTATATATTTTTTCACAGCCAGGTTAGTACCACCATGGGTCCCAACTTCCACATTTGAACAACTAGGAAATAATATCTGAAGGAAACCTTTTGTTCTGTTTTGCTGCTTAACTGTGAATAAAAAACATAAGGGGAAAAGAAACCAAATGTCTTTAGTAAGCCCCACTGTATCAACTGTGCTCTTTTCACATGCACAGAACAGCAGGGGTCAGGATTTCAAATTGCAGCTACAGCTTACTGATTATACTGTACTGTGCAGTTTGTTTGCTTTGTGTGTGTGTGTGTGTGTGTGTGTTTACAGCTTTGCACATTTGTCTGTGCTCCTGTTTTGTGTTTTCGGACTCTGGGTATGATTGTGATTGTATTTTGGTCAATGAAGGACTAGAAAGCCAAGACCTCAGTATATTTTGGGAGTATTTCCCAACAATAGCTTGGTCGCAGTGTTCAAATACAGAAAGGCTGCAGACGATGTTTGTGTAAAGCGTCAAGCTTATTCATCTGTTACTACATGAACTAATTATCTTGGAATGATGGAACTAATTACCTTGGAATGATGGACATTTGGAGCCTTGGTCATCTCAGGTTATACAGGGTGTGTTCTAAGGTGTGCTTTGTTTGAAAATAATAATAGTATGTTCCTGTCAGTCTGTCTACGTAATTGCTGTAGTTTCTCCTGTCCTGCTCAAAATGATGCCTGTGTTTAGTTATGCCTGCATTTATTCCAGTTTCCCTTTAAAGGAAAAGGCACAAAAGGCCTGAACCGAGACACATCTGACCAACTTGATTGGCTTAGCTGACCTGTCAAACTTGTTTTGCTTTGTGTACAAGTGTATGTGCATGTGTGTTATTGTCTTATTGTCATTCCCCCAAAACACAATAAGACCTGTTAAGGAGAGGCCATCAACACGAACTTGATATCCCATAACAAAATGTCAGTGTCATATGAAAGCAGAATCAAAAATGATACTCACATTGCCTTTTGCAGACAAGACAGATTACGTGTATTAAAGGACCCAAATGTAGAATTGTGTTTAAAATGAAACATGTTGTTTGATTCTGTGTGAATATTGTATATGTGAGTATGTTTGCCTTTGTAATGGCTCTTGCTATTCCTGTTGTGGCGGTTTGAGATCATGGGAAAGGCATGAGGCTATAACACAGTGCTGTGTTCCTCTAGCACTCCAGATGCTGCCATAGGCTTGCGGCTTGGGCAGCCTCGCTCCAGTACAGTTTTAGCACAGCTCTCCTTTCTACCAGAGGCTTTTAGTATTAAAGTGAGAATAACCGAGGTGCCCCAGAGCTCCTGAGGAGTACCTGCAGAACTGAGGCTCACGGCTGTCCTGGCAACACTGTAGGAACTCAGGAGGAAATTCCTCTAACTTCCTCTCCTACTGTTCTCAACATCCTACCTTTCTTTTTAAGGCTCCCCACCCCAGCACACACACACAAACACACACAAACCCAACCCTTCTTGCTATTTTGTTCACTGTTTTTGTATTCCTTTTTTCCAGGCGGTAACCAAGAAAAAATTTGGGAGCAACGACTTCCGATCAGCGCTGGAGAATGGAGTTCTGTTGTGTGAGTAAGTACTCTGCTTTTCCCAGGCAATTCTCTTAAGCCACTCATTCATATGGCAGCCCACTGCTCTCCTCCAGGTCTGCGCTCCACCGTAAGTGTTACTGATATTTCCCAGGCAGGCCTCCTGCTGGGACAGTATTTGTTTGTCAGCCACAAGTGAGCCAGTGTCTTGTGACAGCACAACAGAGGATGTATTTTGTAGTTATTTCTAGCTTCCAGTGTCAGATCTGGCTTCTGAGGTCTTGTTTATATATGATGTGTGATCTATTTCAACATGAGTTGTGTTGTCAGTTTGACAGATGTTACAAATCTGTGAATGGGCAGAGTGCCATCCTTACTCTAATGAGAGCTGTGAAAAGCTGTGTAGTGAATGAAAAGCCTCCATCTGAAACCACATCAGAAAGCTGAGGATCTTACTTTCTCATTAGCCTGGGTGCATCAGGAATTTTGATGAGTAACAGGAATAAATGTATCTATGCAGAACTGGCTTTTGCATTGATTCATCAACTGCATTTTTAAGACTTGTGGAGTTGTAGTTTTTCTCAGGTCAGGGGTGTGTGTGGTTGTGTGGAAGTTATTATGTCCCTTTATACATGTATATGTGGGCAGCATTGATAGATGGACACAGTGATGGGATTTGCATGAATCAGCAGGAGGCAGTAATTGCCAGCATGCCCCGCAGCATCTTCCAGACCTTAACTGGCATCGATTCAAAGAAGCAGCCCCTCATTCTGCTGATTTGAACCTGACTCTACTTTTTGCTCACTCTCGGAGATCAACAGACACCCTTTGATCCAGAGCACTTCATGTTTTCTCAGCATGAGGAAGTGGAAGACGGAGATTAAATCGCTTTCACCTAGAATATCAGACTCGACTCCCATTGTATCACAACCGTTGGAAAAGGAATGTTTAGTATGGGTCACACACGGTTATATCCTCTGTCGCTTTTATGGCGTCTTATCTGATGAAATCAAAACAGCTTTCTATTGTTTCACTGCTGAAACACTTACTTGAACCCAGATGCCTTTTACATTCTTTCTTTATATATTAACCCATGCAAAGTCTTGTACTGCCGTCATACCCAGACTGCACAGGAGATACACAAAAAACAATTGCCAGACCAGATTATTTATTTTATATATATTGCATTGTTATACCACATCGTTATGCAGTAGATTTAACACCCTGCATTACGTAAAGTAGTACTAGTCAATTTGTCTATTAGATTATCTATAGAAAATAAGGTTTGATCATTGTTTGAAGCCAATGTGATCAAATAATTGACTGTCCCAGCTTCTCAAATGGGAGAATTTTCTAACGTTCCTTGTTTCACATTATACATTACATTATGTTAAAAACAGATTTGTGCTGATTCAAGTTTAGTCTTGAGTATAGTAGAAGGTATCTGTGTGTGTGTGTGTGTGTGTGTGTGTGTGTGTGTGTGTGTGTATATATGTGTGTACACACACACACACACACACACACACACACACACACACACATATACATATATATATATATATTTTTTTTTTTTAAAGAAGGTATAATTTAAGAGCAGGGGACCCACTGTGTTTACATACTAGTGTGGCACTGGCCATTTACTAAACTGAAGCCAGGTGGCCACCATTAAACCAAGTTGTAAACACACAACACCAAGACTGCAACACTTTTTGTTCATTCCCTCCTATTTAGACCAGTCTACCCAAAGACCAAAAGCATTCGCACTCCCTCTTCCTTTGCTGATATTTTGCTTCTTTTTTTCTGATCAGCCTGATCAACAGGATCAAACCTGGTATTATCAAGAGGGTTAACAGGCTGCCCACACCTATTGCAGGACTGGTAAGTCATCTTCTCTTTTTGTTCAACCTAATGTGACATATAGGATGTTTGAGATATATTTTGTTTAAACATCTCAATTTTCTTCTCATCAGGCTTTTTATTACATTTATTTTAATGTTTGGGTAATGAAATAGTGTGACAAGCAGCAATCGAGCTGACTGACGACAGGTCGGAGACTCATTTGGCAACAAGACAGAGGTGTTTGCTTCAGTGCCTTGTCGCTCCTCATATCCATCCACACTAATCAGTTCAGTGAACATGGTGCTGTTTGAAAGGCCACCAGCCTCATTTGAGTGCGCCCTAAATATGATATCTGCCGTACTTGAGGCTTTAATATAACTATTTAAGATAAAAAGTCATTGTACTGGTTTGATATTTAGGTTTTGATTGAGCGATGGGAGGTCACAAAGGGACAGAGTTTGGTTTATAAGGTCTTTCAGGAAAAGCATTTCTCAGGTTTTTCATCTTTTTATGCCTGGCACTGGCTTCAAATTTAAGCAGCTTGTGGCCCAGGCATTTAGGGCCTCAGTGGTTCAGTCGAAATAAATGTTTAGGGAGTGTCTACATGCAAGTTCTTGGGAAGTAGAGGGTTGAAAACCCCGCCTTAGACCCATCCCTCACAAAGCTCTCTCTTGTGGGAGTAATTGAGTCCAGCTGTCTAGAGGAATTATAGGGAACCCCAACCCTAACCCATCAAGTGTGTATCTGTGGGCTCAGTGACACTTAACATGTTTGTCAGGACAATGACAAGTTGGCTGTATAAGAAACGAACTGCCACTCAGGGTGTATGTAAGTGATAAATATAGTTTTTGCTGCACTAAACACTTTAAATTTCTCAAATAAATCCTAAAAAAATCAAATTTCCTGGCAGCCTATTTTGGATGGTTAACATACCTGGCAGGTCACCTGCTGAGGGAAAGAGATAAAGTATCTCATGCCTTAGTAGCACTGGTGTAAAATTTCTTGGACACAAAACCGAAACCACCTGATCATAAACTGTCCCGCGAATATGAAGGATCCTGGTTGGCCCACAGCTACCAGTTACTGCCAGCCACATGGAGGAAAGTGCAGGGCTCTCCAAACAAACATCTCTCACTCCCAGCTGTGAGAATAGCTTTTCTCAAGCAGTGCTGTTGAGATTGGTCCCCTATACCGCTATAAATACCAGACTGTTGGTATTAGGTGCTTGAAAATAAAATGTAGTTGTTTTCTCTAAAATTATGAAGTATTGAACCAAATATGTGTTTAGAGATTTCCTCAGAGTGCAAAGCATTATTGTATGCTGCCTACTGTATCTCCGCTGAATGTTGTTGGACAAAAGACTGGAAAAAATGCTTCTCTTCTAGTATTCTGAATTTCTAAAAAGGCATGTGAAAGAAAAATACAGTGAAGAACGAACACGAGGAATGTTGTTGGTGCCTTTTCTGTTTCGATACAGAAGTAGTTACTTTAATCACTGCTGAGTAAAAGGATCTTTGCAAACATGCCTCATTAACACTCAAACATTTTCTACAATTATGAGCATATGTTTGATTTTTGTTTTGCTATCTGAAAGAATTCAGCACTCCAAATCCATACCAGGCTTCAGCTCCGGCAGAGTGTAAAAGCCCAGTGAAGGAAGGGTGGGAAAAAAAACGGAAATATCTGGTTTTGTGGAATATTTAGCAACATTGGCTCCAGAACTGGGTTTGTTCTTTGGCATCACTTGGGTCCAAGAGAATGTTTTGCATGTCAGCACACTTATCTGCCTGTTGTTAAGGTCTGGGTGCCAGCTGTGGGTTTGTGTTATGGCATCCGGGTTCAGGTCCAATTCTACTTTTATCAGTACTGGGCAGCAAGCTGGTACGGGAGTGGGAGCCTGGATTCGAGGCCCACTGGGCTTAAGTTAAAGATGGCTCCATGGGCAGCTGTCCAGTGTAATTTGGAGGGTGCTGGATGTTCCTATTTATATCTGCTCCTTGGTGAGTTGAGGTACTGTAGCAGTGAGAGGAGTTAAATAACTTCAATGGCCCTGAGAGAGTCTTTACTAAATGTATATGTAATCATCTGTGCAATGGCAAGCATTTGAGCGTGTTCTGTTACTCTGTTTTTGTTGTACTGATGCATGTTATGACTGGATCTGGCTGTTGGGATGGAGGGATTCTTTATTGAGCCTGTTTCAGGAGAGGCAACATTTCAAGTATTCCATCTCCTCTTGATTTATTGTGACAGGATTATAAAATGTGTAGCCTGATATTTTAAACATAGTTTTGCTTGGTGTTTGAAGCACTGCCAGGGGTCAGTTGAGGGTAATTGTAGAGTATGCCCATCTTAGACCAAGACCACAGTGGAAGAAACTGTGACCACAATGTGACCAGCAGGAACGAAGATCCCTTTATACGCAATCAGACACCCTGTGAGTCAGATCTTTCCATTTTCTTGGTGCGAGGTGCTTAAATCAGTCCTCCAGCTTGCACGAGAGGATTAGACTGCTGGATGGGCACAGCATATTTAGCAGGATTATGTTCAGGCACAAGTCAGCATAACATTCTTTCAACATCATTAGCTCTCCATGTTCTGGGACTGACAGTCAGGGGGGCTTTTAGTGTGTTCATAATGCTCTTTGAGGTTACATGACATTCACAGCTAAATGACATTGTGTCCTTTCATATTACCCCGATTACACTGGAACCTGGTGAGTTTTTCCTTCACACAGGGAAAACCCTAAAGCAGGAGATTATCTATATTTCAGCAATAGACCTTGACACTGCTTTTTGCATATTGTCAAGAGAACTCTTTGTTCTACATGTTTATGTAGGCCTATTACTAAATTGTTTTCCAAGACAGTGGTCAGGTTATATAGCCTTAAACTTACAGTAGTGACGATGTGCAGGTACTGTAATGTAAGATCTGTTCAGGTCAGATATTTTGCTTTGAAACTATCCTTTTGTCCAGTCTGGGGTTAAGGTGGGGGGCTGGCTACAGTCCCATGAACCTCAAACATTTTAACAATATTAGCAACTGTGGTCACAGGAATATAAAGCTGTTTGGACATGGTCTTGTTGTATTTACATAGACCCTGTTGGTAGTTACTTTCCTCTTTATCTCCTCAGAAACTCTCCTTTTCTTTCCCTTGTCTGTATTCACTGGTAATAAGATTAGGGACATCTGTGATGCTAATTGAAGACAACAGTCTGCTTGAAAGGCCTCTACAATTCACTTTTTTGTCACTAATTCCAGGGGTTACCATAGGGACCAACACTTTTGTAATTCATGTTTGTAAGCGACAGTGATGTATATTTAGTTTTTTCTGACTCAACATGTAAAGTGACTTGAAATTCATTAAGTTTAGCCCAACCAAGTGCTGTTATGGGGCAAAGCTGGTAAAAGATGCCTGAACTGAGAGGTCAGCTCTGTCCTGCCATTTGTTAATAAGCATGTTTTCCATTTAAATATAGAACAGGCTACCCCTCAATTTGTCCAGCCAATGTTAAACCCATGTGTCATTACATGAAACCTTCTCAAGCAGTGCAGTCCCAATGGGAAGTGCAGACTTATAAACAAGACAGTTGAGATTACAACTGCAAAAGTCATAATGCCAGGAAGGAACAGAGCTTGTACAGTTTTATATATTTATATATATATATATATATACATATATATGTATATTGCATAATGCATTATATAAGCATAATGCAAACTATTTTGCATTATACTCACATAGCTGTGTAAATTGTGCAAACATGTTATGCAATATAACATGATTGACATAGTGTAAGGAGAAACCATCCTTCCGTTTATTTGTCCTCCTCAGTTGAGGGAAATATTTGTCAGTTTCTGTCACCCGACCTCATGTTTCTTAGCAACCAAAAGTCTCCAAAATACTCCACCGCCCCACAGATTCCACAGGTATTCTCGAGTAAAGGGCTTGGCGGGGAGGGGAGGGGACAGTTTCAGGGTGTGAGAAGAGACGGCATTAGGCAGTGTGCTACTGCGTGTGTCAAATTTGCACTCGCATGGCCGGTTGGGTGGGACTTGTGCAAAGCTCTGATGTCATCCTTCCTGGTTTTGACTTTGTCCCCACCCTAACCCAGCTTACAGGTAGTTTTGCTGCTGTCAGTCAGCTCTTGTCACGCAGCTTCTCTCCCCCCACCCAGCATGTGTGTTTTTGTGTGTTCTGCACCAGGTCACTTCTTATTTGCTACACACATGCTCCTCCCCGTCCTTCTCTGTTCACTGGTGGTATGAACTTTGGAAGCAATAAGTTGTAGGTTGGTATCCCTGCCAGAGAATTCTTGAGTGATTATTCTTTGCCTCTGACACCCCTTCATCCCTGCTTTGTTCTTTGTCCAGGACAACCTTAACGTCTTCCTCAAGGCCTGCGGGAAGCTTGGACTAAAGGAAGCACAGCTCTTTCACCCCGGAGATCTTCAGGACTTATCCACAAGAGTTACAGTCAAGTAAGTCCGGCTCTTGTAAGCCTTGTTAAATGTTGGCACTAACACTATTGTGTCCATCCTCACCGTTCAGAGTTGAGGTCACCTCGTAACCTGAAACCAGCTAATGAGTTTGATTCTTCCTCTACTGAACCAACTTCTTAGGTTTCAGTTAATGCCTTCATTCATCTACAGTAAAGTTGAATACTGCGATATCTAACAGTATAAAGTGCCTCCTCACATGAGGCACAATTTGAGTTAGCTACAGATGTGTTAAAAAAAAAAAAAGGGTCAGTGCTATTTTCAGTGTTTGTGTTCTTGTGATGTTAAGCACCTGTTGAAGTCCAGCAATAATTCAATGGAAGGATCAATTAAAAAAATCACACAAGATGTCTGAATCACTGAGAGGAGTAAAAAAAATATCTCAATGTCAGATTCATGTTGTTTTGGTGTAGGTTTAGCAAATTATGATTTCAGTCACAAAAGTGTCCTGAAAGAAACTCTCAGGTTTAATTGTAATGATTTAAATGAAGCTCTTTCTGAGGTGGTGCCTGCATTAATGAGCAGGTCAGAAATCCCATAATACTATCACGGTGTTATTCATCTTCAGTTTTAGACAGTTGCTCTTCATCATCAGTAGCATTGCTGGGCAGAGATTCATGTGTTATGTTGAACAACCTGTTCAGTTTTTGTGTAGATGTGGCTCCAGGTAATACCTGCAGGTTGTCAAACTTGAAGTAGAAAGGTGCTGCAAAGCCATGATTGGTTAATGCACCCTTCAAAATGCTGTGAAACTGTGGGAGCTCAGCTTCTCTCAGCTCTGTGACATTTGGCATTGTCAGTTCTGCACTTAAGCTTGTTTTGGATGTTTCTTTGAGATGTTGGCACAACCTGTAGAAAAATATTCCTATGATCTACCCAGGTCCGTCAGTCATTAGTTAGTAATGACAATAATGTCGAAACCACAGTCGTGACGAGGAATATGTACTGTACATACACTGGAATATGAACTCTAAATAAACAAATCTGCCTTCCTTTTATCTAGACACACCCTCACCAAACAGCAGGAGATATGCTGCCCTCAGATACTGCAGTATCATTCACTGTATGTCTGATTCAGTGTCATAAATGTACAGATCATTTTTTATAGAGCTTAACCTTTGTGCGTTATCAGACATTTTCCTGCTTGCATAACATCTTCCCATGACAGTAGCTGTAAATTACTTCTTTCAAAATAGGTGAAAAGGCCCTTCATTACCAAAGGAAATGTAGTGCTGTAAGCAATGCCATATTACATTCAACAATATGATTAGATTTTTTTTTTTTTTTTTTTTTTTTTTTTTCAATAATTTCTATAATCTAAAATCTATTTTCCAGTGTACTACAGCTCAGGGCTTTGCCACCATGTCTGCCTGGTTTGGTCAGACAGGACTCAGTGCTATATTTAGCACCTGAGGGTCACTTTGACAAGCAGGGCTGATTGGAATGGTATCAGGACTCTTGGCTGAGGAGCTTTTAATAGTTTGTCGTCTCCTCCCAGCGCATTCCACCTCTGCATGAGGTCCTGAGAGTACACCTGTGTGTGTTTATGTGTGCATGTGAACGTTTGAGACTGTTTAGTGGCTGTGGCTCTGACACTTTCTCATATGGGGTGTGTAAAAGGGTTGAGTTCATTCAGCGGAGGCATACATTAAATATTTGTTGTCTTTCCAGTGGTCTCTGTGTCACACTGATGCTCATTTTAAATATGCAACAGTTTCAGGTTCATATTTTTCTTTAAACCTGCAGCTGCTTCTGCTGTTTTGTTCATGAGTCAGTCCTGATTAATGCAGACATTTCTTAGTTGCTGTTGTTCCTAAACTCAGCTTATTTAATTGAACCACATCTATTCATTTTTGCTAAGACTTTAAGCAATATGAACATACAGTAGTTACTGATGTTTGTGGGCACAATTATGTGGTTCCTGAGCTGCAGTATTTATAACTCGTACAGCGAGAGATGACACACACAGTGTAACATGAGGACATAATCCCTAACAAGGCTGCCGAACATTGTTGATTATCAGACCTTAGGCAAATGAGCCACGGAGAGAGCTCAGCACACAGAGAGAGAAAGTTGTCTCGATCAGCTGTCTTTGCCTCTGGTGTGTGTCCAACCTCCACTCCCTTAAACCCAGTCTGACAAGTGCTTTGCTCAGCTTCCCTGTTCACTGTTTCAGCAGCAGTGAGTTTGTGTTGCATAGGCTATTGGTTTTCACAAAGAATATTCTGTGGTTTTCTTGGCTAAACCTTTTATGAATAAAGCGGCCATCTCTTTTTTTGTCCTCTTCTTGTCATTTCTATTTTTTTTAAATTTTATTTCTATCATTTCACGCATGACTTTTACTTTTGTATGTGTGTTAGTTTCCCCTATTGATTTGTATCTACCTAACCAGTATGAGAAATGGACCACATTGAAAGTGTTATGATTGATATTTAAAATATATATGTTTTTAATTTAAATCAGTTAAAGCTTAATGATTAAACATTATTACTCACCTGACAGACATTTTTTTTCTATTTTTAATGGACCAAACAATTATTCAATTGATGTAGAAAATAAACATTTTAATAAATAAGGAAGTAAAGATTGAAGGAACTACTTTAACAGTATTAAACTGAGAAAAAAACCCATTGATTCACTGACTTAGGATTTAATGACCCATGCCTCCATTAGAAACTCTAATTTTGTGACACATTGATAGTTTGTGTTTGAAATATGGTTATTTTCAAGGCCAACTTTCTTCTGGCATGAAGCTAGAATCAGATTTTGGCTGAAACTACGTGCACTGAGAGCACAGTTCATTCACAGTTCATACTTGTGTGTGTTATTCTCGTGGCTATAGAAGACTATTGAATGTCTGTTTTGACCTTTGAGCTCGGCCGTTGTTGTAGCTCTGGCCTTACCACCTACTGCAGTGCATGCTGCTCTATAGTCGTGTGTTGTGAAATCTGCTCCCTGATAAAGATATTCAATAGTTACAATAATCAAACACATTCAGTCTCAAATGTGTCTTATAGCATAGCGAAGACTCAAACTGAAACAGTGTGCCCCTGGGTGATATGCTCTGGAAGATTTTCTCAAATAACCCCTGTGTCATGGCGTTCTAACCAGGTGCACCCACACTCTGAATACCCAGAGGTGTAATATTGACCAAAACTGAATCTGATTCATCACCCAAGGCTGTGATTCACTGGCTACGTTAACCCAACTGTCAGTTTCTAACAGCTGCCCAGGAAGTGGGCACATTAGCGTACTGCAGATGAATCATGACATCTAAAAGTGCTCTATCCAACATCATCCCCTTCCTTAAGTTCTTTAAACTGCCTTGTGGAAATTCAGCAGCATGGAGCCCAGGTTGGACTAGGACCACATGTAATGCCACAACATTTTTTCCTAATAACACTAAATGTCAGCTGTTTATTTCACACTTGACCTCTATGAATGTTTGAACAAGTGCCATTTGTCACATAGCTACTTAAAAATATGTGAATATCTAGCCTAGACTGTGAAAATTACAGTGTGGAACCACAGATGCACAATCAGTGCCCTGTACCTTTACAGACTAGGCTGTTTTACTGTAACTGCTCTACTGTTCATTATTAGTGTGTAAAACAGATGAAGCCCCAGACCTAGTGTATATTTTGGTAAGTGTAAGAGCAATTCCAGCATATAAGATCTGGCAATGAATCTAAATCTCAGGAAGCTTGAAGGACAAAACAATGAACACTAGTGAAAAGCACTGCCCTTAAGTACGACTCAAGGCATGTACACTTTACTTGAGTACATCCATTTTATGATTCATGTACTCCACTACACTACAATACAGAGACTGATCCCTTTATTCTGCTGCTTCCCCTTTGATTACAAACCTTGTAGCACTTTTCAGCTGACTGTTGAGCTGTCTAGCCCATGACTAAGTTTTTGGGTCACTCTCAACACCAGAGAGCAGGTCAACACAGTAGTTGGTACAGTAAAGTTAGGATGTGTAGATAATCAACTGTTACCAACAGGCTCAAAGTATTTCAAACCTTTGACATTACATTTTTTACTTTAATACAAGTCTTGTACTTGTCATGGTTTGAAGTGGAGTTCATTTATACTGTACTACTACATTTTCTGAAGAAAAACATCTTCAGGTACAAGTCCAACTTTTGCTCTGTGACCTCCACTAACAGACAGAACAAATCCCCCACAGAGAGGGGTCCAAAGTCTCACCTGACTCTGCCATTTGATTAAGCAAATTATTGACTGGGTTGACTGCGCTCTACGTTTATAAAAAAACAAAACTGCACAAGATTAGCAGGTATATCAAAATTGATTGTCCTGTGAGGAATGTCAGCTATCCTTTTTACACAACACATAAAGAGGAGTGGCTGCGTGGATTGTTTTTATGATTTGAATTATGCAATGGCATCCTTGGCTATAGATGAAACCAAATGTTTGAACAACCTGAAGGAATGTGTTGTTTCTTAGACAGAATTTGTACAGATTACACAGCTACATGCTGCAGATTCTGCCTCACGCCTTGTGTGTACTGTAAATTGTGTAGTTTAAAAGTCAATGTGACGAGCCTGAATGTTTGTGAGTTAATGCAAAGACTATTAATGAGTGGCCAGTGTGTTAGTAATTTGGGTGTGGTTGACTGAGCTGACTGCATGCTTTTATTAATACATGGCACTGCCGTCACTTCTTGTTGCAGTGTTGTGTGAACTGTGGGCAGAGTGTGAAGCCAAACGTGATGAACAGCCAATAAAGTTTGTACACTATGGACACTGCTGTGGCTGTAAAAGGCCAACACAAGGGTTGTATTTGTGCTCCATAGTTGACTTGGAGAGATAAATGCCAGCCTAACCCCATTCCCTCGCTCACAGAGGCTGCGTTGTCTCTGAAAAGTATGAAACAGTGATGCCCGACACTGTCTCACCCACAGCTGATTTCTCTGTTCAGACTCTTTCAGGGTCAGTGTTGTTCTGTTTTTTCTTTTGTTGTTGTTGTTTTGTTTTTTTTGTTTTTTTGCTGCTGAGAACATTTGGGTGTGTGTTTAAACCTGAGGTATTTCATGACAATGAGAGAAAACTGATGAGGAATGTTATTTGTGGTGTTAGCTGAATGCAGAAGAGCAAGTGATCTTCACTGCAGAGGTATGCTTCCGATCGTATATGCACGCCCATTCATTTATGGCTTCGGTACTGGATTTGTTTTGTTTTGGTTGTCATTGTTTTAAAGACACAGTCTAGACCAGTCTACATTTCAACCACATTCTGTGACAGCTCAGTCCGTGTGGAGCATCCGCTATAGATTTTGTTTGTTTTGCTGTAGACCTTAACATCCTGTTTTCTCTTGAGTACAACAAAGTCTGAAATGCGGAAATAATTTACTTTCAGCTTAAGTTAAGTTGAAAATACAATCAGAAAACGATGGTTTAAAGTTTTAAATTTTTTGAATTAAACATTGTAGTTGATGACTGTGTTGCTGAAGTGGTCGACTTGCTGAGGTGTGTAGTCTTGTATCTTTGCACTTCTAGTAGAAGTCAAGATGTCAGCAGCTGGTGGGGCACTGGCCGACTCACCCTCTAAGCTGGGCACTGTTGTGGTGAAGGCCTGTGGAAAGCATGCAGAGGCTAAAATGAATAACTTGTGGAAGTGATGAGAATGTCCTGTTAATTTGTTAAGTTGGAGGTTTTAATGTCGGAGCACTGTATACCTACTGTGCAACACTGACTAGGGTTAGCTGTTTTAAGGGTGCTGAACTGTCCTCTCTTACTGCCTAAGGAACTCATCTATTATATTTAAGAAAAGAAATAAACTTATATTTTCACATTTTCACAAGATGTAACATTTCATTCTGGTATCTATTTGACATCATATATGTTGAATTTTTACATAAATGCAAGTTAAATTTTAATGCAAGTTTCTGATTATTCTGGGATCCCAGAAACCCAACGTGATTAATTTAAGTAATAATACTGCATCAAAAAACTATTCTAGCTTACTCTGTCTACAACAAGTGTATGTCAGACTGCAGTGATGTTTTATCTGTGATTGTGCACAATCATATGAACTCTCAGCTGATTCTAAAAAAGATACAGCAATGTCCTGAGGCACTTCAAACCTGAAAATAGCCCTATTTATTTTTCCCCTTGTTCAGCTCTTACCACTAGCCATAAAGGAGCATTATGTGGTGGTAGTTTTGGTATATGGTGCCTTTTTTTTTTTTTTTTTTTGGACTGAACTGCTATAATCTTAGACTTTGACTGTTTCCACGCTGCACAAGAAAGGGCTTTTCTTCTCCCATCTTTTTTATTAGGCCCATAAATTTGCAATGTGCCAAATTGGTAAATGTCCATTTTAGTTTTTGCCATTGGGGAATTAGTATGTTGGAAGCCCCTAGTGTGACATGACGCATAGTGGTGGGAAAGTTTATCTGCTTTCCCATCCCAGTTAAATGCCAACAGTGGTGGAAGAAATGTTCAGAGCCTTGTAAATGAAGCTAGTTTGAACTTTTTACATATAGTTTTGTAGTTATGTCACTGGTTCCAAGTTGGTCAGAAATTCTGCAGCACAAATTTGAATTAAGTTTGACACTTTTATATAATAGTCAATTATAAAAAACATCACAAGCCAAAAAGGTTTAATCTTCAGCAATTCTTCAGATAAATGTTCTTGAATAAAAAATAAAGTACTTCTAACTCAATTGAAATGAAGTACCTTGTTCTCTTGTCACGATTAATACTGTAGCTGCTCACTGTTTAGTCTTATCCAAATAGTCAACAGTTACTTATGTGACAGTTACACTGTGTACATAAAATAAGGGCTTGCATGTTGAGACTGTGCGCTTTGTTTCATTTCACAGGAGTAAAAATGAGCTGACAGTTTCATGGATAAATGATTTACCAACAGCCAGGTCAACTGTCAAACCTTAGAAATGTGAAGTGCTGTATAATCATAGCTGTTTGGAGCTTTGCTGCTCAAACAGTAGAGTCTTGTGGTGGTAAATTTGCAGTTATTAGTTTTATCACTTACTTGGAATCAGACACAAAAGCCTGTTTTGTGTCTCTAATCTGTAACTAAATGTTTTTACAAACATTTCATTTTGTAATTAGCATAAAAATAAGCACGGAAACTGTTTCTCAATCCAAACACTTTTATTTATTTGTTTGCTTGTTTTTTTTCCAGAAATGTATCTGTTTTCCTCCCAGCCTTTTGTGTGAGAGTGAAGGGCTGGCTGAGGTCTGGATTGTGCTTTCAGTTTCCAGCTCTTTCACTGCCTAACACATAGACCCAACAACCATGCCCTCTGCTCTTTTATGGTTTTATTTTCTCTCATATGCATGCACCTCTCTTCTCTGCTCACAGGGATCAAGAGACCAACAGGAGGCTGAAAAATGTGAGTGGGAAAATATAAGCTGTCTGTTTTTTGTTTTTTTTTTTTTTCTATTTGCCTGTCATTAAAACATAATTTAGCTTCAGTTAGAGCCCTCTTCACATATTATATTTGACGTTTATGCCTAAATTACATAGGAGCTATTAGAAAGGTGTCAGGAAATAAGAGGTGGAAAATGACATGCAAGAAACGTTTCCTGTCAGATTTATACCACGAACATTGTAATTAATTGATCAATGTCTTAAACTCCACATCACAAGAATGCCTCCTACATCCAGGGGCTAAAACCAAACACAGCATGGTACTCAGAAGTGAAATAATTCATCTTTCCATGAATCCTTCACTAAATTTGATGTGAGTTTGTTGGATCAAGCAGGTGAACTTGTATTGCACTGAATTAAAAACAAAACATACATGTAATCAAAGACCCACCTCATGTGTTGGTCATTTTGCATCAGTTAATGGACTGATGTGTTTCAGTATGAAAGTGCTTCAGATGCCCCCTTTTTCCTCAGGTTCTGCGCTTGAAACACATTTCAAAGTTTTACCATACAGTCCACAGTTGTATAGACTAAAGGCATTAAATTAGGAGATTGAAGTAATAATTACTGTAGCACATTTATGACGGGGTATTTGTGCCATGCATGTGCTATTAAAAAGACATATTGTTTTTAATTTTCAAATACAAGGGAAATCATTGCTGGAAACTGCATCGCTTATCACAGCATCATCATACACTGTTTGCCCACATATCTGCTGTACACAGTTGCAACAATAATGTTCTTCAAGCTTGTAGGAAATACTCTAAAACCAAAGTTTGAAGTATTTTATATGTAACAGGGGACCAGCATCTACTAGCTGATGTAGTCCGTTGGCTTTAGGGACCTCCGTGTACCTGTACAGCCTAATAATGCACACACAAGCAGCAGCAGAGTATTCTGGATGAGGCTTGAAACAAAAGCACAGCAGTGGGTGATATGACCCTTTGTCAGAGTACAGCTATAACAATTACCTGCTTTAGCGCAGCACACAACATTCAACATTCAACAAGAGTAAAGCTCTAGGAATTTGATGTATTCTGATCATTCTTATAATTCATTTCCACTTATAGGCATGTATGATTTCTTTAATAGACCCTTCGATTTCTTCTTTTCAGGTGTTGATCACTATTTTCTGGCTGGGTAGAAGAGCTGAGTGTGATTGTTTCTACGATGGACCTTACCTGAATTTCAAAGCGTTTGAGGGATTGTTAGGAACAGCGCTATACAAGGTAAACTTAAGTGGGTAATTATCCTATTATGCACTTGGAAGTGTCGTATCTACGCCGTCATGAAAAAAAAAGCTTAATGATCTTGTGGAAACCAGAAGCAGCATGAATGAAATCCGTTTTACAGCCACTGCTCAGTACATTTCTGTATCCTCACTGGTATGAAGACTATGTGCAGAAGAATGACTGCAACAGGCTGAGGGGCTGCAGATTTCTGGCCACTAAAACCAAAGTCATAAATGGTCTGATCCCTTGAGTCAGTTATTTTAATCTTGTTTACAGTGCAGCACACAGTTTGCATAGTTTAATGTGAGAATAGCCACTTCTTTTGTTGAAGAGGTCCGTATCCTTCCCATGCTCATGCCAGTGTTGAATTTGGCACTTTGCTTTCACATAGATTTATAGGTGGTGATGTGCAAGGCCTCTATAATTCAAGTGACTACAGGGATTTTCAGTAATAGCAGCCGGGTACTGCATGGCTTATGTGTTTAACCATCATAATCCAAGTTCAGTGGCTGGATTTAGTTTGTGGATTTGTATTGTCTGCTGGGATTCAGTGGATTACAGATCTGAAAATCATTCTCTTTTATAATGGCTGACAAGTTTTTGCTTGTTTATAGCCATACTGGTTAAAGTGGCTCTTGGTGTGTGTTATTGTGCAGTGACTTTTATTCATGCAGTAAACACTGTCATTAAGGGTGTGTGGATCATGGCTGTGTTTGTTTTACAGAGGTGGCACTGAATAGAAAACAATTAGGTTATGGTGTTTAAATTGCAGCATGCTTTCCCCCTGTAAACAGTATGCTAAGAGTATACTATATATGTCTGCATGAATCAGAAGGCTAGACAGTTCAGAGATCACACTCTACCTGGGAGATCTCCCATTCGTCACACACACCTTTGAACTAAATATTGTAACTGGCACCCTATTATCTGACTGTGTGCGTGTGTGTGTGAAAGGCTCTGCAGGAATCGTCCAGTCAGAAAGGCAGCAGTGTCAGAGACAGCGGTTTTGGAGATAGCTGGTACTCAGAGCGAGAGGAGCTCCACCAATTGAGAGTAGAAGGAGGAGGAGAACACAGGAGAGACGACTCCCTGGACAGTTTGGACTCTTTTAATTCCAGACCCCACAGCATCTCGTCTGACACCACTCTGAAAGGCAACAGCGAGGGTAGGAGATGTCATTTCATTTGCATCCATAAACACTTAAAGACTGCTCTCCTGTGTTTTTTACCCTGCTCAATTTAAGGCATCTAAGAGTCATGGCATTATTTTATTTTGTAAATATAAATGTATTTTATTTGGACTTACCTCTCACACTCTAGCAGTCTAAAGTTGGATCTCTGCATGAGTACTTAGTTCCAGTTCATCTGTGTAGGACTTCAAATATTTGTGAACAGGGCAAATATGGTACAGTACATCAGAGCCAGCAAGTTGACTCCCATTTAAGAAAACAAATACCTATTGCCATCTAGTGGTATGCCTTTGAAAGTGAGATATTTTACTGAACATTCACCGCGGTCTCAAGGCAGGACATACAGTATTGTTTCAACGTTAAAGCCCGTCTGTGATCTTGTTTTCTGATAAATTATGTGTATTATGCTTAAAGATAGTGGAGTGCTGGTCAGAGTCAGCAGTGAGACATTCCACAGCCATCCGCACCAGCTTGTAAATGAGGAGGCCTCTGCTCCCCACCCTGCACCCTTCTGTTTCTCTTTCATAGTCATGCCAGAACACACAACACACTCCCCTGGTGTTCTCACCTCATTTGTCCTTTTTGCTGTTTCATTAACCTCAACAGACGTCTATCCTTTTTCTCTGAATTTCTCTCATAACCTGTCATACATGTTTGTCTCCTCCTGTCTTCTTCCACGCTCCAGGTTGTTGCAGTGACACCGAGGCAGACTCTTTTTTCAGGATGGCTGACAACAAGGACAGTCTCAGTTACCGCCGATCAACAGTCATCACACCCAGGACCAGCAACCAGTTTAACCAGTTTCTGCCCACTAGGGACAAACCTTCAGGCTATGTACCTGCTCCACTAAGGAAGAGACGGACCGAACGCAATGACGACAACCGGCGAAGCTGGACCGACTCCACATACACAGAGGACGAATGCACACTCACCAGGTACTCTTACAGGACACACCTCAGTGAGCACTTTTTCTTTTAAGGTGCTATTTCTTTACTCAGCTATATAATGAGTTGTTATTCCTTTTGTGAAGCAGTGTAACAGTGTGTGTTCTGGACATGGTGGGTTCAGTTCGTCAGTTTGTGCTTGATATTTACATTGTGGCTGTTTATGACTCTGTTCTCTCCCGTTGCTCTTGGTGTTTGTGGTGCTGTTGTCTTGTCTGCGAATGTTCGATGGTGTTTTATTTTGCTGTGCGGTAAAATGACAACCTCAGCCTTACCTCTGACTGCTACAGCAACAGTCGAGTATCCCAGAGTGTCTTGCCTGCAACTCACATACAGTGGGCCTATGGGTATGAAAGTGGAAGTGACTCGGACATAGACCGACCAGATCCAGACCTTGTTCTGGATGACCTGGCCAGCAGGCGCTTCCACAGCCCCTCCCCAGCTCCACCTACCAACTTTGCTGTACCCATCAGCCCTCTGGCAGGGGAAAGGGCCGCTGGCGGTAGAGGTAGCTCCTGGCCCAAGGTCACTATGACTCCCAGTGTTGCCCCACAACAGAATGTGACCTGCCTCAGGTCAGAAAACATGGCTTTGATGTGCCTGATCAAACTAGCGCTTCTCTGACCCTCTGTTTGCATGGTTAGTTGTAACCATGAGTGTCATCCTTGGTCGTAGTGTGCTGCCTCTAACCCTGCTCTAAAATCTTCCGTTTTTTTTGGTTTCTGTTTGAATGTTTTGAATTTTAGCTGTAGTGTGCCATTATTTGTGCCTTCTAAATTTTATGAGCTTGGATAATTGAGTTGGCAACAAATCTATTTTGGCCTCCTCCGCAGTTTGGTTTTGAGCTTGCATTGGTTTGCTGATCGTTGCATCATCTCATTTGAGTTGATTGTGCTCGAGGAATGTGCTCCTCTTTGCGTGCCTGGATTGCTGTACTGATGCTGAAAGACTCTTTTGACACATGTGGTTGGCTGTCTCTTGAGCAGCAGCAGCAGCATCAACAGTGGGGAAACACAGCGTCCCCAGCACGGCTCAGTGAGGGTGGACCACCACCAAGGCGTGTCCACTGACAGCCTGTTCAGGGAGGTTTATGACTCTGAGGATGACGACAATGAGGTGGGCTATGCTGATCCCGTCCAAGATGATCTCTACACCCGCAAGATGGGCATCAAACCCCAACCTGTTAGCAACGTATCTTATGACAAGTTCTTACCCAAGTTCTGGACGCCTGAAGAAGATGTCCACATACAGAAGATCAAACAGGGCTCTCAGAGGAGACCCTGGTATAAAAAGATGCAAGGCTTCAGGTGTGTGAGGGTATTAAAACACAACACATACAAGTAAACCTAGCCTCGATCCTGTCTATAAACACACTATACAGACCTTTACAGAGTAGTATTATCACTTAAACAATTTACTTCTTCAAACAGTGTTTTCTTACTTTTCTGTCTGGCACACTTGATTCTGCTGTCCTAACTTGCTAATTTAGCCCTTTAGACTATAGGTTTGGTGTTCACTGCATTTTATGTATAGATTCTTATTTTCTTTTTCTTTCCCTACCATTGCCTCTTTCCCTTTTGCCCTCTCTTTACTTCTGTCCTCTTTCTATCATCCGTCCTGCTGGTGCCGGCTGTAGCCATAGGAAGTCGGGGTCTTCGTCAGATGATTCAGACTGTGACATCAGTCCTTGGCTCTCTTCTGCCCCTTCTCCCTCCGGCCCCTCTCCCTCTCACTCCCGCATACACGAGGCCTCAGCTCACACCACCCTCGTTTTGGGGAAAAGGTCGATACAGCTGCATGATTGTGAAGATGAGGGAATGTTTTAGAGAGTGTCGATTTTTTTTTTTTTTTTTAGAACGAGCATAATTGGCTTCTGTTGGGGCAATATTTCTAATGAACTGCTTTCTCATATACTAATGATAAAATATGCTGTCACTCTGCTGGATTTGCTCTAACAAGCTCCATAAAGCAGTTTGCCTGCACTGACCCTAGTAGAAAATACTGTAGACTTTGCCTCAGCAATACTCTTATTACAGCAAATTGAACTTTTTTATAACAATTAGTATCACACTTTTGTTTTATAGCAGTGTTACTGTAAAATCCTCATCTGATCAACTTTAATTCTTTGAGTCAAATATCAGCACTGCGCCTGCTTGTACCTTTTTCCTCCTCTTCTTGCTCTTTTATCCAGTTTCCATGCATGCACTCATCACCTTTCTATCCTTTTTCTCTTCTTTTGCCCACACTGCAGTCCTCAAATCCAACCACACAATCCCCCTCAACTCCCCAAGATACAGCCCCCTCTGTTACAGACTCCCCCTTTGCTGATTGCCCCAATGGACCCCACTTCAGGTCCCAGACTGGTCAAGTGTCAAAGGTGGCCTCTTCTAGGGCGCCAAGACCCCCGGGAGCCCCCAGACCCTTTTGATTATGAGAGCATTTCCCCTGACTTAGAGAATGACGACATGTTTGCCAGGCGGACTCTGGCCTTCCAGTCCAACACAGATCTGGCTATGATGAAGACTCAGCTGTTGACAAACCGTCGTCGCTACACGTCTGAGCCGCAACTCAATATTGTCACCCAGCAACACAGCCATGGCAGCACTGAGGAGAACAATTTCCCAGATATTGAACAGGATGATGTGGTGTATCGTAAACGGAAAACCGAGCAGACTCAGCAACAACGGCCACTCTCAGGAGCCCCTGACAACTATGCCCCTATGCCCATCCCAGAGCCCTGGGCTCTACCTCCTGATCTCAAAGCCAGACTCCTCTGCCCCCCGTGTCCTCTGACCCACGAGGCAGCAGCAAATAAAGTTTTGAATGAGACACATCCTGAAACAGATGATATGTTGGTTCGGAAGTTTGGAGTTTGTTCTGATCAGGGCTCATGGAGAGGCCCTGCAACCAATCAGACAACTCCCTCAGTGCCTTCTTCCTGTAGCGATAGTGACCTGCAGAAGTGGCAGGCTATCAGGGAAGCCAGTCAGCTCAGATATAAGAAGAGGCTTATGGTGGAGAGGCTAGCTGCTCTGAAGTTGTAGAAACAAACTGATGTAATATTGCCTGTTAGCTTGTCATTACTTTGTAAACTTATTTTTGCATTTTTGTCTCTTTAGTTTTCCTCTGCCATCTCAATCTTGAAATATTTTTCTCTATTAAATTGGTCTCGACTGCATGCTGGCCCAGCATTTTAAGGATGGCTTTGAAGGCCCCCACAGGCACAGAGGGGAGTTGTACCCACTTAGGTTATTAGGTACTTTGTGGATGAGTATTAAAACAAAAAAACACAGTGAAGGAAATGCAGTGAATTTCACTACAGCAACAATTCTGAACCTTCTCTTATATTAAATATGTGTTGGTACCCCAGAAAAAAAACCAGTAAAGGGAGAGTTTATGGATTTCTGTACAATAGATTGATGGATAAAGGACATATGATCATCTACCTTATACATGGTATGTAAATGCAAAATGGACTGCACGTTAAATATATAGTAATGGTGTTATTTGTGAGTGTGCTTTCAATGCAAAACTGCATAAATTCTTCAGACATTATAACCAGTTTTTGGTACATGATGAGCCTTCTTAAATAGGCCCTTTGGTTTAACTTTGGTTTTGTTTTCCTTGTTGACTAAGTTTGCTTGTGACTGGAAAAAAAAAAATCTTGTTTAATAAAGGAAATAAGCAACTTCATGATTTTGTGATGAAATACACTGAACTGGACATTTACCGACCTCACAAACAGCTACAAATCATGGGTTTGACCAGAATACAATACTGTTTTCAGTATTGGGCAACTTTACATGACAGCATGGGAAAGGTTCAAGCCTGAGTAATATCATCACAGATCTTCCTGGACACACTCTCTGCACTGTAGGGCAATGAAATATAGTCTATAGTCTGAGCTGACAGGAAAGCCTGTAGAAATGCCCCACAGCTCTGACAGACGGTGCTACTTGTCAACTTCATAGTAACCTGAGCACAAATCTGTACTGCAGTGTTTGCACGTGATGACACACACAGGCCTGCACAAAGCAACCATTTAACTCTAGTCAAGGTCATCTAGACTTACTTCACATCCATGTGTAAGTCATGTTTCCAGTAACATCATGTTGGCGTCTCCATAAAGGCAGCAGGGTTTTGGGAAGGATACATGTCTACACAACTCCCCAGTCAAATGTCAGGGAACTGAAAGGTGATAGTGTGCTGTTATATAAACCAACAGAGTCATGTTTTACCTGTGTTCATGTGCAATTTAAATCCAGTCTTCAGATGAGCAGGTCTGAGAGTCACTTACTGGCCTCATGGTCTTAACTGGTCCACTCTCAGCCTGGTTGTTAAAGGTCAGTCTGTAAAAAATGTGACTTTGTCTGTGGTTCTCTTTGGTTTCCTAGACAGCACCAAATGCAAGAGAGTATCGACGGGTGAGTTGACACGGGCTCCCAGGAATGTGGCACGTTTGCATTTGCACTGGCCTCTTACAGTTGCACCCCACTGCCTCCTACTTTGTTCTGCTATTCTCACTCTCGAGCTGCTAAATGCTGATGCACACCACAGTGTATGGCTCAGGGCCAAGTTCAGGGTGGGTGGGTTGTTGGTCTATAAAGCTCTACTGACAAAACAACAAAGTGAAAAGATGTGTACAATCGCAATTTGATGGGTCATCTCCCTAAAGTGCAGTGTTAACCAATGAGGGTTTTGACTGAGCAATGGTCTAGACACTGATTGCAATGAGTGTAAATCTTCCCAGGTAGGTGGCATCAAAGAGAGGGTTTCTGTATTGACTCTGAGCTTTAAGTGACTTCTCTTTTGCATGATGGGAAGGGCTGGGATGTATGATACTAACCCCCACTGAGTTTACATCACCCTGCAGTTTTTTGTGGTTGACCTGAGTGCTGTGTTTGCAAACTAACACCTGGTTAATTCAACTTATTTTGAGTCATGGGGGATACAAAGGGAGACTTATTATAACTATTTGGGTTTTTGTTGTTTTTTTTTCTACAGCACAATTAATTACAAGAAAGTGGAATTTGGTGTGGAATTTATTTTTTCTTTTTTTTTTTTTTGCATTTCTCATTTTTCTTGCCATAGGAGTAAATCAACAAATGATATCCAGATGGACCCTGCTGTCGTCCGACAAATTCGCTATGAAGAAATCCAGAAGTACAACGAGCGAATAAAGCAGAATGAGGATAAGTGGCAGGATGTGAGTATAACAGACGTGTGTACTGCCCTGCATCACTTGAGGATCTGTTTGCTTCCCATCATTTGTGCATACAAATTAAGACAACCTGTTTGTGGCAGAGTGATGGCAGAAAAAAAAAAAGGGTTTCAACACAGATAAAAAGTTGAAGTGAAAATTGAGCACATCTGTGTGGAAATGAGGGGAGCAGGTGCTGTGCTGTGGCAGGTGGCCACAGGGTGAAAAGAGAGCTGTTTAGATAGAATCCAGTGTCAGAGGCAGACACTGATTGGTGCAGCACTGCCCTCTGGCTATGGACTGTCCTCATTTCCAAATCACAGTAGGCTAGTTGTGGCAGGAAATGTCATACACTGTAAATATTAACAATCTAATGAATCTGAAATTATGTTATGATGTAATAGAGAGATATGATCTACAGTAAGACTAAGAACCTACAGTGAAAATAGCTGGATGTAGTCTATTAACTCTTTGGAAAGTAATAATGAACAGTGGCACTTTAATTTTAATTTATTCCAAATGCTTATTCTTGCGTATAAAATTAAGAGTAATGAGTTATGCACAGGTGCTCTGCATGACTGCCTGCATGTGACAGTTGTTGATCTGTCTGTTGATCTAGTGTCATAGCAAAATAACGATGTCTTAAAGCAGCATTTAGGTCACATAGTCCCCAGTACACAGGGGAGGTGAGCTGGGAGGAGCCTGAAGCACACAAATAGAACACCTTGAAATGCAGCCCTTCTCGTTTTTGTCTTGCCTTCTCAACTTTGCTGTACAGTTAGCCATGCAACACATCCATAACATGTTTTATCTAAAGCTAATCTTAATTCTTATGAAATGATGCATGTGGTGATGTGAGCTTACTTTTGGTGCAGGACCTGAACAAATGGAAGAGCCGGCGCAGGAGTGTTAACTCTGATATAGTGAAAAAGAAAGAGGAGCGGGAGAAGATAGAACAGGCTACATACAGCAGTGACAAAAAATCCAAGACCTTCAAGGAGATGCAAGAGGAAAGGTAAGAGAAAATACACCTGATCAGGTGCTTTGGATAGTGCAAGGATAATAAATTATGATACTGATAGACTTAATAGTACAGGATTAAAATGTTTATTCTCTGATCGTATTTTTTACTAAAAAGCAACACAAATTGAATTTCTCCCTCTTTTACACTTTTTACCCTCGGAGGGAAATCCTCTGCTAAGGTAATGAAAGAACAGGTGTGTATGAGACGTTTTGCTGTGTCAGTCAGAGTGAAAGTGTAATTTAATCAATAGCTTTCAACCTGCCTCACCGTTTGTTGTCCCACGTCTCTATCTTCTTTTCAACCTGTGCTCTCCTCTCACTCCCGTCCTCGTTTTGATTTCTGTACACCCAACCCTTCACCTCCCACTCCCCATATTCATGTTCTTTTCATCTTTCATCCATCAATGTCCTCTTTTTACCTATTTACCTCTTTATCCCATGTTCTTTCTCCTGCTCTTTGTGGTCCACAGAGAAAATAAAGGACAGAACAAAACTGGCAATCGTCTTGACTCATTCTCTTTTACGGGTGATGATGAGGATGTATTTGAAATGCCTGTCGTTTACCCTCGTACCCGAAGTCTTCCTGCCAGGAGCTACACAATCGATACACCTTACTCTTCTTCTGAACCCTCTGTACCTTCTCTGAAAGAGGACGAACCCCCCACTGCTTCCCCAGCTACTGGAAGGGCCGCCTTCCCTCCCACCTCACAGAAAGTTGACATTGTGGACAGCAGCAGCTCCACTCCCAGCATCACTCGCAGCAGCCGCAGCTCTCTCCACAGTTCCCAGCCCCCAGCAACTGCACCTTTAAAGAGAAATCCAGTCTCAGAACACACCAGCACAGCCAAGACAGAGGAGGCTACGACCATTACCTCTACTTCCAGCTTCCCACAAAAGGTGTCCGAGCTAAGGCGCCCATTGTCAGGCACGCAGACCGAGGTGAATGCCCCCTCCTCTGGTTCTCTGTACAAACCACAACCACAGCTCAGCTCAATGGAACCCAAGCCTCCTGGGGTGTCTAGGGTTTCCTCTTCGCTCCCCAGGAGTTATCAGAAATCAGATAGTGCACGTCTATCTTCTGTTGTCACACCAAGGCCCTTTGGGACCCAGCCATCTCGCATCAGCTCACTTCCCAGAGCCTCAACAGTGAGTACTAGATCATTTAACCACTAAAGACAAACTACCAGTGCAGCACAAAGGGCTGAGGGCATCCGGAGGGCAGGATGAGACTGTTTATTTGGGAGTAAGAAATGTTTGCCTTGTTGGATGGGTACACTGTTATTTGGTTTGTTACCCCAGAGTCCGATCTAATTACTCCATGAATAATGAATGGAGCTAGTGTTTTCATAATGCTAACTCAAGCTACAGGACCTGCCTTTCTTAGTCTTACTCACATTCATTACTCTTAAATGCAAGAGAATACATATGCAAGGATACAATGTGTTGGAGGAGATAATATACAGATTTCTTCAGTATGTTAGTAACTGATAGACTGATTAGTCTTTCACTTTATCAAATGTATTCTTTTGTAATCATCAGCCTTATGTTGTTGCATTTTGTTTGACACCATCTTATTCAAATATTCTTTGCCTCACTGCATTCATACTGAACAGATGGACGAGTCTCAAAAACGTGTCAACGGTGACGTCAGTGTTTCTAAGAAGTCATCTGTGCCAAGCCGCTATCACCAGTTCATGACTTCTGAGGACGAGGCTCAGTCCAGCTCGGCCCACAGCAGTGAAGATGGGGACGAGCAACAGACTGCACCAAAGAGCATCACCTCCACTCAGAGCGTCTCCCCTACCCCTCGTCCTGTCAAGAGTGAAGCTCTGAATAGTTCTGTTCCAGCTAAAGTAACCAGCCAGGTACATGCAATTATCCACTGTTGATAAAACAGATCAGCTATTTATGTTGGCTATAGTGAAGGCAATGAAAAATGATACGTCTCTGTTTCATGGCTGATACTGTGAACAATGTAATGTAATGCATTTTTAGTTTAGCAGTAAATAAATAGTGAAACCTGGCCATACATTATTAATTTTGTTCTTGCCAAAGCAGGGCTGCACAAAACAACCTCACATTCTGATACTTCTCCACAGTAACAAAAAGTCAAGACCAAGTTTGTACTCTCAAATCTGTTTTTTATGTCGTAAAGCATGGCTGTTCATGCCTACTCACCTGTGCTGGTGTTTGTAGGAGAACTACTGTGAGATGCGGATCAACCTGAACCAGAAGCCCAACAGCAGCAGAGACTTTGGCTTCCAGTCAGCCTGGGACTCAACAGGAGTTCGTGTCACATCCATCCAACCAGGTAAAAAAAAAACATGAGGAAAATACTTTCCAACTAAATAATATGAATTTTGTTGAGCATAAGTATGTGTTGAGTCAGTAAGTGTGACAGCCTTAACTCTAATCCAGCAGTTGGAAAAAGATCAGAATAGATCTACAATACAATACAGCGGTAATTTTGGAAAATATTATATTTTACATCTAACCTCTGCTGGTTAGTTGTCAGCAGGTTTTCCAGTCCATTGCAGTGGCAGTGCCAGACCTATGTAGGGCACCATCTACTGTATCTGGGTCAGATCTGCTGGGCCTCTCTTTCTACTGAGACTCCTCACCTCCACATTACAGTATATCATGTATTTTAGGAATGCATAAGTAACACGCATGACATCCCAACCTTGTCAAGTCACCCTTTGTGTTATGTATCATTAAGACGCTAAAGATACTGAAATGACAGAAAAGGCAACAAAAACATCAGCAACAAACCAAGTTCTACATATTCATCTTTCCATTCCAGCATAAAAAATACACATTACAGCAGAATGAGATGTTCTGCATGGGAACCTATAGGAAAAAAGAAACACAAAACATGCAAAGTAACAGGAAGGAGCAAGATGTTGTCATAGACACATTCACTGTTAAGAGTTTAAAGCAGCAGAACATAAATACTAGTATTATGTAGCACAGCAATAAGACATACTGTGCAGAAAGTAAAATGTTTAACTGTGAGACTGTAACTGTGTCGCTGCAGTGGTTGAATCCTTTCACTCTCCTTTGTGTGTGGTACATGTACTTTCTTTACTGCGATTGACCTGGTCCTCTGTCTGGTGCAGGCAGCCCGGCTGAGATGTGTCAGCTTCAGGCCGGAGATAAGGTGCTGACGGTGAACGGGCACAAGGTGGCAGAAATGAGCTACACAGACTGGAAGTCTCATATGGAGGAGGCTCTGCAGGAGGGAAGTCTGGTCATGGATATACGCCGTCATGGCAAGAACAGTGAGTCATCTGAACGCTGTGCGCGTGTGTGTGTGTATTTGTGTGTATTTGTTTGTTTGCATGACAGCGAGAAATTGAAAGTGAATTAAACACTTTAAGGGTTGTATTCCTGGACTGACAGTGCTGCTTATGTTGCTTGTGTTGCTAAACAGTTTTGACACTTTAAATTGGTCCATAAACTATTGTGAAGTCATCCATGAATGATATCATGACAGCTAAACAGCAAAGGACCTGTTAACGTTTTTTTTTTTTTTTTTCCTCTCATGATGTTTTGACCTCAGTGACTTTTTATTTCTACTTTTCCCGGGGTGGGTTTGGCCTTATTCTTCTCTTCATTTTACTTCCACTGGTTGTTTGTTCCTCTTGTTTTGCCCTTTCTGTATCACCAGCATTTCTCCCTCAGTCCTTGCAGAGTTTTCCTTGTAGTGAACTAACCCAGCTCAGTCCCATGGTCCTATGAGCACGCTGTTTTCACAGTGTTAGTATAACAGGCTTACATTTTCCAACTATGTCGGTCTCACCTTCCAAAAATAATAAACTTCCCAAAGTTGCTCATTTGAACTAACACACGGAGCTGGTTAAATTAGTTTGGTGAAGTCCAGTGGTTGTGGGGCTATTAGAAACACTATGTGGGTTTTGGAAAGCTTTAATAGGCTGCATGGCTGGGGAAGGTGGTTTCTCTGTCACATTCTGCTGTTCTCTATAATAACACTATAACATAACAACCTTGTCCCCTGCTTTATAGTCTTCCTTATTTTAATAGACAATTCTGTGTCAAATTGTTTTCACATATACAGTATAAGGTTACTATGACTTACACACATTCAAAAACAAAACAACAAAAAGCATGATTTTATGTATATACACACATCCTATTTTTTGCTATTACATTGTCTGCATGCAGACTGGGACAGAGATCAGACTTCCCTGCCATTTAAAAGCCATAAGACCATCAATCTGACAAGTACGGATCATCCGATACTTCTAGGTTCCCCTGACACAAACATTGCCACCTCCAGCCTGGATTTCACTTCACGCATTTCCACAGAAAAGCTGCCCACCAAAGAGGCTCCTGCCCTACCAGTCATCGTAAGTGACTCAGGTTGATTCATGTTCGATCAATTTTTATTCCTGCGTTGTTTGCATTCCAATAGCGTTTTAATGAGGGGACACCCTGCTGTGTCTTCCTGCAGGATGTGGCTTCAAACGGAGTTAATGGAGGTTTCCGTGAAAACTCTGTGACCATGAGGAACACAGGTAAACAGGAAAACACACAATCACAAAGGTCATGAGATTGATCTTGATGACTATTTCTGTACCAGATAAAAAAAACACACCATTAGAGGGTGAAGGTTTGTTGACCTATTTGTTGGAGAACAGACTGCTGTGGATAATATTACCTACTGTGTCTGTAATTAATGTCTTCAGTAACATAAGGTGGTCTCACCCTGGTTAAACTGTGCCTCACTATATCCTGTCTTCCATTTCCCATATAGAGTCAGAATCCATATCTTTGAAAAACTTAAAACGGAGATCAGAGTTTTTTGAAAGAGGTAAAGAAAAAAGCACTGACTGAAGAGGGCGGGTACTCTATAATCATTACAACTTCTGTGTAATCTGTTGGCAGGGGATCTGTGCTTTTGCCTCACTAAATTCCTCAGATATCTGAGGGATTTTTTTGCATGTTTCTTTTATCAGCCACAGGCTCTTTTATCTATTGATTGTGACCTGTCAGGATTGAAATAGATTCCTCCACAGCTCTTTGGGCGTGATTCCTTTTTTTGCCATTCTTGTCTGGTGCCAAACCTTAATCCCTGCTGTCCCCCTTTCCTTCCTTCAGGCAGCTCATGGTCCAATGTGAATGCGCTGGTCTACCTCTGTGGTAAACAGGGTTGAGTGTGCTGTGACTTTCTCACCTTCGCTTGGTACAACCTGGGACACTGATATGCTGTTGATAGACTGTCTAATGGCATAATTCTCCAACCTTTCTCCTCAAATACCCCACCCAACAGAAGACGTTTTAACTTTATTTCAATATAATAAACTACCTCACAAATGAAGGAAAAAAGAAAATAGAAAAAAAGCACCGGTTTGGGCAGAATGTCAGACAAAACACCAGTGTACCAACCACCATTACAATTACATTACAATCCTTTGTTTTTGAGTTGTGTCCAGGCTTAACACGTGGTTGTACTTTTCACTTTGCTGTGCATGAAGTTAAAAACATTCCTGTTGCTTTCTTGACATGCATGTTATTGAGGTGTCTGTCCAGACTAGTTGAACAGCTTCTGCACGCTGCTGATGTTTGTCTTTCAGTTTGTTTGATGAATTGTTGTTCTTACCATCAGTTTATTGACTTTCCAATTCAGAACTATTGGACTGGCATCCAATGTAAATGTCAACAAGTGGGTGGTCTTGAATTGAGGGAATCAATAACTTCTAGTGGATGAAATTTGACCTTTGTTGCTTAAGACTTGTTGAAAGCATCAATTATTGTTTGAAAAGCAATTTTCAGTGACGAATTGGTACTTTAAAATCAAGCTGACGCTTTAATAACCTTGTCAGCTTTCTATTGATGTGGTATATGGCCTTAAGGTTAACTTTTATATTTACATTATATTTCATGCAAGAAGTATTGATTGCATGATTTTCTTCTTTTTTTTTTTTCCAAGGAGGAGCAGAGTCTGCAGTACCAGATGTGAGTAGTATGATCAGTGCATGATGGGCAGTTTTGTCTGTGTTTGCTCATCTAGCATTACATCTGTGAAAGAAGAAACTACAGTTAATAGAAAGCCCAGACCTGTTACTGAGCATTTGACCTGAGGTGCATTTATAGTTCATTTCAGGACAGGGTCAATCAGCTTTTTTATCGTAGGGAGCTTTTATTTTTGTAAATCATTGAAAATGAATAAGTAAAATGCTCAAAGTCTTTGTCTTACATACTACAGGTAAAATTAATGACTTGCAACAGTTTGTACAATTGTACAAGCATGTACATATACTTCACAACTCTTTTCTTTGTCTTCAGATACCTGTTCCTTCCATCACTTCCTCTTCTAGCCGGTGGTCTTGGGACCCAGAAGAGGAGCGCAAAAGGCAAGAAAAATGGCAGAAGGAACAGGAGCGCCTCCTTCAGGTATATAAAGGCGCACATGAACCACTGATGGCATCTTTATAATAAATACATGCAACATTGTAGTATTCAGTCTGCACATGTTGGACAAAATTAAATTAAAAAAACACGATAACACATTACAGTTCAACAGAATCAATACCTACAATCAGCAAAGTGACCATCAACACCTCTGTGCAGCAGTTCTAATTTTTGTGACGTTGTATTTGACTGCATTAGTTATATATAGGCGTACCTAATGTACTGGTGTGCACAGTCCATTAATAAAACTGAAAATTAAGCAAGCTGAAAATTTATTGATCTGAAATCCCCATCTGGAAATCTGTTCTCTGGTCCAGCTGGCAGTGAGTCAAGCACAGACGTGACAGGCTAGGAGCTCCTCACATCCAGTGGTCTGCTCCTAATAAGCTCAAAACAGAAAACTCTGCACTCAGGCAGCTGAAAGTAAAGTGCCTGTCGAATGTCCTTCTTCAATGTAGCAGAATCCTGTCAAAACATTTTTCTATTTCTGGATGGGGATCAACAGTGTCAGAGTGCTGATGTAGCCGGGAAGGCGTGTTACTCCTCCATTCTCATTCCCTGTTGGATAAACGGCCTGATTTCATGATGTGCCAGGGAGGCTTCCTGCCCTGGGCAAGCTTCTCTAGGTTTACTCTTAACTTTCAGAATGGTTAGGTAACATACAGGTATGCTGGGATTATATGGAAATATTGCAGCCTCAAAAAGTATTTATTCTGAATTTTAGAAATTAGTCGCACTGTTATACCGTAAAATATGATCATTTAATTTACGCTGCCTCAAATATATATTTGTAGCTGCTTTTGTTGTGCTTTTTAGTCTGTTATTGTGTGAGAGCATGTCATGTAATGGGATATCTGTGCCCTTTGTTTTCTATTTATTTGTACTTTTTTTTACCCAGGAGAAATATAAGCGTGACCAGGAGAAACTGCAGCAGGAGTGGCTCAAGGCTCAGCAGGAGATTGCCAAGAGCATGGCCCAACAAGACGTGACAAAGGTATTTAAATTAAGAAGTTCTGGCTAAATAATATAAATGGATCCAGAGAGCTTTGATAGTGTTGTTGATCAAAATGACTATAATTAGGCAGCGATTATGTGGCCAGGTCCTGGTATTTCAAGCATTTAAACACATGGCCATTTTACAGAAACGACTGAGTGAACGTGTTTGGTCATGTGGATATTCACACAGGACACAGAACATGCTGTAATGGCAGCAGACTTTCCAGCTCATTGTTTTGCAACAAAAACTCCGCTGTGATTTAAGTTTCAAAACACTTGCAGGTTTCTGA
The DNA here is from genome assembly GCF_900324485.2 of Mastacembelus armatus. Lineage (NCBI taxonomy): Eukaryota > Metazoa > Chordata > Actinopteri > Synbranchiformes > Mastacembelidae > Mastacembelus > Mastacembelus armatus. The sequence goes on along the minus strand of NC_046653.1, from coordinate 18,618,880 downwards.
CCACAGAGGAGGGCATGAGTTCCTCCATTGTTGTTGCAGTTCCTCCTGGAGGTGAATATTACATAAAGCCATCATGTGTTTAAACGCTTCCCCTTTCCTGCCCTTCCTTGTCTCTGGCAGTCTGGGAGCCTGGAGGTGAACAGCCACAACATCAGCCCACACTCGCCCCTCTCTTCTGTCAACCAGCCCACCTCTACTCTGCGGGAGGACGAGGAGAGAAAGAGGAAGGAGGAGCAGGAGCGCCAAAGGCAGGTGGAGGAGAGGAGGAAGAGGGAAGAAGAGGAGCGAGAGCTGCAGCGTCTCCAGGAGGAGAGAAAGAGGAAAGAAAAAGAGGAGGAGGAGAGGAAGAGCAGGGAGGAGGAGCTGAAACGGCAGAAGGAGAGGGAGGAGGAGCTGAAACGGCAGAGGGAGAGAGAGGAGGAGCTGAAACGGCAGAGGGAGAGGGAGGAGGAGCTGAAACGGCAGAGGGAGAGGGAGGAGGAGCTGAAATGGCAGAAGGAGAGGGAGGAGGAACTGAAACGGCAGAGGGAGCGGGAGCAGGAGCTGAAACGGCAGAAAGAGAGGGAGCAGGAGCTGAAATGGCAGAGGGAGCGGGAGGAGGAGAGGAGGCGCCAGGAGGAGAGGAGGCGACAGGAAGCTGCAGAGCAGCAGCACAGAGAGCAGGAGAGAGCCTTACAGCAGCAGTGGTCAGTGGAGACACTGCTTCTCTTGTACTTTTCTTCTTCATCTGTCCATCACACTGTTAATAACACATTCACATGTAAAACAACCTGCTTTATTGTCTGTGCATTAACTGAAAACAATGTGTTTGCATGTGCTTTTCATCCATGCTTGTGCTCTAACCCATGTCCCATTTCTCTCTGCACACCACCCATCACAAAAGGGCTGGTGGCTTCAACAGTGTGCAGCCTCCACTGTCCTTTACAGACAGGTTAGTACAGGAGAGCGTGTCTGTGCATCTGTCACATCTGCAGCCAAACAAGCTTCTTTCTGTATTGAACTAATCACCTGTCGCCACTAATAAAACCTGTTCTTACATCACTTACACTACTAACAATATGAAATGAGCCTGTAGAATGATTACATTTAATTATACTATTTCAGAAGGATATAAATAGCTTGTACTGGTAATACCTCAACTTAGATCTCAAATTTAGCATTTTGGGCAGGAATTAAACAATAAACAATTTGCAACACGCTCTAATATAGTTTTTAGTAAATCCTTAATATATTTATTACTATAAATATACAATAATATAAGTGAGTCTCCTGTATTACTAGATAATGAATGGCATTACAGTAAAATACAATAAATAATGAAAACTCTTGATAGAAGTTGTAATTACTTACTAACATCAGTGTGTTATAAACCATGGACTACTTATAAATGCAACATAAGGAGATATGACTTGTTAATGTTGATATTTAACTCATAAATTAACTGTTGCTTGCGTGTTATCGTCTGCATTTTCAGCTCCAATCTCACCTTTTCTGAATTCATGCTCCAGTTCTCAGCACCAGGAATTATCTTGGCATCACAATTTGTTCTTTCCTAAATTGCAGGCCTGCCAAAGCAGTGTCAGACAATCATATAATCCTGCCAAAACACCAACACCCGTTTTTACCAATATAGCACTTACATGTTATTGTAAACTATAGCCACTGAATAGATAGGCAATTTAACATCATGTGTATCTTTGAAGCAGTAAGTCATGTTTTGATTTTCTTACTTTTCTTCACATTTCCTGTACAAAACAAAACTGTACATTTTTACTGCATAACTGATGTGTCCAGGTTTTCTTTCTATATAGCCTGTGGTATTGACAACATTGTTTTCTGCTGCATCCATTTGAACTGAATCATTCAGTCTTTTTATGTTGAAGGTCATGAAATTGGAATTTGTCCAGCAAGTGAGTTAGGCCCTCCAGCTGAGTTGGGAATTACCTGTGATTGTCCTGCACTCAGCGGTGTTGCTATATAACCATTCAAATTCTGTATTAGTGAGGGTACATAATAAAACTAAATCATCATGTACTGTATCAGCAGCATGCAATTAGTGTTCTGGGTCATACCTTTTTTTTTTTTTTTTTTTTAGATGTAAAAAATATTAAAATAATTTCTTAAAATACATGTTTTTTTTTTTGTCTAACAGGGCAAAATCCAAATCATCACCTCAGCTTGATGAAGAGGAAAAACCTCAGATGAAAGGTCAGTCTTCTTGTTGCTATAGTACGCCTTTAAGGAAGATAGTAGTTTTTGAATACAAGAGTTTGATATAAGACCAGGAATAGATCATTTTTATTAGCTGAGGTTACATCATCAACAGCCTGTGTTGGTTTTTTTTGTAAATGACTCCATGCACACCTGTTATTGCACAAATGGGCTGTACCCCACTGTAGGTGTGTGTGTGCAGCCTGGGGGTATGGCTCACTGGCTGCTGGAAGAGCAGTCGAGGAAAGCACGTGACAAACAGGCCCAGAGTCAAAGGGCTGCATCAGAACTGGAGATGGAGAGGAGAAACATCCTCAACGCCATGAAATATAGAGAGCCAGAGAGAGGTGGGCTCAGCCCTGCAGCGCTGCCTCTCTGTTTTTATCTGAAACCTAATCAATCTGCTGTCATTTTACTCATTTCCTTAGCTGACTGGTCCGTTTTAGCATTTCCCTAAATCAATTTAAAGCTTATATTTATGCGCTATGATTAACAGCTGATGGACAAACTCAATCAAGGCACCTAAAATCAAATCTATTCAGCTAACTGGAAAATCTCTTACAGCAAAAATAATTAGCTGATTTAGTGCAGTGTGGTTTTTCACAGTTTTCCTGTTTTTTTTACCAAACTCTAATTATACTTAAAATAGTTGTCTAATCATGAACTCCAACAGATTTCTTTACAATTAACCTCCATCAAACATGACTCAAAAGTATGTATCTACATCGTCTTGATCTTATTTTGTCAAATTCTTTTTACAGTTTCTCTGCACATCACCATTATCTGTTTTAACTTCCACCAAACCTTTTATTTTTATATAGTGTAATAAAAAAAAATGCATGATGTTATGTTGTTCTCTGCTCTCTGGGTGCAGTGACAGGCAGTGGGTTGGGTGAGAAGACAGGTCAGCAGTCCACGTCACAGGCAGAGCTGGAGCGGCAGCATATTCTCAACGAGATGAAGAAGAAGACTTCGTTGCTAACGGACAACAGCTGGATCCGTCAGCGCTCCGCCAACACCACAACCAGCAAGGACAGTGATGTGCCACCCATGCGCAGGTACAGAAAAAATAAAGAAATCCTGGCACTGTTTTGTGATGGTGGTTGTTTTTTTTGTTTTGTTTTTTTTTTACATCTACTAATATTTTCTTAACTTGCTTAATTGCTATGATGAAAGCTTTTGTTAGTCTGGCTACCACCTCAGACTGTGCCTTGGCATGACTGGTTTTAACACAAGTAACAGAACAACAGCTGCCACAGGTGCAGGTGGTACTCAGACTGTTGTTACTAACCAGTTAATGTGGGTTTTGCGTGGGTTGGCTTTGCAGAGGCGAATCTCTTGACAACTTGGATGCCTCTCACAACTCCTGGCGCTCATCATGGACACCAAGAAGCAACTCTTTTGCCCAAAGCTACATTCGGCCTCACTCTGCCCTCTCTGGCAGCACTTCCTTTTACAGTAGTGGGTCTGGTGCCCAGCGGCCCGGCTCCTCCACTCTGCCTTCCTCCTATTCTTTGGGCTCCCTCCGAGGTGGGGCAGGAACCCCCTCGTTACCCTGGTCTCGACAGACACCTTCCCCCTCCCTCTCCTCTCCATCACCCACCACTTCTCCAGAGCCCACGTCTGAGGCAGGTGGCCCTCAGCAGCAGAGCAGGTAAAATGAACAATGCTGCTTTGCCTAACTCTCTCAACAAGCTGCCTCTAACCACTCACTGGTATATTTGGTAGCGTAATGATAGCGCAGGTGGTGGTGCTGCAAACCATAACTTTGGATGGGGAGTCATGGCAAAGGGTAACTGAAATTAAATTGTTTTCACTTGTTATACTTTTTAGGTTTTAGAATATGCTGTTGATATGACATTGTTTTATGTGACATTCTCCATTTGTTCTCCCTCCATTTCACACTGGAAATATTATACACCTACTTACCAGTTCTTTTTTTTTTTTTTTTGATTCCCATGAATTTCTCTTGCACATACACATTTGGACATGAGTTTGTGTTTCTGTGTTCATGTGTTAAGCACCAGTCTGGTAAAGAAAAACTAACTGCACAATATTTTTTGTCAATTTGCCAAATGCAAAACCATCCTAAAACATTTCATGGAAAGTTTTGATGGAACTGTGGTCGTTATTGGATTTGTAAGCAAACAAATTCTATATCAGTCTGGCCCTGTTGTATACCAGTGTAAACATGTGTTTTGTGTGTGTTAACATTCGTACATGCATCATGCATGTGTGCTCACGGCTGTACATTCTGTAATCCAGGTCAGTGAGTGGCAAAAAAATCTGTACGTTCTGTGACGCCCCACTGGGAAAGGGAGCAGCCATGATCATCGAGTCCCTTGGTCTCTGTTATCATTTGAGCTGTTTTAAGGTGAGAGCTGGGCTCCTTTCTGCACATCTGGACCACATCTGCAGCACAACTCTCTCAAAACTAACTTGATCACTCCTTTTCTTTTTTTTTTTTTTTTTTTTAACTAACCTGGTGAATCCTGATCCCTCTACAGCTGAACAAAGTAGATTTTCTCTACCTGTATGATACATCCTGGAACTTTAGTCTTCACTTGAGTATGATCTCCTGCATCAAAATAGTTATCCATCCTGTGAGCCCTTGTCTTTGGACTGTCATTCCTCCTTTGTTTTTCCTAATTTTGCAACATACAATTAATGGTTTCCAGTCTGCGTTACCTCACCCGTCTGTCTGTGGATTTGGACACGTTGGTGTAGCTCTAACTAGTTGAGTAGTTCCTTAACTATCCCCTTTCCTAAACTTCCTCAGTGTATTGACTGCAAGTCTGACCTGGGAGGATCGGAAGCCGGGGCTGAAGTCAGAATACGAAACAAACAGCTGTACTGTAACTCCTGTTATGTGCGATTCAAAAGTGAGTACTTGATGCAGTTCATCAGCATTAGGGTGTTTTGTTTAATACTTTCTGTAACAGTAATGGGGATGTTCTTTTTCTTTTAGCTGGCCAGCCAACAGCTATGTGATGTGACTGTACTCCAGCAAATTGATGAAGAGACTACTTGTGACAGTAACCCATGAACACTAAAGTTAACATTGAAGCCATTGCAACTAGCTGGGAGAATATAGTAAACCCCAGTTGACTCGCTGATGAGAATCATATTTGTGTTTTTATAGAGTGTGATTAAAAGGATAAACTTGCAAAGAAGTTATCTACTTTAATGTGTCTATATGACATTAAGTATTGCTGTTGTACAAAGACTAGGGGTTCTGCATGCACCAGAGACTTAAATGTTTTATCCATGAAACTAGTCAAGCAATAAATTGCCTCTAAGATTGCACAGGCAGATCTTTCTTATGACCTTCACTGAGACAGATTTTAGAGATATTGATGGAGAACCCTGCTGGATCATCTCATTATCATACTTCTTTTTTTTTCCCCCAGAGGCTTGTGGTATTAATGCTTGTCAACAAAGTTATTCTTGTAATTTCTGTGTGGCTTTTCATTTGTAACAGGGTAATTCAGCTTATTAGAATTCCTTCAAAATATATTTAAAAACTTGCCTGTTTGAACAGCACTTATCTGAAGTGTTCACAGAGAGCAGGAGGAGTGTAAGCAGGTTTCAGTGTGAAGTCTTTATACCATATTCAATGGCATTGAGGTAAACAATAACATTTGTAAATAAAATGACTAAATGTGCATCTTGTGTGTTTGTTAAAATTGATGTAATGCGTTATATTACAGTAAGTACACTGTAATATATATATATATATATATATATATATATAGGTATATATACACACACACACAGCATCACTATATAGTATATGGTTATGCTCTCTCCATCCTTCTCATTCTCTTTTTCTCTGTAGTGCCACAGTCATAATGAAAAGAATTTCAATGAGCTTTCATGCAAAGGTTCAGAGGACCTCCTTACTCTATGTTCTCCAAAGCCAATTTGTCATGCATATTTTATTCTGCGCTCATGCATTACATTTGATTACAGATTGATAGGCTATTCTTTAATGTGTTCTGTCATTCTAGATGTTTTGTGAAATCATGTCTGCATCAACACTGAATATTCATACGAGTCAGAATGATGCTCCTGATACAGTTTGCAGCTCCCAATGGAAAAAGGTTCAAATGAAGAAATATATGGAAATAAGTTAGACTGAGCATAAATTGGCTCTGTATTCTTGAGGTGAAGCACGAAGAGTCCTTGGAGGCAGACATCTCAAATTCTTAGGTTCCTTTTTTAGATTTTTCTCGTGGGAGAGAAAGCGATTTTAATCCTAATGCTTAGAAAACAAGCACGACCTGAATGGCGCCAAGCAGAATTGAGTGGCTGAGAAATATAAAACCTTTCAGGATAAGTACCCCTTCTTTTCCTCCAAAGCAAAGGCAACAACTAGTCTTTATGGAGGGCTTTGACATGGGGAATCGAATGGTTTGTGTGTGTGTGTGTGTGCGTGTGTGTGTGTGTTTGTGTATGTGTGTACTAGGGCTTACACAGAAACTGCTTGGCTGCGCTGAAGAATAGGGTCAGTAAAGAGGTGGAACCCAGATGGGAGAGCTTAGATATGCCTGCTCTAACCTCCATCAAAAAGTCATTCCTAACTCTTAACAGTTCCCTGTCTGCTTCTTTTAGATGCTTTCCCAGCAGAAGTAAGATTTCCCATTTTTCCTGGCTGACCGATGTGGGTGACTTTTCACCTTACACCCAAGACACAAGAGTGAGTCCAATAATAATCTAATACCACGGCACAGTTCCTATCTCAAGGATTTTTTTTGTTTTAGGTGTAGCTTGGACTGGCCAGCAGGGGGCACTGTGATCTAAGGCTTTTAGCAGTAATGACTGAAATGATCTGTCAGCTGCAGCTAGATGATAACCCTGTCATTTAACATTACATTCTCCATAAGATATGGAGGTGATGTGTCCTTGGAATATAGCCACAATAATTTTAAAGAATAGTCCCATATATATGCATTATATAGCCTAGGAACCTGTGGTTATCTTTGCAAATTTATCGTAAGTGACAAAATTTTGGCTTTGAGTACTATCAGTAGCTTGGTTGTCAGACTAGGACAACTGTGCTTTTTAAATGAATGTGCACATTATACGACAGATTTGATGAATTTTTGGCCTGCAAGTAGACACTGTTTGGTTTAATGACATCTTAGACAAGCCGCACCTCCTGCCATTTGCCACTTAGAAGGAATGCTTTTCACATTTTAGAGACGCCATCAGGCACTAATTCACCTGCAGCTCCAACTGATGCTATAATTAGTCATGTAATTGCAGACACTGTCTCACCAGACCTGTTGCCATGGCTTGCAGGCACCCTGCATATAGCTCGGAGCTCTGTTCATTTCAATTAACTACGGGGATTATAGAAAAATTCCCCTTAAGTAAACCTGTGAATTCCCAGTGCTAGTTATAGTTTTGGTTTTATTGTTGATTGACAATCTTTTGGAGCAATTTGATAAATCACTGAAAATATGAGCAAGCAGTGGTTTCACAATTGTGTATGCCCCATGTATCACATGACAGTTAAAAGACAGTAGTTGTAGTTGTAATCTGCAATTAGTTTGGTAGTTACAGCTCTGCAGGCTCAATGACAACTCTGCTGGAGTCTGTAACTACAGATTTTGGAAATAATACAAAAAAGTTAATAAGTGAAGCTGAATATGTTGAAAGTGTAATTTATGGTAAATTTCAAATATATTGTATGGTTATAATGTAGAGGCTGTTAAAATGTATACAGATTTTTTTTCTCAGCAAAATGCATGCACGTATAACTGATACTGTGTGCAGTGCACTCACGGTTTAATGTATTTTTTTTGTTGTTTTTTTTTAATATTAGAGCAATTTTTTTAATCTCATTTTGCGAAGGTTATCCAGTAAAAGTGGTTATTTTTCAGGATCTTTTGTTTAATTAGAGAACAGCACCAAGGCACAAGCATGATCAGTATAACTGTGTAACAGTATATTTAACACTGTGGAATAAGTTATAAAGTGCTTACCAGTGTACTCATAGGTGACTGCTAGTTGTTGATTACCAACATATAATCACCTCTCTCCAGCTGACGTGAAAGCATTTTTTTTTAACTTGTATGGAGATATTGATCTGTGACCTTTTGTTCAATGAGGAAGTGATCAGCCTAGATCCATTCTTGTCCTCATTATGGATGCTGACTCTATCTAATCCCTGACTAACAAAAGGGCAACACTGATTCAAATGCTGCTAAACTTTAAAGCATTGCTGTGTTGTATCTTTTAATAAAACAGGCTTCATTTTGTGACTGAAGGCTATAAAGTAGGATGAAGTAAATTTGACACATTCACTAGACGATATAGGGTTTTCCATAGATTATGTTTATGCTCATTCATGAGCACGAGACATGCTGTCATCTTCTTTCACTTATATTTTACCATTTTGACTAGGAAGAACTTATTTCTATGTTTTCTAAAGAAACAGTCTAACAACAGTGTTGTGTTCAAATGCAGAAAAAAAAAACAACAAAAGAAAGCTTTTCTTTATCCGTCTTCCTCTGCGTGCAGGAAGACTCCATGTATCCATGTTACAATCAGGAACAAGAACATCTGTGACTTCTCTCCATGACCTTAAACAGCACTCTGATTTATTTCTGTTCCTCTGCTTAGTGGCTGAGGAAGGAAAAGTACCAGTGGCAATGAGATGCATCGGAGTTGCTTTTCCAGTTGGCGTGGAAGAGCAAAAGAATGTAGAAAGTGTTACATGGCTCTGAAATGATAATACTGCATGGTCACAGCTGGGCCACTATGATATGCTTTAGACTGTAATATGCCTGGGGTGACAGGGGACCAATTTTTCTGTCATATTAATTCATAGTCCTTCAGTCTCATTGCTGAGCATGAGCTAGAATACAAATTCTCTGCTGTGCATCTTCTGCTCTTTTGTTTTGAGTGTTTACAGCAGGTAAAGATGAACAGAACGCAATAATTTAAGGTTGAATACTATCAGATGTATCCCCCCGCCTAATATTATACTACACTTATATTATCCACCACCCATTAAAGCAGCACACTACCATGCAGTCTGCTGCAATTGTTGCAGCATTAGCCCTGTGTCTGCTCACTAACCCTTGTTTTGTCCTTACTTGTCACCCAGGACTGAAGTTAATTAGACTTTATCAGAGGAGAACTAAAGAGAGATGTTGGTGTGTTCTAATATCTAGTATTTATTTGATGTCAGGTTTATTTTGACATTTGCACTGCACACATCACTACGAGGACAAAAAGGATTGTACAGTACAGCCTAAACTTAATATCAGAGTAAACACAAACAAAAAGCAGATCACTGCCATGCACGCAATGTCTTTGTTACATCGTAGTTGAACTTACCGCTCCATGGTCACATCCCTAACCCCCATATGAGAAGCATTATTAGCACCAATCGCACAGCATAAAGGAAATACAACAAAGTCAGGTATTATGTTCCAAAGTTAAAGAATGATACAATTAGACGTTGTGCACATCGAGGCTGTTTGTGTTGTCATGTAATATCTGTGCATGTGGTAAATTACAAAGATGTTGTTCTTTACATTTTTGGTAAGTCGACATGTTGCTATAGACATGAAGTTAGAGGTACAGTATTTCTTACTTGTTAATGAGCTGTGAGTAGTGAGTTTATGGCCACTTAATGTAAATGTGTGGCTCCAGGACCCATTAAACATCCATGTCATATGTACCACACACTGGCAAATAAGTCAGGATGTGTGGGTTCTTGTGTGTATATATGTCTGTGTGTTATTATGCAGAAGAACAGGGTTTGACAAAAGAGAAGCAGAGCTGCTAAATTCCTGTCTGCCTCAGGGAACTGTGGTTGTGACTCTGCATGAGTGCTACTCATTCACCAGTGGATGTAGTAATGCCAGGATCCAGCTTTGTTCCACTCTCTCTCTCTCTCATACAGAGAACACAGTAATCCTTTGGATAGCCTGAAGCTAACCTGAGACTGAAACAGCTCGATTAACAGAGACTGACAGCAAAATAACTTGTTTCAAATGATTATATAATATGACAAAGCGTGGTAGTGTTTTGCTAATTCAGGACGTGTTCTACAGATAAGTGCTCTTTTTAACCTGTTAAGACAGTTTGAATAACTAAAACGTGGATTCATCTACTTTGTTCCAATCCTCGATTTTGTTTGGCCTAAAATAGGATCGTTTTGTGGAACTCCAACCACTTTAGGCAGAACAGTCTGTTATGCAGATTATGTAATGGCAAAATGTTAAACTCAGTGTAAAAGAAACACGGGTTGCCAGTTTCTGACAGCCTTGATAATGCACTAGGTCATATTGTCGCAGGTTTGAATACCAGACCCCTTTTCTACAGATGTAGGAAAATTAGAATAAAGATGAACAGACATGGTTGGTATGTTATGCACCATAATCCATAATCCACACCTCAAAATGCTTATAATCTGTGTATTTTGTTTATTGGATTAACATATGTCTGCTTTCTTTCTCTGTGTTAAATGAACTCAATGTTGCAGCGTAAACCTACAGAGGATTATCGCCTGAATGTGCCGCTCTGCTGCAGCTGATAGTTGAGCTGTCTGCTTTAAAACTTTACTGTTTTGGTTCAGTCTCACTGTTACCTCGTAGCATTGTCCTAGGCTACAGCAGGCTGCAATTTGTAGCCATACTCATAAATACAATCCTCCACTGTGTCTTGTGGGGGTTTTTTTTCACTGTTTTAATAACAGGATCTTAAGAGGAGTTGGCCACCCACTCCTGTAGAAAAACCTGCCCTATCCAGCTAAAAAGACAAATCTCCGTCATGAGTCAGATTCCTTTTCTGAGCAGCTCAGTTAAACCTCCTCTCCAGTCAGTGAAAGATCAGTACAAAGCAAAGAAGGAGGATTTTCTTGGATTTGCTGCTGAAGCAGGAAATAGATCAGACGGTCTTTCTATTATTACTATTATTTATTTCCTCTGGCCTGTAATGCAGTTGCAGTATCGTATGTATGTAGTATGATCAGGTTGTTCCATCTCAGATTGGGAAGGAATTGTTTGGCTATTTTGGGCTTCTTGTTTGTGTGGAACGTTCCTGGTGTGGTGACACATCAGTTTGAAGCATATTTTTGTCTGTGCATCTTTTCAGAGCTGCAGACGTCACTTACACCAAGCACCCACTTTGTGTGCCTGACAGTGACTGCCTGACATAGATAGCTGTCTACACAATATGTGTATACTTTTTTAGCCACCGGTATAAAGTGTCTTCTCCCCTGCATTGGTGTGCAACGCAGATTCTTTTAGGTTTTGACTCTGGCTGATGTCAGCCAGTGATTTCTGACCTGCTAAGAATGGATATCTTTAGTATCTGTTTGTGTATAAAACTTTAATAAAGTAAACTGAAACACTTTATACATACAAGCATGCCTTCTGTTGCCCTGACTTTGTGTCTCCATAAAGAAACACAAGACCATGGAGCAAATTGATTCTTGGAAAGGCTGCAGGCCAGTCAAGATGGGACTTTATTGCAGCAAGCAGGCAATATTTTATCTGAAAGTGCCACAAGAACGTGAAGCTGTCAGTCGAGCCTTTTGTTTGTGGTCCATTCAACATCATTATCTCCCTTGCAGAGCTGTAATTACTGTATGGTGAATAGCTCTCCAGAACCCATCATTTCCTGCACTGTAAGCTTCTTGTTTTGTTCACGCTACAACAAAGGAGCTGAGCTATTGTCCACGTATTGATATTAACAATTTTGATGGCACACACTAGGTTTTGTGCCTCTGCCATGTATACACAAAGACTGAAAACTGACTTCAATGAAATGGTCCTGACGGCCTCTTACATATTGAAGATCTGACATCAGCTGCACTTATTGTGAAGCCACAACCTTGTAATACCAGCAGCATGCTGTACATTTCTGGGCTTTGATATTAGCTTTAACACTTTCTCTATTAGAAACAACTTAGTCTTCCGTTTCCCTACTGTCAAACTTTTATTATTATTGCGGATTTAAAGCTGCAAATGGGTGACTTCAACGTTCTAAGGGTTTTGCCCTGAAGTCCCAGGCTGATCTGCCAGCTGCTATCTTCTTCATACTTGACTGCAGGCCCTGGGGGAATAAAGCTGGAGCTGGAGCTGGAGCAGGAGCTGGAGCTGGGCGCCCCTTAGGGACTGCTCCAGAGCCCTCGCTTCTAAATCATTGTTTGACTGTTTGTTTGTTTTGGATGGATGATCATCATTCATTTTCACATTCTGAAGGCTATGTGTGGAGATAGGAAATTAAATTCCAACTTTCATTCTGCTATCCTTGTAATTCAATCGAAATACAAAGCAATTACTCCAGTATACACAAGACTAAATAAAATACTTTCCACCTTAGGGGCAAAGGTAAATTCTGGGCACCTTTCCTCATCTTTTTCTCCACTTGTCTCATCTTCAAGTCTGACCAAGCATATGCAGACTGTGCTCTCTGCTGAAATCATGCAGTCTTAATTAAACACTGGCACAGGCATTAATTAAAATAGCAGGTTCCCTCAGTATGTTTGAGCACAAATTCCGCAGTTGGGAAACAAATTGATATACTCAGACCACCAGTTAGCAATGGTTATAACCTCCTCCTTTATTGTCTGTTGGCAGTCCAGCTATTGTCTGTGTTCATCATTAAACCTTGTAAGTGCTGCACAAAAGCAAAGAGAAAATCTGAGCTTATTAGAGTGTTTGGCTTGTTAACTTGCTGATGGCCTGGGTGTTTGCTCTAGGTTATCATAAAAACATCACTTATCTCTCTAAATTCAATTTCATGCTCTCCTGAGCTGATACGTTATGTCCCTAGGAGGAGGAGCTACAAAGTGGTTGAGAGGCATGGGTCATCCCTGTGCCATGCACCGTACTGTACATGTGTCTATAATGTGTAGGAATAACGGTTTAGGGGGAAAAAATCCATAAATGGAAACGTCATTATTGTCATTATTTAAAGCATTTAGATTTCTGCTGCTCGGTACAAACTCCACTTCTTCCACTTGTTGCTTTAATAAGCAGTAGAGGCTCAGTTATAAAAATGAATACAAATTTATTTACTGAACAAAAGAAGAGATGCTTGTTTTATATTATCAGAGATGGGGAAAGAGGTTTCTCTCTACCTACATGAGTTTTAGTACTGAGGAATATGTACATATTCAGTACATATGCAACTTATAACACAAATACATTTCACAAACATTACACAAAAATATAAAGATTAGATGTGGCACATGGTTCATCAAAAAATGTGATTTTTTTTTTTTTTATTATTACTTTGACATATAGTGGTCTGAAGGTTCTGCCTTTTGCCTTGTCATATGTATATATGGGGCTTCAAAACCCATTTCCACCACATTAAATCTTTATTATCTTCAAAGCCTCCTCACTGTTGCCATGGTTACGTTATGCAGTGGTTCGGCCTATGGAGCCACTTTGATTTTCCATCTTTAGTAAAATCTGAACTGTTTTCTCTGCCAGACCTCCAGTCTCTCAACTAGCACCATCTCCAGCATCCACAGCCTCAGCTGCCTGTCAGTCAGCAAAACCCAAACATCTTCCAGCTATTCTCAATTCTCATCTGGTGATATTCATTTCTGCAGTGACATTCCCGCGGCTCAGTTCAAATTATTTTGGAGAATAATCCCTCTTCTTAATTAACAACAGCACCAGGCTGAGCAGTTCTTGATAAACACCGACTTCTTCTTGTAATGCAAGCCACTTGAGGATGCTAGTATGATGATTTTTTTTTTTCTCCTAGCCACTGATTGAATTCCAAGGGCTTTGGCGCTTTATGTCTTCCCATGAATCATACTGGCTATTTCAAGCTCCAAATTTCACTAGTGGTGAAAATAACCTGAGTTATATTTCCACAAAGCTTCTTTCTCTTGTATTTTCTGCTTTACTTTGAGTAACGTTTGGTCGTATTGAAGGAATTCAGCTCCTGCTCATAGTTAAAATGGAAATGTTGATTCCAGTCTCATATCTCTGCATTCAACACAGCACTCCAGGTAAAAATAAAAAGGTGGGGTTTTATTTGCCAGATCAAGCACACGCTGGGCTGGATATGGCATGTACTTGATCTTTAAAAGCTCAAATTGATCTTTTTTTAATACACAGTAATCGTACATGATTAAAGTGTTAACGAGCGAGCTTTGGAAGTACTGGTAGAGAGCTGTTTCCCCATTTCCAGTCCTCATGCTCAGCTAAATCAGTCAGCTGCTGGCTGTGGGCTCACACTGACAGTGATCTTATCATTTTAGAGCAATTTTTCAAAAGCAATAAACTATTTCATTGAACTACTAAAACTGAGCATCAAACACAAAACAAATATGAGTAATGTCATTTATCCATCCATCCATCTTCTTCCGCTTATCTGGGGCCGGGTCGTGGAGGCAGTAGCCGAATCAGGGATACCCAGACTTCCTTTTCCCTGGACACTTCCTCCAGCTCTTCTGGGGGGACACCGAGGCATTCCCAGGCCAACCGAGAGACATAGTCCCTCCAGTGTGTCCTGGGTTTTCCCTGGGTCTTCCCTGGGGCCCCATCCCGGTGGGACATGCCCAGAACACCTCCCCAGGGAGGCGCCCAGGAGGCATCCGGTACAGATGCCTGAGCCACCTCAGCTAGCTCCTCTCAATGTGGAGGAGCAGTGGCTCTACTCCAAGCTCCCCCTGGGTGACCGAGCTCCTCACCCTGTCTCTAAGGGAGCGCCCGGCCACCCTGCGGAGGAAGCTCATTTCAGCCGCTTGTATCCGAGACCTTGTCCTTTCGGTCATGACCCAAAGCTTATGACCATAGGTGAGAGTAGGAACATAGATTGACAGGTAAATCCTTCTTCACCACGACACCATTACTGTTGCTGATGCCCCAATCCGTCTATCAGTTCTCTCACTCGTGAACAAGATCCCAAGATACTTAAACTCCTCCACCTGGGGCAGGATCTCTCCCCTGACCTGGAGATGGCAAGCCACCTTTTTCCAGTTGAGAACCATGGCCTTGGACTTGGAGGTGCTGATTCTCATCCCAGCCTCTTCACACTCGGTTGCAAACTACCCCACGCTGGAGGTCCTGGCTCGATGGAGCCAAAAGGACAACATCATCTGCAAAAACAGAGATGAGATCCTGTGGTCCCCAAACTGGACTCCCTCCGGAGCTTTTGTAAGGTATACGTAGCGTGGTGTCCACATCCTTGAAGTATTCCTTCAGAGAGTTGTGCTGGTAAAACTGAATCATCAATGTAATTTATATTTTAGTAATAAGCCCTATTTCAGATTTACAATTTCTATTAGACCAAATAATAATAATAAAATGTTCTTCATTAAAATGACAGACAGGCAGGGAAGATTAAATCAGCTGATATTGTGTTGTGTTTATATGTTGTTTCAGCTCACATCTTTTTTTGTGCTCATTAATTCTCATGTGCCCTTTGCTAATCTCTCCCAGCCAGCCTGATTTCCTGACTGAGGAGTGGCAGCTGTTGACCTCTACCATGGAGGTAGGTTTAACTCTGATTTGAGAGGGTTGAATTTTTTTTTTTTTTTTTTGAGACTAGAGGCAATGCCAGAGTAGCTGTCTGTTGATTCACTGTCGGGAACACAGCTGGTGTAGGATGCATTTCTTTTAAAACACCACCCTTGATCTTCCTGACAAACCCTTCTAATCTAATAAGTAATCAATAATACTAATATGCTGTCCCATCTGGTCTTATCCTGCCTAGGTCAATGTCTGTGCAGGTAGGGGGAGATTTGCTGTTTAAATGAACAGGATGAAGGAGAAGATCCACCCTCTGTGAGGTTGGTTGCCTAACTCAGAGTATCGGACAGGTGGAAAAAACCTGCTATTTGACAGCTGGGACATAGATGTATGACACATCTGCTCTCAGGTAAGAGTGAAAAAGAGTGGAAACACAGGACACAATAGAGCCTCATTTGCCCACAAGTAGGATTTCTTTCACTCTGCTGCACCTGAAGCTGGTTTTCCATTCAAAAAACCTTATCAATATCACAATAAATCATGTCCAAAACAAGCTATATACTGTAAATCTACAGTTCACTATATTACTAAACGATATGATAACTGCTGTTAGACGCTAATCAGAATGTCAATTACCTTTCTCGTTTGTTGGCACTACCATTAGACCATTACATAATTTCTTTGTTATATAATTGTTCTTGTTCCCTAATGGCATTACAGGAAAGACAGCCAAGCAGACAGCCAAGTACCAGGCAGCTCTTATTATAGTACCTGTAATTTAAATCAGCATAAACATCCAATTAGGATCCAATGAAAAGGTCGACCACAGAACACATGATATCATTGCACTTTGCTGATAATCATGTCGCTGCAGCAGGATTTGGTCCTGGATGACTCGCCGTAATGAAGCTTACCGCACTTCTGAATTTATACCCCATATCAGTGACTTATCATACCCATGTTCTTCATTTATATTTCGTGGTTGAATGAATGACCAATGACTGTATCCAGTTGAAATGATTCCTTGTAATTACCAAAGTATGTTCAAATAGAAGAAAAGCTATTTTCCACCTATTGTGATACAAGGGTGATCAATTGGTGACGGACTTAAAATCTTTGCCATGAAGCCAACAGATATATTCTGGGGTAATATGACGTGAATAAGCTCATCTGACAAAAAAAAAATGAAACAAAAAGGAAATGAAACAACCTAATTGACTATAACACCCCGACAGAACTGTCCCAGGAAACAGAGGCCGGTAATTAGGCCATTGTAAATTCAATTTACTTCCACACCATTTAAAGAATACATTAATTGTAAGCGTTGATCCACACAGTACATGGATCAACCTGTTTGAAGTAGAAATTAATTTAGGTTTAATCACCAACTGTGTCTTTCTTTGTAAGTTGTCAGCAATTCAAGCAGTGAGTTAGGGCTCAGACAGGAGCTCACCTGCTCCAAACAAACTGCAACAAAATGACGCTTACCAGACACTGTTTTGAATCTGAGCAGGCCGGGCTGGTACGCACCACTCCTGGATACAAAAACATAAAAATGCGGAAAATAATGTCCTGGTATCCTAACATCTGGGGGGGTTCGAAGTCATATTCTATCTCTCAAAGACATCAAGAAAACTACCACAGCACTGCAGTGCCCATAATAATGAGATGATAATATCCTCAGAGAGGGTATGTCACTCTGAATATAAAATATGTTTATCGTGTCAGTGTCTTCAGTAATGACTCTAAGAAGAAGTATGATTTTGGCTCAGACTGTGGTAACTGGCAGTAAAGGTGCAGTCTGGTTGAAGTGTACAGTATGATGTACAGTGACTAAATGTTGGCTGTAATTACATGCATGCTGATGAGGTGAAAGGATTTCAGTCCACATTAGCATTTGCTGTATTTTTCCCAGGGGACCATAGTGACATGATGATGCTTGTCTTTGTGAGCTGACCTGATGTTTCCCAGCAGTCAGTGGACCTTTGTGTCTGGACTAGACTCTGTCCCTTTGACTGGTGTTTTTGATCACACCTGTCATGGCCCATTTGGGTGGGTGGAGGAAATAAAGGCAAGAACAGAGGCCAGATGTACCATAAGTGATGAAGAAAAAAGCATGGTGATGTTACAGTAAAAGGCTAATTGATTATGTGATGTAAAATATAGAAACCCGGTCCATAGAGTTGTTCTATTGATCTAAAGTACCTGAAAACAGTGGCAATTAACTGACAGGCACAATTGATTTCCAATAGGGATTAAAGATAACAGCATGGAGAGAAGAGCTGTCAGTTTCTCTAGTAAATCTACATTCTACAGTCTCTTCACTAAGACAACAGAGGTTACATCATAATCAAACATTCCCAACCCCTTTGGCTTGTGACCTTATGAATAAATCTGTTTGTTTATTTTACAGTACCTTGTCAGAGGCTGCATAATATGGGACCTTTTAAGTAAAAGTACTAATACCACTTTTTAAAAACACTCTGCAAAAGTAAAAGTTTGTTACTGGAAAATTAAATGATGTAAGTATAATCAGGAAAGTGTAGTTAAAGTATCAAAATTAAGTTAGGCTGATATTATATTACTATATATCATTAGATCATTATTAGCTAGCTCGTGTTTTAGTGTGTACACATTTTACTACTGTAGTTAATTGAGGTCATGGTTATTCTCTGATTTATTAATTTCTAAATGATGTCCCTCAAAATTACCCACAGCTCAGAGAGAGACTTTGAGCCCAGAGGCCAAACCCCAGAAATATTCAAATAATTCACCAGAGAAGCAGCAAACTTGAAAAAAAGATGGTATTTTTGCAAGAAAAAGGACTACTCACCCTAACATTTTTACTGTTAGCCTAGAATGGTCTAGTATAGCATCTGCAGTGCATATGTAAACATGAAAAATCATGGCCTGTCTGACTTAAATTAGCAGGACTAAATCACATTAAATCATATTTCCAAAACACCCAGTTAGGTTATTATTACGCTCCAAAAAAATAATAATTATAACATTTTTTAAAAACAAGTGGTTGGAATATTGTGAGTATTATCTGCCACCTTAGCATTAAGTGACCTTTACATTTCCAGAGAAATCACCCCGAATGACTGTGGTGGTGTTTAAATGTCACCTATCTCCGTGTGATCTTTGCTTCGCGGTAAAAAGGGAATGTGCCAAATAGAAGTCCTCAGACCACCTGTCGCACTGTCATCATCAGCCACATTGTGATCTGTGAGCATTAGTGAGAAACAACTATTTACTTCCTGCAATCTCTTCATGGGTCATCTAAAGCTCATTCCCATCAAACATAGATTTAAGAGAGCCAATTTACTGAGGAGAAAAACTGGTACAACATCAGACATAGTCAAAAAACATATTAATAGATAAAAGAATTTATCATGGCTCTGGGCGCAGCAGCCCCTTAAATGAAGGATGAAATCTAAACTGGCAATGTTTTCCCAGTGCTCTTAAATCTTTCACTTCCCACCTTCTCATCTAATCCACCACTTGAACTTGATCCATTTAAAATGTTGAAGGAGATGCCACCTTAAAACATACAACCCTCAAAGTTAGCTGCCATTTCTACCTTTGCTCTAATCTCATGTCAGCCTTTCTATCTGCTCCCACTTTACACAACAATGAGCACTAAGCAGAGATTAGTTATGACACTACCGTTTTGGCTGCTGGTAAAACACAACCGCGTATTAGTGAAGACTTCAATAGGGCTTTAAATAAAGTGATCAGTGTCATAAGAGAACTTTATGATAGTCAGGCTGTTCACTTGTTTCCCCACCAGGCATACAACTATCTGACAGAGCCAAGCCGGTTTTCTGCTGCTCTGTAGGCGTTCCAAGTGAAAGGAATATACAGGAGTATATGCAGCATCAGCGTCAGTGCACCAAGTGGTAGATTACTGAGCTCTCTGCACTGATGGCCTAGAAGTTTGACCAGGTGGAGACTGTTTCTTACAGTATAATAAGTAGTACTTGACCTTTGTCATTAATTTCATTTCTTTCATTCATTTCCATCCAGTCCTGTACAAACCTGGTGTTATATTCTCACAATGGGCTGATGTGTCTATTATTTTGTATCACTGAGGCTAAGCTGAAAAACAGAAACTCCTCTCTGTATAATGCAGCACAGTTCAACAACAGCACAAACTGCAGCTTCCAGTCTGGTCATACATTTGAATCAGCTTCTTTCTACAACGGTTTCAACATTACAACAAAACTGAAATTGATCTCATTCATAAAGGGTGATTTAATCCAGGACTGCATTAGTTTCAGCTTGTTTTACCCAATAAACTGCAAACTTAGTGTATTTACTTATATTTACTGTTTTTTGTATATATTTTTTAATGAGACACATATTAAAAGTGCCCTTGTTCATTGTAATGAGAGGTAACCCACTTACCCACTACAACTGTGTTATTGACCTTTTCATTGGATTTCTCTGGAAAATATAGAACCCCACCACCCTTAACCTTTACTATTCAGCAACATCAGGCTTTAATGGATTCTGCCCTTGGCAAAAAACAATACTAGACATGCCAATAATAGTTTAGGAAACAAATAATAAATAATAATGGTTAACATCTGGCATTTGTCTGTTTAATTCATAGAGACATTAAATACTCTAGAGGACTGGGATGACTATTTATTAAACTCTGTCTGAGCCTGGCATTGTCCTTGTGCGAAATGGCAAGAAAATCACATCTATTCTCAGACAAAATATGGAAATGTCACTGGAAATCTTTTCAGTTATTATTTTCCAAGTCACAATATCATTTACATGTGTTCACAGGCGTATTCACGGGTGCCAGCGCATCATTCACCTCAACCAGAGCCACAGAAGAATATTTTTTGATATAAGAGCGAGATTATTGAATGTTGATATAGAAACTGAAAATGTGGAAATGTATGCACACTTGTCTTTTGCAGGATAATAGTGGCTGTTAACAGCCACCGTTTAAAAGTTGTTCTCTGGTGCGATGCTGTTCTAGCATCAAAATAACTTCACTGACTTTGGCAGAAAATGCAGACTACGCTTCGCCTCAAGCCTGGAGCTCCAGTGGCAGAACATTTCATTTCAATTTTCTGTCAAACAAATAACTCATCTCTGTGCATCTCTGTTTAAAACACTGAGTAGTTGGTATATTTGAAATTTTGCTTAAGTGTGGTTTTATCAATATAGACAAAAAAATGATAAGCTTTCACATCTTCAGCCGTACTCTTGGTAGACAATATAAGTTCTGTTATATGTGTTAATTTGAACAAAAGAAGTGCCCATGCACTGTTGGCATGCATGTCATATTTAAAAATGAAAAGCTTTCTGCAGTGAAAGAAGCTTATTTGACCTAGTTATCTAATCAGGCTGTAACCTGTAAACAAGTCCTGCAGAGGAGGCGGACATCTGTCAAAAAAGAGTCAAGCAGATGTTTAAATGTTGGGCTTTTGCAAAACTAGCATTTCTAAGACTCTTCACACAGCATGTTTGCTTCACTGTTCTTGTTTCTGAACATGGGAACTTGTCATTGTTGTGATCACACATCACTGACTTCCTGATCAGCTCATGCTTTAGTTCTGTGCTACTGACAACTTTTACCGTCTTTAATGCTGGGTTCGATAGCTATCGCTTGCCTCTGTGTGAGCCTGCTCTAATTCCTCAGAGAGATGTGTTCTTCTTTACTTGATTCAAGTGCAAAACAGTAAAGGAAGTAACCACCCAAAAGAAGCATAATCCACTAGTATTGTGTCTCCGTCGGCTGATATTGATTTAGTGTGGGTTATGTAATACCTGGAGGGGCTTCCATCAACTCCTCCGGTGTTTATTCTCCTGCTACAAATAGAGGATTGTCAGACAGCCAGTGAGCAGATGAGCAATGCAGCAAAGCTCAAAACAAGCAGCTGAAATCACCTGTGAAATGTGTACAGAATGTTTTTCCACCAGTCCTTTGAATCTGATATGACAGATACAGACATTTATTCATTTTTATCTGAACACCACAGCTGTCTCTGTGGTTGTATCGGCTTCTGAAAGTGCTGTTGTGATTTGTTGCCTTGAGACTCCTATCCTCTTAATGTCCCCTCGTTTGTATCTGTTATAATTTGCAATAACATGCAATGATGTTAGAGGGAGTTAAGTACACGAAAGAAATAAGATGTTCCTAATTAGTATATTCCTGCACATTGCTACCATGTATTGTCTAATTTATGGAGTCTTACAGGAACAAAATGAATGACTGTTCAGTACAAACAAAAGAGAGAAAAGCATACAGACTTGTGCAAACGAGGGATGCACAGAAAAGAATGTGCAACAAATGGGCCTTTTTCTCTCACTCCTTTAAATCGCTCAATGGTTTTAGATGTAACTCAGCAGTCTATGATTTGCTCTAAATGATAACTCTGTCGCAGCTCTGTGGTTTGAGTATTTTTAGTGGAGAGGTCACTGATCCTGCAAATGAAGGAAAACACTTGGGTGGAAATTCCCAGGAAAATGAAATAAGTAAGGATATATCCTCACATACTCTTTATAGAGCTAAAGACAATGATATTTGTGTGTGTGTGTGCGCGCACGCGCCTGCGCTTGCATCAGTAAGTAAAGTTTGTGTATGTAACCTTTGTCTTTAAAGCCTCAAGTTGCACAAATTGGATGTTCTCTGAGTACTTTAGATAAAATTATTGTTGGACTGTGTTCATTTTAAACCACAAATAATCAGCTTGCATCAGTTAGATTTTGTGGAAAACTGTGTCCTTAACAGAAATGTGCAAACTCAAACGAAACAAAAAGAATGACTGCTCTCAATCCCATAATAATCATAAGTTTTGGAGTGATTTCTATGCATGAAATCCAAACGAGCTTTTGAAAGTTGATTCCACTTTTGGAGGAATTAGGACAACCTTGGCAGAATAGACTAAAAATACTGCTAATCAGTGCCAAAAGAATTATTTGAGGATGTTGGCTGCACACAGTGGGTGTTTTTTTTCTATGTATGCATTTTCTATTTCCCAGAACACTTTTACTGTATAAAATCATCTCTTACTGTTCAGATATGCAGAATGTCGTTTGATCCACTTCACTGAAAGAGTCTTTGTAGTATAGTGTACTGGATGGATGGGCGGATAGATGGATAGATATAGCATGAGCAAAGTAAGGGCTTAAATGTTTACATCACTCAAGGCGGAGAGCACTTGCATTCTTGGTTTAACAAGTCAACTTTAATTACCAAAGAGGAGACTGTAAAGGGAACACGAGATGCTGTGGTTTTTGTACAAACCTATAATTTAAGTTATTCCTACAATGTTTCACACATGTTGTTCTTTAAGTGTTGTGGAAAGAGGCTATGAAAGGTTAGGTTAGAGTCTCTGCTGTGAAAAGGAGCTGTTAAGAATTGATTGCCTTTTCCCTGGCAGCACAGCACATTAGACTGTATCAGTACATATAGAGCAGCTGCTGGAGAGCATGGCAGTTATTCTATAACTGCTTTTGATTCTGCGTTACAGGTTTGCCCTGTAATGCATCATTACATTGATCAAGGCTATTTCTAAACTCCGACGTAAGCGTTTGACTTTCTACTTGCCTTTAGAGTTATTTTTTATGCTCCTGCACTCTGTAATTCTCTTATACGCTGAAACCCTTCTTCCTAAAACGAAGCCAGATGTGGAAAACATGTAACTAGAGCAGTGGCTTCAAAAACCAACCCCTTGAATTCATGAGAATTACCACCAACCGCATTCGTGCAGATATAACCCAGTTGTTGTGAACTACTATTACGCATTGATTCTGACGGTCCTTAACTGCTTCCCAGATTCAGTAGAAAAGAACAATACTGATGTTATATTATTTCACATTTATCATTTAACATTATATACATGTATGTACAGAATGTGTGCACTTTTTATTGTTTCTGAAACAAAGACCAGGCAATAAATTTCATTCATCCCCATGAAAAAGAAAGTGCATGCTTTACTTTGGAAGTTCAAGATGAAATAAGAATAGCTCAAAACCCTTATCATGAAAGTTCAGTAATAACCTTGGAAACAGTAATTTGACAAAAAAAAAAAAAACTCAACCCGTAGTGTGCTTATTAGCGTCTGAAATTCTTTCAGCTCCATTTGCTGATGGAGAAATCCAGAAATGGCTGAAAAGTTCAAAGACGATTTTGCACACAAACAGGTGGCCAACGTTTGGTGCAGAGATCAAATAGAAATAAAAGCATAAAGGGTGTCAATAATCAGGCACAGCCACTGAGGAACTGAAACCTCTGACCATTGAGCAGATAACAAATGTCTTGCTTTCTTTAAAGGACATCTGATTAGCAATAACCCCAGAAATGCAGTAAAGATTCAAATGAAAGGTCTCCTGTGGTCCCAATGTATCAGACAGAGCACAGCAGCTATAGAAAGAGCATTTTCTTCTTGATGACTGTAATTTTCAAAAGAACATCGCCGGCACGAAAGGTAGGAGGTTTAATGGATGGATGAACAGAGCAGCTTCTCAGCTCAGGTGATCAGGGCACATTGCATTAGTCTGGAGGCTGTTGATCAGAAATGGTGACATTTACAAACATTCAGGAGGAGCTGAAAATAAAAGGATTCTAAAATCAGAGTGCAATGAAAATTAGACCTTCATAAAAAAATATTTCTATGCAACTCACTGTCAGTATCATTTACCACATGTGAGATGTGAAATGATGTCTGATGACTGATGTTAGCAGTGT
The DNA here is from genome assembly GCF_900324485.2 of Mastacembelus armatus. NCBI lineage: Eukaryota > Metazoa > Chordata > Actinopteri > Synbranchiformes > Mastacembelidae > Mastacembelus > Mastacembelus armatus. The sequence continues at coordinate 18,594,493 of NC_046653.1, read as the reverse complement.
TACACTTAGCCACTTAGTGTTACGCTCAGCAGGACATAACGTGTTTATTTCCCATATCTTATCTCATATGTCTGTTTCTGTCTTATACATTTAGGTTGCTCATCTAATGTAGTTTGACTGGTAATATTCTTATACTTGTTGTATTGTAGTTCTTACTGTTGTTGTTTTTGTTAGCAAAAAAGGCTGCCAGTAATGCTAAGCTGTTGCTTAAGAAACAAATGAGCTGTCATCAGTGTTGGCATTCATTCCTTCAGTAATTCTTTTTTTGGATATGGAGGAGCTACATGTATGGTTATTTTCTTCTTCTTCTACTTCTTTTTTTGTAACCTCAACTGAAACTGAGGTTACATGGCTGTTTTATTCTTATTTGTTTGTTATTACTCAGTTGCTTATTCCTATTTTCAGTCTTAGCTTCTTAATATAAAGTCCATTTCTGACCTGACTCTCGGAGAGCAACCCTGACAGCCACATCCATATCTGCTGACCCCAGCCAGTTTTTCAGAGACGCTTAATATATTCATAGCTATTTTTATTAGACTAAATTAACTTGTCAGAAAACAAAATGTTGCAGACATCGCTGTTATTTTCATGAGATAAACACTGTTCAGTGCACAATACTGTGTGTGATGGCTGGTCAGTCTTCATCAGTAGAACTTAATGGAATAATTCATGCTGAGAAATGGCTGAAGTTTAATATGGCTATATTGGATTCATATTTGGTTTAATATAAGGCCTGCTTATTCTATACAATATGCATGCTGCTCTATTAACGGAGCATATTCTGCTTTTCACTCATATATTGTCAGAAGGGAGGTGCCTGTTTTTTGTATTTTTTTATTGAACACAACCATCTGCAGTGTTTCATGTGACTAGTTGGGGTGAACATGATGTGACTGTAATGTGCCCAGTTTGATTTTAGTAGGGGACCTTTGTTCCATGTCGTTCCCCCTTTATGTCCCTCTCTCTATTCTGTCTCTACTATAAACTAGTCAATAAACCAAAAATTCAAAAATAAGTCTGCTTAAGAAAGTAAGTGTGAGCTTGTGATAAAGGATAAAGGTGCAGTGAGTCGGTTGTGAAACCACTGCCCATCAAAATCTCTGGATACGTCCCTGTTCCCTTTGTTTGTATTAAGTGCTCACATTAAAAAGACTAGAACAAAATGAAATGATTTAGTTTCCTAATAAGATGGCTGCCATACTCAGATGCCCTGTGGTCTTTTTATTTTTAAGGTGAGAAAAGCGCTGCCCTTTGTACTGTAAAACCTGACTGTGATTAAAACTGAAAGTAGATGGGTCATATTTTTGACTAATCATCTAATACTGCAGTCACTGATGAATTGTATTGTTGCCCCTGGGCTGTTGAGCCTTTTACACCATAGTGTTATGTCTTGGCATAACAGCAGGAACTCTCCTCCTCCTTCTGAACAGTGAGTGATGCATATTCTCTCTTGTGAAGTCAAATTTAAAATGTATTTCTGAATCAGAATTTAATTAGAATAATGAAGCCTTTGGTCCAGAGTTACTGTTGTGATGTGCTAATGAAACCAACTTTGATCTAAAATAACTCAGGAAGCTAAAACACATCCTGGACCCATGTGTGGAATTCAAACAGTGCTGATCTGCTTAGGGTCGTGTTAGGCAGCTCAAAGCGTCGGCAGCACCTGCATGCAGAGAGGAAAGGGATGAACGAATATTGCAAATAGAGATAAGAATATGAGAGAGGAAAAGGCTGTAACAATAGTTGACAATTAAGTCATTTTTCTTTCAATTTTCTAATTCTCCTTGACTCACTTTATTTCACCGCTTCCCTCTTTTGTTCTGTTATCACATCATCACTGAAACTGAAGAAACTGACAGCCCATTTATTGCGTTTCCATTTTACTGAAATGTAGCAAAAATCCCACTTCTCAAAACTTCCTCCTGGCCCACAGTTCTGAGCTGCAACATGTAGGACAGACCTGTTAAAAACACCCATTTATTCCATCTCCCATTAAGAATTTAAATAGCAGCAGTAAGGTGTTGGATTAGTGTAATTCTGGAGCACATAGTAGGTCTATGTTGACATGTACAGCACTCTACTTGTCAGTTTTACTGTTGAATGCTCCGCTGCAGTGTGTGATACTTATGTGCAGCATTACAGTTTTATAGGTTTATTGGTTTTAGTGGTCCTGTTGGTTTTTAAGGAGTATGGTAAATCAGGAGATGAATACTCTACAATACAATCCTGTAAAGCCATTCTAACTAATCACGCCAAGTAAATAACACATGTAGGTTCAGGACAGTACATTTCCAGCCATATACTGTGACTGATCTATATCTAAATGCTGCTAGCTATCAATTAAATTGACCACTGAATTCTAGCCTGAATCACCTTTACAACAGATACAGAAATAAAATTCTACATGGGACCAATAAAACTGAAATGCCTGATTGTGATTGGATTCTAATTTGCAACTGCTTATCATTTAATTGAAATTGCAGATAATAAGTGAGCTTAGGGAGATATAAAATCCTACGTTTTATACACTGTCAGATATATAATAATTTTTAGTGCACAATGGGATTGTATTTGCATGTTTTCAAACAATTTCTTCGTCTATGAATGGCCTTTGCTCGAGTTGGCTTCCTCCCACAGTCCGCAAACATGCAAGTGTTGTAGACTCTAAATTGCTCATTCTGGTCTGTGTGCAAATGTGGGTGTGAGTCAATAATTGTTTGTAGGTTGATATCTGTGAAGGACTGGTGACTGATCCATAGTGTTTCCCTGGATCAATCACCATAGGAAACAAAGTCATTCAAAACAGACATATTTTCTTCTTCTTCTTCTTCTTTCGGCTGCTCCCTTTAGGAGTCGCCACAGCGGATCACCCATCTCCATCTTTCTCTGTTTTCTGTATCTTCCTCTGTGAGACCAACCTCGCGCATATCCTCCTTCACCACATGCATGAACCTCCTCTTTGGCCTTCCTCTTCTCCTCTTGGCTGGCTCGTATGTGCTACCGAGGTTCTGTCCATCCATTCTCTATACCACTTACTCCTATCAAGGGTCACAAGTCAGGGAAGTGGGCCAGAGGCGGGGTACGCCCTCGACAGAGCGCCAGTCATTCATAGGTCTTCTGCGATTTCTGAGAATTATTTGTTTCAAAGATATAACATGTTTATACAAAGAAAAATATTAGCTTGTTGCGAGTGCATATTCCCGCTCCACAAAAAGTAATTTACAGCATATGACAATATCATCTCAGTTATTGCGGCTGCTACATCTGTGGTGTCACCCAGCTGGATTATGTGCAGTATTAAATCTGTGCAGTCATGTGGGCTGCCACAAGTCTGCCTGTGTCATTTGTTGTCTCTGTTTTTTTGTGAGAACAGCTCAAAGAAGCCACTAGGAAGTTTTAACCTTCCTGGAAATACTGAAACAAACAATATGACCGAATTAGGTTTCCAAGTAAAGTATTCTTTCCTACTCATACTTGACTCAGGCACCATCCAAATAAATTAGTACACTGCAAGCAAACGTGAATACACGACATATGTTGTGCAAAATGTTTGTTTATAGAGCAAATCTGGATTTAACTGCATATTTTTCTTCTCCATTTATTTGTTTATTGGATTTAAATGAACTTCATAGATTTATAGTGATGTTACTTGTCCATCTGTAATTCACTAGTTGATCTACTGTTAATGTGAATGCAAAAGGAGGCTCACTGCTTTTATTTAAGGAGTGAAAGGAAACATCTGCTCTTTTGTTGTGACATTTTAAGGAAAGCATAGGTGTTACAATCACATTAATTGTGGCCCTGCTGTATTAATCTGTCCATGGACCCTGAAACTGAGTCCCCAGACCCCTACACAAGTTCCATCAGCCCTTCCACAGAGCCAACCATGACTCTGAATTGATTTATATGTTTTTAATGAAACACATAATCCAGGAAAATCTGTAATTCTGTAATTCTACTCTTGAAGCAAAGGTGCATCAATCACATTCAATCACAGTCCCTGGCGGACTGAACCCTCCTGTTTGTGTGCAGCTGGACCCTTTCATTATTTACACTTGAAATGATAATAACATCATGTGTGCACAGCTGCGTTATTTGCATCGAGCTGGCATGCAGCTGAATCTGTGTGACAAAATGGATAGGTGGAACGGATCCCCCTGTAGTATTTACATGCTAACTATATTCAGATGTGGAGGTTTTCTGCTCCTGTGATTTCATATCAGGGCGAAGTTTTAATCGAAAATAGATATTGCCCACAAGTGGCTGTTTACAAGACTGATGCACTGTCAGAGCCAAGGAAAGTTCACGGTCACGATGCTGTACGTTAATCACAGTATAGACACGTTGATACCACACATATTTGAGTTCTGCCTGTGCAGCTGCTTCTGGGTTAAAACACTGTGGCAGATTTTGCTATGATGGGCAGAGGTTACTGGGTAGGGCATCTCTCTTTGAGGCTGACTCTTTGATTCCCTACTGGGTAAAATTGAAAAGGTTGGAGGGCGATGAATGCTGGTATTTTGTTACTCTCTGTGCAGAAGAAGAAGAAGATAGGAGGATTCGCAAAGGGCTGAGAATAACAGTAAAAGATTTTATTTCATCTGAATAGGTTTAACAAATACAACTCTACCAGGCAAGCACATACACTTACAGTCATGTCAGTGAGATACCTGCTTTAAGAACCTATTCTCTAATACAAACTTGTGATCAAGCCAAATATGTGATCAAGCAAGCCTAGAAGTTACAATAACACTGAATACTAATCGCTGCTTGTCTGTTCCTGGATACCACCCAGTTCACACAGCACTGAGTCAGATATGACTGAAACATTGACATGCAGCTCTCTGAAATGAAGATGATGGCATTTTGTTGGTGTTTTCCACCAAATAGGGCTTAAGATGTGTGTGTCATCTCAAACAAAGCTCTGCTCACTTTGAACATCCAAATTTCATAATCCTCTCTTGACATACTGTCAAAATCCTTTGTGCAGAATCTATTTTGGGGGAATTTGCGTCTCTGGTTCACCAGGTGGTAATGCTGCCACTGTCATTTGTTTTAAAATAGAGCAATGTTTGCAGTTATTCGCCCTTGACAAATGTTGCCATTCAAAACAGAAAATGCAATACTTTTTGCAAGACATTCCCCTCTACAATATGAAGTGTCTATTTACATCAGCACGAATTGATTTCTGCTTGTTATTCCCGACAGAAGACATATTCAGTGTAGCTTGTCCAAATTTTGTCCTCGTTTGGATCATTGCTGGTGTAGGCGCAGGTCCCTGTGGAGCTGCAGGCCACCATGTGGAAGCCAACCTCTGTCAGCTTGTCAAATGCCTGCTCTAGAAAATTGTACTTCAGATAGTACCGGGATGTGTATCTTTCCGGGGGCCTGTCTGGGTCTCTGCTCTCATTCAGCGTGTCCCCAAAGACTTCTTTGGCCAGGGACGTCTTCCCACAAACCGTGATGCGCGCCACTCTTCTGAATTTGGCATCGGTTTGGATGTCTCTGCCAATGGTGTACGAGCCGCGGTATCCTATCGTGATATAGCCCGACTTCCTGGAGTCCAGCGAAGGGGAGCGCATGGCCCCACTGACTGACATGGTGCGTAAAGTCTCCAAGCCGCCAGAGGAGCCGCACTGCTGCGCACCTTCCTCCGTGTCGCTCTGACTGATCTCCTCGCTGATTGAATTGTCCTTACTCACCCGGGGGCTGAGGCGCTTGGCAAGGTCCCGCAGCTGGAAAAAGTCAGCTTCCCTCTGCAGTCGACTTTTCTCGGGGAAGTAGTCCGGGAGGACCAAGTTCAGGTCTCGCAGATAATCTAGGATGTAGCGGAACAAGAACCCGTCCCTGTCCAAGAAGAAGCGCCCTTTGCTGTCTCTCGCCAACTCCTTGGGCGACTTCTTGCTGAACATGTTCCACAGGAGCGAGTCCGGGACGGCGATGAGAGTTTTGTGCCTAGTCACATAAACCTGTCCGCCGACATTCAGCTCAATAACCTCTGAAAACGGGGAGCACGAGTCGCCGCAGCTGGACAGCGCGCTCTCTGCGTCGGCCAGTGCCATCTTCTCTGAGCCGCTGCACTGACGATGTGGAAACACTGAGCAACAAAGTAGCAGCGGCTTGTTTATGAAGCCTGGGCTCCCAGCGCGTGTGTGAGTGCGTGTGCGTGATGTGTGGGGGGGGTTGACTGTTAAATGCACATTTAACTATTAAATGGCCGAATGACTGACTTTCCAAAAATATGGGCTAGTGGTCCCGTAGTGTGTGTCTTTACAGACACACACACACACACACACAAACACGCACAGAGAGAGAGAGAGAGCAAATCCAAATGCAGTCTCTTCCATCATCACCTAAAGTAAACACCTGAGTTTGATTATGTGCCATTTGTATCTTCTTCCACTCCAAACCAAGCCTTCCCTCTAGCGATTACTAAATGAATCAAACGAATTAGGCCAATGTTGGGGTTTCTTTTCCAATTCCACAAGAGCACAAACCCAGAACCCACACACAAGTTATTCTGGCTTCGAAGTCAGGAAATAGAAAATATGGAAAGAGTGACACCCATTGCAACTCCGAAGGAAATGCAGCCAACAGTACTACTTAAAGACACAACCATCCGACAGCCCTTTGAAGAAGTGAAGGCAAAAATGTCCACACTGCAGAAATGTAATGTCAGTTAGTCTGCAAGACAAGAGCCAAATGAAAAATCTGACTTTCATTCCCTGAAGAGTAACTTAATGCAGAACTCACACCTGCACTGATCTGTGGTGTGGATCAGTCTGGCTTCAGACCAGATTTAATCTTAAATGAATCTTAAAATGATAAAAGTGACACATACCTATAGATAGAAAGTGAATTTGGCCTATTTTAACCCCATATTTTACATTCATAGCATATAATCATATTTGTGCACCGGTCATTTGGATCAAAGTGCTAAATAAAAGATCTAAAAGTTGTGTCACTGTGATTGGTAGTAAATGTAAAATCACTGAACCATTAACCTGCTCTTACCACACTACAAACTCCAGGTACTCTGGTTTCCTCCCACAGTCCAAAAACATGTATGTCAGGTTGATTGGTGACTCTAAATTGCCCATAGGAGTGAGTGTGAGTGTGTGAGGTTGTTTGTCTCTATGTGGCCCTGTGATGGACTGGTGACCTGTCCAGGGTGTACCCCTGCCTTTCACCCAAAGAGAGCTGGGATAGGCTCCAGCAGATCCCTGTGACCCTGGTTAAGGAATAAGGGGGTCTAGATGATGGATGGATGGATGAATATCTTACTATTAAAGAAATTGAAAACAGTGGATTGTTAGCAATAATTGGCTGAAAATAAATGCAATCGCAAAACACTTGAAATCGAATCTAAGAAATAGTGGATAAGTAGGTTTTTCCCCTCCAGGTTGTGGTAGGAAAAATGTAAACTTGACCAAACTGACCTAAAAACGTAGAATTCAATTCTATAAAAGTGTGTTAAATAACATCCAGTTGATGATTTACTCATAAGATCAAATTTACATGACGGTTGGTGTCGATGTAGAGCTGTGAGAAATTGAAGAGTTTGATGTGGGTTCTTCAGCCTGTGGATGTTTCTCTTTAGCATCGACATTATAAAGTGTTTGTAGTGTTAGATCTGAGGTCAGAGTTGCTGATTAATGCTCAGTATTTCCTCAGCTGGTCGAACAGACATTCTTCTGTCATGTGATGGTCAGTGAGTGATGTGGTTGATGTGTGTCAGTTCCCTGTACAAAAGTTCCCATTGCAGACATATGATTTTCCTTTGCAATTTCAAAAAGAAACAAATTGTGAAAGACAACATAGTTGCTCTGTCCAAGTTACCAGTTTTACCCAAAATTGTAATGTTTTTACCATTTTTGGCATCAGACAGGACACATATTATGTATAATACTGTATGGGATGACTGATTCTTATTATAAGTGATTTTCCTTAATAACACATAGGCCTGCTCTTTTGAAAAACTTTTTTGTCTCAAATTGTAGTATCTGTAGGATGTTTTGTATATTATGAAGTTAAATGTAGTTTACAAACGTAGATTTTCCAACACAGCCAGAAGCAGGAGAAATGCATTAAAGGCCATCGCCTACAGTCATTATGAAACTTCCCACTTCTCATCCTTGCCGCATTTACTCATTTTGGAAATTTGGTAGAGCAGAGTTCAGATCATGTAATTGCCTATAAAAGATGCCTGCACTGAGATGTTTTGTCATTTGAGGACATTATTGAGCTACAACAATGTTACGCAAGGTATTTCTGTTTTTTCATACTTCTATACTTCATCACTGTATGAGATTCAATTTGGGCACTTTGGAATGTATTTTTGGTTAAAAGCCAAAATATGCAGCATATGTTAGTTTCTTCACCTGGTTAGATCCTTAAAAACTGTACTATCTCTGAGGAGTTTTGTAGTTTTGGATTGATTAGCTCTGTTTTATCTTTCCAGGGTATTACAGAGAGTTTTGGAGCTGCTATCCATGCCCTCAGCACCTCGCAGCTCACAGATGGTGTGATTAACAGGAGCAAAAGGATGATGCTGGACACCCTGGGTGTTGGGCTGTTAGGGACCAGAGCAGCTGTTTTCAACAAGGCTCTCAAGTACAGCCAGGTACAGTAAACTGTTTGACACGAGTGGAGGTCCTCTGTATATATTAAAATATGACATCATATAAAAAAAACTGATGAGAAAGATTTCATTTGCACTTTTAACTAAAGTACCATATAGATGTTTTATATTGAATTCTGAACACTAACTAGTACTATTTTTGTCATTGTTAGCTTGTGATCATAACATTTTTGTATTTATTTGGCTTCATTAGAAGTTGTCTGTGCTGCTCTGAAATTCACATAATGAGCTTCAAATTGTTTTAGAGCTGACAAATACTGTATGTCCCACTATTGTGTTTCTAGACTCCTTTTCTATATGTTCACATTAGGTCTTATAATTCCTTTTATGCAGGTGCCTGTTCAGCATTTTTTGTGATAGAAACTACAAATGTTAGTTCAGTAGTTTTCACATCCACATTCAACTGCACATTTACTCATGGTAATTTGCCTGATTGCAGTTGTTCACATCTGAGGGGAGGAGCAGCGTTTGGGGTAAATCAGACATGACTCTCCCTCCTCATTATGCTGCATTTGTCAATGGCGTTGCTGTAAGTTTGGTCACATAACGAGCATTATTGTATAAAAAAATAAATATGATTCAGCTCTGGTTTGACTTATGATGACAAACTGTTTTGGTGACAGGTTCACTCCATGGACTTTGATGACACATGGCACCCTGCCACCCACCCTTCAGGAGCTGTGCTACCTGCCCTGCTGGCCCTGGCAGAGACTCTGCCCAACCAGCCCTCTGGTCTAGACCTGCTACTGGCCTTTAATGTTGGTATTGAGGTGCAGGGACGACTCATGAGGTTCTCCAGAGAGGCCTACAACATCCCCGAAAGGTGAGAGTTTCGAAATGATTAACCAATAACAGACTGAGCTATGGAGGAAATCAATGTGCAAGCTTTCTAAGAAAGCTGTGCCACCATCTTGATAATCCATACACCTCTCTGTCAGCAGTTTTCATAGACTGTTTCATGAGTTGCAATAAAACTGTCACAGCAAGGTCTGTGGAGTATTAAAAAAGACAAGCTGGTGTTTCTTAGAAACATGTACCAGAACCAGAATTACTTCAAAAATTACTTAATTCATTTGTTATGAAAATGGTTCATTTCAGCTCAAACCCTTTTTAAACATAAGTTCATCCTAAACATTTTGCCCCTTTTCTTTCTCTGTCCCAACCCAACAGATTCCACCCTCCCAGTGTTGTTGGGGTGATGGGAAGTGCTGCCGCATCAGCTAAGCTCCTGGGTCTGTCCCCTTCTCAATGCACTCATGCTCTTGCTATTGCAGCTTCCTCTGCTGGGGCTCCCCTGGCCAATGCTGCCACACAAACCAAACCTCTCCACATAGGAAACGCTGCTCGTAGAGGCCTGGAGGCCGCTCAGCTGGCCAGGGTCGGACTGGAAGGGAATCCAGCCATCCTGGATATAGACTGTGGGTTTGGGGTTTACTACAAAGACTACAATCCTTCAGTGATGGCAGATGTTTCTTCTGGTGGCTTTAAATGGATTCTGGAAGATCAGGACGTGGCCATCAAGCGCATCCCTGCTCATCTGGGGATGCACTGGGTTGTGGATGCTGCTCTGGCAGCCCGTGAAAAGCTCCAAAGTACAGTCGGAAACTTCGACCTCAGCCAGATCCGGCACATCACGCTTCGAGTACCTCCATCAAAGTACATTAACTGCCCCCATCCTGCAACAGAGCACCAGGCAAGGCACTCATTTCAGTTCAATGCCTGCTCTGCCCTGCTGGATAACAAAGTGACAGTAGCTTCCTACACCGAAGCTCAAATTAATCGGCGTGCTCTTAAGGAGCTCTTGTCTAAAGTGAAGGTGGAAACCCCTGAGGATAACCCACCCAACTTTGCCAAGATGTACTGTGATGTTGAGATAGAAACAAATCAGGGGCAGACATTTGCAGCCAGATGTGATACCTTTTATGGCCACTGGAGGAAGCCATTGAGTCACATGGACCTGGTGGAGAAGTTTAGCAATAATGCATCATCAGTGTTGTGCACTGAGGGAGTGGACGGAGTGATTGATGTGATAGGAAACATTGAAAGAGTGAGAGAATGCTCAATCTTGGGTTCATATCTCAGAATGACAAGTAGTTCACATCAGCAGCTATACAGCACAAGAGTTTTGTGATTATTCAGCATTTGGGGAAGCTGATGTGGAAAGTGTGATATTTATGTGTTAGGCTTTGTAATTATATTAAACTTTTATACATAGTATGTATAAGAATGGAAGAATCACAGTGTAATATATACAGATATTTTCTTCTTTTGTGCATGAATATGAAATAAGTGTAAACTGAAAAGTCCACTTTTTCATTTTATTGCATCGCTTTTGTACATTTCTACAGCTGATCCACATTGCCATCATGAAACTGATCCACTGCATCCAAATATAATCCAATAGGTTTGAGTTTTTTGTTAAATAAAGATACACTTTAAAATGAGATATGCGTCTATGAGTATCTAGAGGAGCATTTAATGAAACCATTACTAACACTTTTGTATAATCTTCTCCTTCACATCAGTTCAGCAGGAATTCACGATGAAGCCCATTAAATGCTACAGTTCTTTCCTTCAAGTTTGAGCCAAATTAAGCACGTTTCAGCACATCCTGCACCATCGATCCGATTCCATCAAAGATCTCGTGGATCGGAGCTTTGCACATGAAGGCGCAGGTGGTGACCAGCTTGTTCTTCTCGTCCACGTGGCTCTGATCGACGCTCTTGCTGACATGTTTGCAGCCCAGCTGGTTGATGGCGGCTGCGGTGTCAGTTGTGTCGGGGTACCTGAGAGAAAAACTATGTTCAGCTGCTTGAAATAGCATCTTTAGACAAATTCACATTTATCACAACTAGTGTTTTGTCCCCCAGCCAACCAGAGCTGGAACAGTTGTCTTTCTCCTCAGTTTTATAAAGACAACACTATAATAAGATCAATATAACTAAAAAGCTAAATCAAAAATGTCCAACAGTATAAGAGCCATGAGCCTTTAGATGATCAGACAAACTAATGCACAGTTTAGCCAGGAATAGTAAACCACTTTACTGCAGTGTAAAACTGAATGTAGCAATAATTAGAAGCAACTGTGTGCGCACAACTTTGGCAACTTCAGAGGTCAACCCCAGTTCAGGAAGTGTGTATCTATTGTGAAACATGTTTACAAAACAGTTTAAGTGAAAACTTTCAGCGTTTCTATCATCTGTTTGTTGGTTTCTCACTTGTCATCCTTCTCAACGCCAACAGTGACCTCACACCCAGGAAACACCTTGGCAGCCAGGACGGGTGAGATGCAGCAGAGGCCGATGGGCTTGCCTTCATCGTGGAACGCCTGCAGCATGGCCTTCACCTGCTCATTAATGGAGCAGTCCTTCCCCTGCACTGCCCATGTACAGAGGTTCTTTGCTGCCCCAAAGCCACCTGCAAGACATTGAGAATGAATCACTAAGCACTCGCAGAGAAGTCAAAGAAATGCAAAAACAAGTGGTCTTAGTTTGAGCAAGAAAAAAATAAAAGTAGGCAGAAACACTGTAAATTCTTAAAAAGCACCAGGTCCTCATTGGGTAGAATAAAATACAGTTTATTTTTTTCCCCACCAGGAATAAGTAAGTCTCTGAGTGACAGGAAGCCAGTGCAGAGATCTGTAATGTGGTTTTACTTCCTGGTTCCAGCAGCATTCTGAATCTACATTCCTTCCTGCCTTACAGCTCGTTTTGAGAGCCCTGTGAGCAGGCCGTTATAGCAGTCTAACCTGCTAGAGATAAATGCGTGGATGAGTCCCTCCAAGTCTGGTTTAGACATAATACCTTTACACACAGTGAATCGACTGGTCCATATTCACCTGCTGTGAGTGATATGTAAATCTGAGTGTCATCGGCATTGTTATGGTAGGACACATTATTGCTGTTTATTAACTGTCCGAAAGGAAACATGTAAAGATTGAACAAAAGCGGTCCCAAGATGGATCCCTAGGGGAACCCCACGTCAATGCCATTTGGTCTGAGACACAGTTAATTTCAATGAAGTACTTCCTGTCTTCAAGATAGGACTTAAACCATTTAAGGGCAGTACCAGAGATGCCTATTCAGTCCTCCAACCTTTGTAACAGGATCATGTGGTCCACTGTGTCAAACGCAGCACTCAGATCCAACAGTACTAAGACAGAGAGACTGCCAGGGTCTGTTCAGACGAATGTCATTTGTCACCTTGATGAGTGCAGTCTCAGTGCTGCGATGGGGCCCATCTCTTTAACTGTTTTGTCATTTACAGGTGTAAAATGTGTCAGTCCTACCAAGTGTCTCCTGGATGGCTGCAGAGTTGTCACCTGTGTTGTGCAGTTTATTGCTTGTTTAATACCCTGAAGCCTGCCATTAAAAAATAGTGCAAACTCATAGAATTTAGAGGTTGAAATTAGTTCCATTGGCAATGGAGACGGGGGGTTTGTTAATCTACTCACTGTAGCAAACAGGACACCTGAGTTTTTACTGCTATTATTAATGATTTCAGAAAAATACCAGGGCTGTCAATCGATTAAAATATTTAATCGCGATTAATGGCATTTATTCACATCGACAATGAACGCAGAGTTTTGTCTTGTCGACAGAACCATCAGACATCGTTTCCTAAATGAATTTACTGTTCAGAAAACCTTTTTCTTTCTCCATTTCTGTTTGCTGCTGCACTCTTTACTGTCTAGGGCTGCATTTTCCATTGTCTCCTACTACGGGCCAGCCCAGGAAATGTGCGCTGCGTTAATTAGTCCAGTTAAAATGAGTTTGCATTAACGCGATACATTTGACAGCCCTATTTGTAACACACTGATTTCCTGAAGATATATGTGGCAGGTTTGGCACAATGTGTTTTCTTTTCTAGACATGTTAAAAAAAAAAAAACGATCCGTGGCTGTAGTCCCTTAATAGGCCAGATTAGTTGTTAAAAGCAAAAGTGAAACCCTCACTAAAATTTCAAGTCCAGTTAAAAGAGGGTAAATGATGTTAAAAAGTGTATTATACAATCATTGGATAAAAATAAAAAGGAATGAAAGCAAAGTAAAGCTGGCAGAAGCAGGGGAAACATGTCTGCGCTCTTGAGAAACAGAAAGTAAAAGCAGTAACGAGAGAGAGAGTGGGAGTCATGGTAAAAGAGACGGTTACTGTATTTTTATGGCCAGACCTGGGACTATAACAGCGTCGTGGTCTTTGACGCTGAGTTTGGACAGATCCTGGATGTCTCCACGGGCCAGCCTTGCGCTCTCCACCAACACATTTCTCTTCTCCTGAGACGGTTCTCCTTTCAGGTGGTCCACCACATGCATCTGATCAGTGTTGGGGGCAAACATGTTTACCTGCAGATGAGAGATGCACCAGGTGAAAATTCAGACATATAAAAACTGAAAGATGTTTGAGTTATTGAGAGATCTGTTGTTTTATTTTTAGTTTATTTGCGATAAACTTTCGCTCTGAAAGTGTCTCCAAAACACTCACACTTGCACCTCCTCTGCTCAGGTGAACCAAAACAGCGGAGGCCTCGTGGATCTCACTGCCATCATAAACCCCACAGCCCGCCAGCACCACAGCCACGCGTTTAGCCATCTGCGTTGAGTAATAACTTTTCCTCACAGCCTGCACGGTCCTCAATGTCAGCGCGCTGCGGCCACACTGATGCAGCAGGACGAGCATAGCGCACTTTGGAGGAGGAGACGGCCCCTTCTTCTTCTTCTTCTGCTTCTGTGGAGTACTTCCGGCAGCTTAGACGCAACTAAGCGTGCTACTGCCCTCCAATAATAGTTCACTCTAAGATGTTTAAATCAAATTCTTCAGTATAATCCTGTTCCTATTTGCTAAAATGTAATAATTGCCTTTGCGATCATTTGGTGTTTCTCATATCTGCTAAAAATGTTTTTAACAGAAAAACAAGACGTCAACTAGTGAACATGAGCAGCATACATGAGAAAAACAGCCTGAAAATGTGAAAAAGTGTTGAACTATTTTGGGTGGGAAGTGAATGTGGGGCAGAAAGTGGGCTGCACTGTTTATGGCTCTGTGGAGCATATTGTGGGAGAGACGCACTCACATGTGAGGTGTGTTAAATTAAAAGGGAGCAGCAACAAGATGAGTCTTTCTCCACCAGAGTGAATATAAATTTTCCCCAGAAAATGTATCTTTTTCCAGTTTGTTTTAATAAGTTTTCCATACAAACTGCTTTTTTCTTCATCTCCCATTAAACAGTGTTTATTCAGGCCTGTCGGTGCTTTAGCGCCATCCGGCGGGTTTTGTTAAATACAATATTTAGAAGGAAAAAAGTACGGTAGCCTATAGGAGGCATATAAAAATAAAATCGCCAACCAAGAGCAGCTTAGTTAGTATTTTTATTCATTATTTTTCAATATTTAATACACCTCCTTTCACGTGATAGATTCGTTCCTTGTTGTCATGTGACTTCGTAACCATAAAACCAGGAAGTCAGTTGAGCGGGGAGGAATCATGGAAAGGCTGTTTTCTTAACAAACGTCTGCTTTTTCAGCCTGTTGTTTTGTTTGTTTGGTTTTATCATGATTCACACGGAACTTGTGAGTCTCAACCTGCTCCTGGTTCTTCATGTCGTCTGTCCGTCCACTTACACTGGACAGCAGCAGTGGCCTGTTCCCTACAGGTACGAGTTTACTCCTTTAACTTTGGACACTAGAACTTCGCGCTCTATGAAGTAAAATTTTATTTAAGTTTTTAATTAATATTTGATGTAAGTTGTTAAGTTACCTTGTCAGTATTTTTTTTTCAGTAATATAAATTCATGAGACCTTTGTCATTAATCAGATTATGTAGATCCACATGATGGTGAGTAAACCTGGGGGGGTCTGGAAATCCACTTTACCCACGTGGTACTCCAGCCCCGGTCAAAGTGCTCCTGCCTGTAAATCAACATTTGTCTAACATTGTTCCCCTAACAACTCAACATTGTCACTTTCATGAAGGGAGGATTTATTGCAGGGATGATGTGTTATACTGCAATAGTTTAGCTAGGTGTACCTAATAAACTGGCAGCCAAGTGTGAAATATAGTGAAATAAAAGCTGTAGGTTTGAATTCAAGTAAACTGCAAGCAGCAGACATTGTGACTTTCTGGGTTATATGACCTTCAATGATTTTTTTTTTTTAAATTTATTTATTAGGAAACAGAATCTGCTCAAACTAGACATTAAAGACCATGTGATATAAAACTCTCCTTATTGTTGATATGGCCTTCAAGGAATTTCTAATGTCTTCAACAGACGGTTTGACCGTCGTCCTGCTGCAGACTCTTACTGTGAAGCCTTCTACCCCTTCTGCCCCACCGGGGACCGTGATGGACACATTCCCTACATGAGAGACACAGATGTAATCTCAGTTTATCGACTGCAAACACCTGTGTGGGAATTCAAGTACGGAGACCTGCTGGGGAAGTTTGTAAGTCCATTTCTTCTGTTGTTATCAGTTAAAACATGTTGCTGGTATTTCTGTGAACACTACGACACTGAGGTCAGTCTTTGAATCACCACAGTCTGCAGAAATGCATCAAACAACCTGGTAATGCTGTTGAAGATATTAAAACAAACCATGTCTGCAGGAGTATGATCGAAGATCTTACATTAACACTGACAGGAGAAAGATGTTTGGCTCAGAGCTTTATCAGGCTCCTGAAAAGAGGCAACTGGCCAAAGGCTTAAATATAAAAATCCAGTTTGTGTGGTAATTATTAGTAAAAGGTTTGATGGCCTCTGACAGTCAATATAGTTACAAGCAAATCATTTAAAAACAAAGTATTAAAATATCTCAGAGCAGCACACATTGGACATTAACATAGTAAGAAAAAAACAAATAAATATTTAGATAAAATGAAAGAAAAAAAACTATAAAAAAAATAAATAAATCAGACATTAATTAAATATAAGTGCAGCTGTGCAACTTTATTCAGGGAAACACAACTATAAACACTTCCCCATTTCCAAAGACAGACAGCCAATGTCATGTTCCTTTCTGTTTCACAGCATATCATGCATGATGCCATTGGGTTCAGCAGTGCCGACACAGGGGCCAACTACACCATGGAGTGGTATGAGCTGTTTCAGCTGGGTAACTGCACCTTCCCTCACCTCAGGCCCAATGTGTACACACCTTTCTGGTGCAACCAGGGAGCTGCCTGCTTCTTTGAAGGCATTGATGACTTACACTGGTCCCAGAATGGCACCTTGGAGAAAATAGGAGAAATAACAGGTAAGACATTCATTACTAAAATTAGTGAATTGCATTTCTCATCCATCGATCGATACTCAGGAACTTATAAAGACAAAGTAAAAACATGTTTTTTAGATTTTTCTTTACTAAATTTATTAAAAATCAGAAATTCTCAGTTGTGAAGTTTTCAGGCCTTTGCTGTGGCACTCCTGTTTGCTTTGTTCGTTCATGCTGCAGCAAACTGAATTGATTTGATTAGTTTACAACCTGTATATATAAAGTCGGGCAATTAACACTGCACATAAGGACAAAAACCAAGTGATGAAGATTATGGAACTCTGAAGTCCTCCATTATAAAACTGTGTTGAAGGGCAAGGGTATAAAATAATTTTTAAAGCTCTGAGTGCTCCTCAGTGGCCTCAATAACTGAAATGGAAAAAGTTTGGTGGAACAACCTGGATGTTTCCTGGTGTTTCTGTCTGGCCAAACTGCCTGTCCAGGTGAGAAGATACTTTCAAGGATGTGACCAATTATGAAAGCAGCCAAATACAGAGAGGTCCTAGAAGAAGACCTGATCCAGGGGGTGCACGACATGAGACCGAAAGATACACCTGTGACTTCAGGAGGTGATTCTGACTGTCCTTGAGTGGCCGAGCCAAAGTCCAGTCTGGGAGACCAGAAGACAGCAGTTCAAGTCTTGTGGAGGCGGACTGTGTGTTTCCATCAACATGGTGCATCAATGATCATGAAGTGTCGACCACACAATCTGCTGAGGGAGCTCATCTCTGTTGTCACTGTAGCAGTCTGCCTGCAGAGAGCTGTGCAGCAGCACCAACCTGACAGATGTCAGATATGAAGACTGTGTGCTATTACAGGAGAAAAGACACTGGACCTAGTTTATATCCAGACAGCTGTTGCTAATGTAAGAGATCTCACTGTTTATGGTGCAGTCAGACCAAAACCCACCTGACAAAATTATGGCGTTACATCAACGTTAAAACCCAGGGGCGCAAAAACACAGGGTGAACAATATAGACCTGCACGTTTAAACAGCTCGCTAGCGCAAATGTGAAGGTCACGCGCACAGAAAGAGCTGTACATATATTTATCATAATATGACACTCATACCATGTTCCCCTCTCATTTGATACTTATCCTCACTAGCCACGTGGATTTCCTTCGACTGCTCTGTGGACATTTTTGTTTGCGACAAAACATGAGGGTAGTTTTGAGTTTGGGGGTGGGCTCATTGGCGTTTCTGACATTAATGCCATTGGTTGCTTTTGTGATTGACTGGACATTGAATAATTGATTGACAACTTCTCCAGAAGTTCACGACGGCAGACACAGATGAACGAGTATAGAGGCCCTTATATACTCCGCGAGAAGCGAGAAATGTGTTCAAAAAATGAACAGTTCTCGCAGCTCGTTCTGGACACATCATCTGGGCAGAACTTTATCTCGGGTGGTGTCCGAGAACTAATGTGTGATTGGTCAGAAATTCGAAGTGGGCGTGGTTAATGCGTAAAGCGGAAATGTTGTCTTCCTGCTTTTTCAGCTGGTGGTTGTCATGGCAATTTATAGTTTTGACGAACAGCTGCCAGAGGCGGTGAAGAAGTAAGAAAATCTTTATAACACATTTTGTAAGGCATATGAAGACACAAATGACAATTTGTGGATAGAGGATACGTTGTGTACGGAGGAGCGCGTCTGTCGTAAAACATGGCGATATCCGATATTTTATCCACCTTTGCACTTAGCTAGATAGCTGTAGCTAATGTTACCCCATGACTCAGTTATATGTTGTTTGCTTCCCGACAGAGCCATGAAAATGATTTGGCTGGAGTCGTGTTTATTCCCAGCACTCAGACGTGTCGTATAGCGTCAATTCTGGTTTCCCCGAGCTGATGTTAGCGATAGCAAAATTAGCATCACACGCATTTCAGGACAAATCAGGGCCATCGGTCCATCAGGAGGCTGTTAGGACTCTACAGGAACTTGTTACTTGGTGATTTCAGTCCGACCATTTTCAGCTTAACGCTAACCGTCACAGCTAAATGCAAAGGTGCTCCATCTCCTTCTCCAGTAAAATAACACTGAGCTAACGTTAGCTAGCGCTGTTGTTTTAGCTAATCAACCGTCCGAGGGAGTGATAACATTAGCATTAGCTTAAATATCATACACACTTTTAGAAGAAATAGTTTGAATAAATAATAAATATTACAAAATGAATAATTAACGTTATCATAAAGCACAGTGTTGATACACTCAAGTGGTCTCCTCTTCTTTGGTGTTTAATGACAGCTGGCATCCTCAGGTTGCGTTTAGCGCCAACTAAAAGCTTCACATTTGCGCTCACAAGCTGCTAAAAGCTGCAGGTCTATATTTTTCACCATGTGTTTTTTTTCTCAATGGAGCCAATTCGATGACTTTAAGTTTTGGCATTGAAAAAAGAAGCATTGGTATTAAAACACCTTTTTTGCAAATGGGCATTAAAAATATATAATTATATTTTTGTATCTTTTTGCATCACGGTGAGTTTTTTAGTGATTTTGATACTTTGTTTTTTTTTTTCAATGACAATTCTTTTTTTTTGTTCCCACTCCTCTTCTTTACAACTTCCTGAAGCCTTGTCAGCATTTTCTCCATAAACTGCCTCCTAGTGGAAGGTGCCTGTCAACTTTTCAACTATTTTCAATGCCAAAACTTAAATCATCGAATTGGCTTCACATTGGGCCCCCTAGATTTGATATTGATGTAATGTCCTACAAAATGAACGGGAGGAGAGGGGACAAACCCACCAGGGGTAGGGTCGCAGACATGACCTGCAGGAGCTGCCATGGCTGGTAGATTAACTGAAGTAGTTCAGTGTTAAAATATAGATTAAAATAAAGATTTTACTGTCATTGATTTGTCCTCATGTCCAGTACAGCTACACAGCATCTAGTTCTCTTGATCAGTTCATGACTGGACTCAAATGTGTTTCACATGGACATGAGTGGAAAGGGAATTTTGGTATGACTGCATCTTTACGCTTATGTGTGTCTGTATGCTTTTTGCATGTATTTGTTGTTTTGCACTTACTTCTAATGGCTCTTTTATGTTACATTGTGATCTGTTTCCTTGTGTGTATGTCATGTATATGTATGGGACTGACAATAAACCTGAACCTGAAGCCACTGTCTATACCTGTAGAAATTTATCACCTTCCAAGTTCTGCTTGACTGCTTCCTTTCTTCCTCCAGGGAGCCAGTTCAATGACATGGCCCTGTGGGTCCAGGACGACAACGAGACTGGGATCTACTATGAGACATGGAAGGTCCGTTCTGACCCCAGCCCCAACGCCACAGTTTGGTTTGAGTCATACGACTGCTCCCAGTTTGTCCACCGCACATACAGGAAGCTAACAGAACTGGGAGCCAAACTATCCAGCCGATCACAAACCAACTACACCAAGATCTACCTGTATAGCGGAGAGCCCACGTTCCTCGGCAATGACAGCGCCATATTCGGACAGCCTGCTCTGAAGAACCTGGCGGAGGAGATCCGTAAATTTTACCACACGTTCAGGCCACACCAGTCATTCTTTGACTTAGCCATCAGTCTGGTGGAGGCCTATAAAAAGGTTGTGTTGGACAAGAGTTTCTACCTCTACTACAACTTTGAGTACTGGCATCTGCCAATGAAATCTCCCTATATGCAGATTATATATGAGGAGGTGCCTTTGCCTTAACGTCCCACCTGCACCACAGTGTTTCAACTAGCACTTATTTTTATCACTGATGTCAGTAGGTCGAAAAATTGATTATCCAGAAGCCAAATGTGTTAACATTAATTTTAAAAGCAGTGTTTGATTTTGGTTCGTTAACTTAGAGTATTAAGCGCTTATCAGAATAGTTGTGGAGGTTGAAAGTAAATTTTTTTTCAGCCTGGAAGCAACGCTTGAAAAAAACATTCTTACTACAAGGTCCATTAAGTTGTGCTTTGTTTGCATTGTTTTTTTAGCTTGGAGTTTTCCTCTCACCTCTGTTTTGTTGTGTTTTAAGTTTAAGTGAAGATTAAAGCAGTGAGACATTAAAATTTGAATATCTGCAGTTCCAGGACTAGGGAAACATTAAGATGCAGAAGAGCCTCTAACTAGCCTCTAAGATTATTGAGAAAGTATCTCGTTATTGAGTCACTTTATCAATATTCTGACTTAGCAACTCAATAACGAGATACTAAGTGAGAATATTGAAAGCATCTTATTTTGAGTTGCTGAGTCAGAATATTGAAAGTAACTCAAAATCACGAGATACTTTCTCAAATATTCTGACTTAGCAACTCAATAACGAGATACTAAGTGAGAGTATTGAGAAAGTATCTCATTATTTTGAGAAATAGTAAAAAGTAGTGAAACCTAACATTAGCAGTAAATTTTAATCCTCAACTCAGGTGGCAGTGGAAGTAGTGAGATATCTGGATTTAGTCAGCATTACAAAATCCTGGATTACATTTCACTCTGATCTGTTCAACTCTTTCAAGAATACCCCTCAGGTCTGGACTAAATGTTTTAAATTTATGTATGTAGTTTACACTAAGTGTTGATTTTTACATGTTGAATGTCATAACAACTCAATGGTTTTCAATATATATTTTTGACTAATTCTTCCCTGCATTTTATATACCGTTTTATTTATTGGGCTGATTATGTGCATTCTGATGTCATGTAGTGTTTGGAAAAAAAAAAAAGACAGTTGCAGAGAATTACATTCACAAATTTTTATTACCAGTATAAGATCGCATGTCCAAAACAGTACTCTTAATTTCAAGACAGGCAACCTGTAAAGCAAAGTAGACAAAGCATTTGCCATACAGAAGCAAAACTAAAGGACAGCACAGTCAACACCAGTTCATTCCTAATAAACCTACTGGAGGACTCAGCAGAAATGAGGTTAAAGTAAGAGTTGCTGACAAAGAGGCATATTCACGATGAAATAAATTATTTTCCTTCTTCATCTGTATTTAGGTGAAATGTTTTTCCACATTTAAGTGAAAAACAAGCCAATGAAGACAAAAAGAATATTGTTTAAACCAGGAGAGTACTGAAACACAACCTTCATTTTAAAGCTGCTGTAACATTCACTGTTTAACACACTGCACAAATTACAGTTTGAAAAATAATCTGATGTTACTGTACCATTGAAATGCTAATGTACATTAGCAACTTAATAAGATAACGATACTTAGGAGTATGATCAACCAAATGGATGTGTCCTGGGTTAATTTGACTAAAGTGTCTTAGTTTTAGTCAGCATTACTGTTTGGCTATGTACATAAAATGTCTAATGTCTTGGAGAGGAAGAATGAAGTCTGGCAGAAAAATAAATCAAAATCTGGATTTTATGCAGATCCTGGTGACAAAGTGTTGTCCAAAACTGTCCACTACTATTTCAAAGGAGCTCTATATGTAATTATGTAGCTTTTAATAACATTGACCGTTAAAAGGTTTGATGTTTTGCAAGCACTTTCTCAGTATTTAAAGTGTTTTCTACCTATACCTACTCCAGTCTGTTATTCCAGCTGGCAGATGCTATTTACATGTCATTGGATTTATATAATTGTCTGGTGACTGTGGAGAGAAAGCCATGTCAATCTGTGCTCTCCTTAAATTCTGCAGTATTGTGCTTTTAGTGTTACTGTCCTGCTTTTACACAAATTAATACTCTACAGAGGGCAGGGTCACATTGTCAAAATCTCTCCAGTGTTGATGAAGTATTAAAACTACATTAGTGGATTAAAAAATTTTGGACCACACTTAACCAACAAAACCATGGTGACAGATGAAAGAGTCAAAACCAAACTGATCTCGCTGCTATTCTGCTTGCTGGTTATAATTATTGCGTCATCTGTACAACGGAAAAACGAACAAATTACAAAAGCAGCATCCCTATCAATAAATTACACAGCTTCTGTTCTCTAGTGACTACAGTATGAAAAAGAACTATCTAGTAAAGGATAACTCATAACTCTGGTTTTATAAAAGACACAAGCAGTTAAGGAAACTTCAAACCCTGACAGAGGGCGAAATAAAGAAATAAGTACATTTCTATTCATAATCAAACACACAGCGTTTTATATACAGATGCATTTGACTTCCTTCTTAAGGAAAAAAAGCTTGTTTCACTCATCTGACTTGCCAAATCTCTTTCAACTGACACGATTGGATGTTTGGGACAGGAGCACTAGTGAAATCTGCTAAGTGTTTGTAATGAAGGGATGAATACTGCTTCCTCTCTTGTATACACGATGTGACAACACAATACAGAGCACACGTGGACTAGTAGGCGGGGCAGATATTCACAACAGAGAGCCAAGGTTTAGAGCTTTAACAGGCAAATAACAGAAGATACAAATGAAACCTATATAGGAAATATATTCATTTTAATGCACCTGAGACACACAAAAGGGTTAGTTTTGCATCCAAGTGTGCATTTTAGGTTAGTAGCTGCAGAGACTAGTCTATTGTTGAACAATCTGAGTATGAAGGTTGGAGGTTCACCAGTTAGCCACCTCCAAATTCAGACATGTCTATGCACAATTAATATTTACAAAGAATAATTTCTGAATAATTGTGTAATTATCGCTTTACTACTTCAATAAACTGCTCCTGGCATTAGACACCCAGTAAAACATAAATAATTAGCATTAAATTCTGGGTCCAACTAAAAAGAAAATGGAGCTCTATAAAACTAATTTTCTTTGTCCTGACTATTTTTTGGTGTTCACATAAGGTGCTTAGGAATCTATGACAGTACAGAAACAGTTTTGTTTTGT
Source organism: Mastacembelus armatus (assembly GCF_900324485.2). NCBI lineage: Eukaryota > Metazoa > Chordata > Actinopteri > Synbranchiformes > Mastacembelidae > Mastacembelus > Mastacembelus armatus. The sequence goes on along the minus strand of NC_046653.1, from coordinate 18,570,830 downwards.
TCTTGACAAAACAACTTGTTTTGTCAAGCCAACTGATGCATTATTCAAAAAATCTGCATAAATTGAAGAAAACAAAGTCCATGACACCAATCAACACTGTACACCTTCACATCACAAATATAAAGACCTATATACACATCTGTTTCTCTCCTGGCCTACTTTAATCTTCTCAACAACTGTGTTTACTTCTCTCGTGTGACAAGGAGGAACAGCAAAGTGTAATCAACGTTAACGCTGCTCTTTGTGTTAAATTAGCTCAAATGAGGCGACGGACCCAGCCATTCTTCTGCAAAATTATGTAAACCCATGGGCATCACCAAAAATCCAAGCCATTCAGAAACCTCCAATGCCAAACTGTGTGAGAGATTGTGCTTAAAAAAAAAAAAAAGTCCTTCCTAGTAGTATTTTTGCAAGTCTAATTTGAATCTATTTAACACCGGCTTGTTTTAGCCCCAGAAGTGGCCATATGATGCACTCCAAAGTCCGACTAAGTACCAGCCATATAAATGGACACATTACAACCCTAAAGAAACTTAGTCAGGACTGTGAACAAACTAACTGTAATCAGTGCTGACACGTTCTCCCCACAGGTGTCTCTGTAGCTGTATACACTCACTACTGACATTTACATATTACAAACTTTAATACATCCCTGCTGCAAACATGACTTGGCTGCTGATGCCAGTTGTCGTACACACTCACTGCCCTGGGCACTTCCTGTAGATGCCAAACAGACTGGCCTATGTGCTGTAGTTAGACTGGCCTGTTAGCCTGGTAACTTACAGACTGTGGAGACACTCACTGCTGTAGTTCAGTTAACTTACAACTTTTAGTGACTAGTGTTGGTGATTTTTTTTTGCATTTTGATTTAAATAATATCTGTAATAGAGTGCTTTTCATTTACTAAAAACACAATTATGAGAAAGTTAAAAACAATTTCAGAATTTATCATTTACCAGATTTATGAAGCATCTTATTACTTCCACTCAGTACTTAATGTAGTCAGGTTAGTATGAGCTGCACGCTGTGGCCAGAACATCCAGTACTTAAAATACTGGAGACACTTTAAAGGTCCAGACCTGGTGATAAAGGGGGAGAAAAACCACTCAGACACTCCTAAACTGGTTACAGAGTGCAGAGCTGCTATCTCAGGCTGGGTTTAAACGGGCCAGTGGGTAACAACATGCAGTTACATGCAGTTATGCACTTAACTGTTCCAAATTAATCCTCAATGTTAAAAAAAAGATTTTAAACTACATACACACACTTGCATCTCTCAATTATAGATAAGCAAGCCACACGCACACACAGTGTCCAGTCTACAATTACAAAAACATTGCTTTTTAGCAAATTTTCACCCGCACTGTGTGTTGATTGTTTAATATGTGAAAACGCCAGCCTGACAAGTTCTGCCTCCAAATTATATGAACTATGTCCCAGTCTGGTGTCACATCAAATCCTACCCTGCACTCCACATAGGTGTTCAGAAAAGTTTGTGCTCTCCATGTTGGCACCAAATACTCCACTTAAGCAGAGCATATAAAGGCTTCTCAATGCAACCATGGAGGCTATGTTCTACACCAAAAACCTGATGCACTTAACTCCTCTCTGTTTTTACTTTACCAGGTCGGCATCATGTCTGGGAACCAGACCCGGCCCAGGTGCTTAGAAACCTCCCAGTGAATCTCATCCAGGGAATATTTGTGATCGGGAATCAGCACCTCCTCCATGATGGAAAGCTGAGAAAGCCTCCGGCCACACATCTTGACAAACTCCACAAATGCACTGCAGGAAACTTCGCATTCTCCCAGGCCAATGGCTGACAGCTGGGTGCAGTGCTTTGCAATGCGGATCAGCTCCTCATCCAGAGGACGCAGGCCATTGGCACACACGACCAGCTCCACCAGACGGGGGCAGTGGAGGCCAACACGACCCAAGACCTCCTTGCTGACTGAACGGCCAAAGTAGAGGTGTGTAACAGGGATCTCCTCATTGAAGAAAGGGCCAAACTCATCTTCATAGAGAAAGAAGTACATGACCAGGTTGAATTTGGGTGAGTGCCGCACCATGGCGTCCCAGCTGCTCTTCTTGATGGTGTGAAAATGCTGGCCAGGGTTCTCGCTTACTACATCGATGCGTAAGTGCTCCAGATGGACGTGTTTCTCTGAGGAAAGGGCTAGCAGGAGTTCATCACTCAGGAGGTGGTAGTTCAATGCCAGCTCTCTCAGCCCATGACACTGGTCTGCCACACACAAGATCCCTAAATCATGGACAGAATGTGCTGTTAGATCATCAACTCCAGTTTATTTCCTAAAATGTTTTTTCTATAAACCTATAGGAATAAACAGCATTGGGGAAAATAAGAGTTTGTAAGCACAAAAACATCCACTATATCTGCCCAAACCTGCAGTTGAATCATCAGTCATTTATATTGCTGACAATTAAAAACTGTTATACTGCAAAATGTATTGAGGAGGGAGAAGTAGGAAGCCACATAACAGTCTTAATATATGATACACATGAAAACACAATGTTGTACATGAGCTGAGGACAAAATCATAGTGTATTAATAAGCCACTAAATGAAAATTGTGTACAGCTTTGTCATTTAGAGATTTGACAAGTGCAAAATAGGCAAAACTTGAAAATATTTTTGCTTTCAACATTTAGCAAACATGGAAAAGCTCATTTCTTTATTCTTAAGCAGTATAATAAGAATCATCACTCTCACTGTACCTGCAGGAGAGACATGTGGGCAGCTGCTCATCTTCAGCAGTTTCAGGGTGTCACTGTTGTTGGCCACCAGCACCTTCAGTGATGGATCATCAACTGGCGTGTCATCAATCTTCAGCGAAGACAGCGATTTGGAGTTGACAAACACCACGGTCAGAGCCGAGATGAAGTGAGACTGGAAGGATAAAGATGACACATGTTGCACAATGAATCACTGGAAATGTTTGCCATGTTTCAGTGGTTTATATTTGGAATGATGGTGGCTGATGCAAACCTTGAAAAGCAAACTTCCATTTTTGATAAAGAAATAACAAATTAAAAAATGTTTTTTCAAATGCACTGCTTTAAGCTTTTACCAACAGACTGGCAGTTGACAGTAAGCTTTTACCAATAAAAAGGTTTTCGCTATAACTGGTTTTCGCTGGTTTTCAGACCCATACTAAAATAAGATGAGAATATAAACATTGTTGACAAACATGCTCAATCTAAGTACAAGGTTACAACCATGGAAATGCAGCAGCTCTGTATAATAAAATGAGAATGTACTGTGTGAAAGATTTTTTTAGATTTCCCTAACAAAGCCTAAGAACAGGCCAGTGTAAAGATGCAGAGTTTTTGTTTTTGTTGGTCTTACCTTTGGAACCTCCATGAAACTGGGTCTGGCTGTAGAGATGAGTCCCAAGGTCTTCAATGAGCAGTTCACCAGTTGTGAAAGAATGTCACAAGCTGCTTCTGCAGACTCTGTGCTACTGTCCACCTGGCAAAAGCAAAGAGCAAATATCATTTCATGAACTAACATAAAAACATTTTTAAACCTGATGTTCCCAGTAAATTGTGAGTATTTAAACCCAGAACCAGGACCCATATTTTAAAACAGTGTTTCCACTTTTACCTTGAAGCTGACATACTGTAGGTGGTTGGAGTGCCTCTTAATGATCTGCTTGATTAGGTCTGGGTGTGTGGCTTTCAGGTAAGAGCTAGCTGGCTGATTAAGCTCAAACTCAAAGCACCTCCACAGTTCAGGCATGTGAAAGGCCTGGTTCCACCCACGACACACCTGAGAGGCATAAGCCCGGTCTAGCAGCGGAAGGTACTGGAAGACGTGAAGCAGAAGTTCCTGAGGCAGCCGTGCCCAGTCACAGCCTGGTGATCCACTGGCCACAGCTGCCTCCAACTCCTCGCTCATCTGCTTCCGAACCTTCTTGCAAATCTCTGGGGGGCTCTCACTGGAGGAGCTGTTGTTGCCCTCCTCAGCTCCTTTCACCCGTTTCATCCTGAAACATCACAAGCAAAGCAGTTTGTTATTGTCCACCAAGGCAAATCACATTAAACAGTGTGTGACATGAGTCAAAGTCCCTTCAGGTTAATATGAAATCTAAAGCTGTCATTTTAGTTGTCTCTTCTCTAATGCTAAATCCTCTATCAATTTAGATGTACGTGACCAATATTGGCAGAAGATCTGAATCATCTGATTAGTTGAAGTTGGCATCCTTGTTATTTAACAAAGTAAAGATACTCTTACAATAAATGGGAATAACTGGGTCAAAGTTTTTAACTGGAGTTTCTATTTTTTATGCGTTTGTCGTTGTCTATGGGCATTTAAGAAACAGGAACTGCAGCAATATAAATGAAATGCTGTTGAAATTGGATCCATTGTTTGTTTTGACAGTGCTGTTACAGAAAAAAACGTGACTGTTGATAAGCTGCATTAGCCGTAGGCCATGTGGTAAACTGCAATATATTTACATTACACGCAGGGGAGAGCATTTAACTCATTGTATATCTTTCTGTGCAGTTTGACAAGGTGCACCAATGCTCAGACTAACTGCATTAACAAGAAACCGTGCACATTTCTTTCTAGTTAACCAACGCAGAGAATTAATGTAGTTAGCTTAGTTGACGCTAGTTTGAAAATAGCTAGTTAGCTAGTTTTAGCGTAACATGAGAAATTAATCATTAGTAAACGCCCAGCAGTAATATAGCTGCCTCCGAATCCTACTCTGTCTGTATCAGGCTTTATTCGACCTAGATATGTCACACTGACACACTTTTAACCAAACACAGACTTCCTACCTTGTTGTTTACACACAGCTAGTTAGCTCACTAGCCGTTAGCAAGAAAATCCGACAACTGACTCCTTAACGCTTCAGCCCGGGCCCACGCTGGGAAAGTTCATCCGCACTGACCAAATAACACGCATCGGAACACGATAACCGAGCCGTCTGCCTGTGGAGAAGAGATAAGATGCGTTTTCGGCGAAGAAACGGACAGTTGACCTAATTCTTTCGCGGGAGTTGCGGCCCCCCTAACCTGAAATGGCGAAGTGTTGTTGTGACAGCAGAGATGCACCCTGGGAAAGGTAATGCGAAATGGCTGTGTTGGTAAAGATCGTCTATGTTTGAATGATGACCCAACCTTACAATTATTTTAAAGGCTACACCAAATGGTTTAAAGCCATTTAGTTATCAATAAATCTATTTGTAATGAGCGAAAAATCATCAATCCTTCCTCAGTAATATAATGTACCCACATTTGTTCAACAGAAATTCCATTGTTCATATTAATTCTTAATCAAACATTTCTATACTTAGGGAAAATATTTTAAATTTCCAGTGTCACCTAACAGAAACCAATTTGAAATATTTACTAATGTAAAGACCAACTTTTTCACATCTTAAATTGTATCAAGTGTTTTATTCTGTTGTTGTATTACTTCATTAGAATTGTACTTAAAATACTAAACACATATTTTGGTAAATTGGAAATGAACTCTTATGCATGTACTTTAATGTTGCAGTTTCCACACGCAAGAACTAAAAAATTATTTTATTGCTGTACAATCTGCAAATTATTTTCTCAATTGATTCATCTAGTTTTTAAAATGAAAAAGTTTCACCCACTACTGAATGTCCAGCAAGTTTTGCCAAAGCCAAGATGAATGCTTTAAACTATATTTGCTTGGAAAATATCTTAGTGATCAAAACAGTGGTTATTTTTGTGATGACAGACTAATTGTTGCAAATCTATAATTTTTTAATATGCATATAACCACAGTACTTTATTAGGTAGAATGAAAACGTTTTATTTTGCCACCGCAAAACCTGACTGAATCAATTTTGCAGGTTGGTATTAGGAAATAGAGTAATACATCATTGTATTTTCCTAATCTCTGCTGAGATGCACTTAATACTATTATTTACAGATGTTTACATTAAACATTTGAGTATTACCCAGAAATTGGCACCATCCTGTGTGCAATATAAAGGGCCAGTAATTTACTGAAATTGTCACCGCGATTAAGAAATGACCCACTGTATACACTGTGAAACAGAGAACCTGGTTTATTACCATTCAACTCCATCCACCACAGATATTACAGAGCAGATTCACAAGTATTAAGCTTTTTTTTTTTTAATATATAACAGCAGCTGTTTTTTCACTCTGTTCCCCTGACCCCCAACCTCCCCCCTGCCTCCTACTAGGGAAAAGCATTACACAATTTGATTTGGTGTGAAGACTGCCTCCTCAAATCATTCAGTCTCACGTTGAGGTTTTTTGTATTACTATAGGATTTGGTACTTATTTTAAACAGAGATGCTTTTATATCCATCATCATTCACTGCAGGTGCCAAACTCCTCTTTCTCATTGCCATACAACAGAAGAGATCTGACATTTAGATGAGGGGGAAATTACATGTCTACTGTATAAAAATGTACAGTGGCTTTATTGATATACATTCCATAGGTTAAACAGCTTCAAAACAGGAGGCACACCCAGTATTGCACTTCATTAAAATTCTGGTTCAAAACATAACCCAGAATATCAAACAAAACTGAAGTGAAGAGTAGCAATTTCGGAATACAGCTATTTTGAATAGTATCATTATATACAAGATAAGATAAATCATACATTATTTTCCTCCCAAACTTATTATTCTTAACAGTCTTATCCACCAAACTCATCTTTTTTTTGTCCATCAACCCATGACGCATTTGACAGTGGAGAATACTGTACAAGATTACGAAAAAAAGTTTACATATAACAATATTTTAAATTTATAGTCAGGAAGCTGGATATACAGCCAGTTCCTTCTTTTAAAACCCACGCTGATCTACAGTTGCCTTTAAGCAAATTTATTTCATATTCAATCTTTAATCTTGTATTGTTACACTTCAGTGATCAGGAGGTGTGCAACGTCTATAGAAGCCGAGGGAATACAACGGCCACATGCAAACACGTCACAAGTTATTTTCTTTTTTTCTTCTTTTATAATATTCTATTTTTCTTTTTTCATTCAGGTTACTCTGAATCCATGAGAGCCACAGCTCATGTTTGTAACTGATCCCGGATTACTGATGTTGGTAGAAGAGTGAACCTGAGGACTCTTGGCCTAGCGCACAACCCTGGTCCAGTGTCCAGGAGACTTGGCAATACAGGAGCCAAGTTTCACGGCTGAGCCTCAGCAGCAGCCAGACGTCACAGTAGACAAACTGGTTTTCAGCAAAAGTCTCAATTTGTTTAGAAGGTGTGGGCATTCCTGCAGACTCCACAGCCCAGTGCGAACTCTTCCCCTGTAGGTGGATGAACCACATGCAAAGGGCACTCAGTGCCCTCCAGCTGCTTGCCTTTGGGGCCTGTGACAGAAAGAACAACGATTACATCTCAATTACATCTATACATTTTCCCTTGTCATCTATAAGAAACTGAAATAACAAAAAAAAAAAAAAAAAAATCCAAGTTCAAGTTTTAGACTTTATGTCAACTGTTCAATTATCTCTATCTAAATACCAAACAGCAGACAAAACAGCTATAACAAACTCCCTCTCATCTCTCTTTCTGTTAAACATTAAAATGCATTATTTATACAACTCCTCCAAATTACAGATGAAGATGCTCTAACTACTGTTTTACTTTGAAGTTTGCATGTGCCTGCTCAGTAATACAAGTTTGGTACAGTTGATAAAATTGTTTAATACCTGCAGGACAATGGGGTAGTTCCTCCTTGGGGACACTGGTCATCCTCTGGAAGTCATCGTGGCAGGCGTTGCAGAAATGTGTCGTGCCAAAGCAGAAGAAAACAGCCACTGAGCAGCAGTACCGACATTTATACTCAAGGAAGTCTGTGCCGTGCTTGGAGCACATCTAGTGAAATAATAAAGGACACATCAGGAGAGAGATTATATTTTTTGGTAAAAGTAGATGTAAACACAATTTTAAAGCAACAGGAAAATATGCTGATTCACTTTCTTGCTGAGTGAGACGAGAAGATTGATACCAGTCTGACTTCTGAAGCGTGTAGTCTTTGCTCATTTTCTGGCAACCGCATAGTGATGTCAAGTCTCAAGAAAGTCACTTGGCCAGCCAAAGTTTGCCCAGCACATAAATCACAGAAACTACAACTTGATGCTTTCACATACAGTTTGATTTTGTATGAATTAAAGAACGTTATGTAGTCATCTTCTGAGACACTGCTACAGTAGGTGGATTTTGTTGCCTTTTGAGCTAGCTATTCCCCATGCTTCTGTCTTTACTCTAAGCTAAACTACCTGCATGCTGGTTTTCTCATTACCCACCTGAGCCCTGGAGACATCTGAACATGCTCCACAGATCAGCTCACTGGGGTCGTAGTCATCTCCCTGTCCTGCCTCTGCATCACAGCGAGCCTCTCCCCCAAAGTATGCCTTAAAAAACAAAACAAAACAGACAAAAAAAAAAAATCAACTATTAATTCTCTGCAACTGAACAGCATAATCAATTAAAATGACTTGCATCTTTACATCAAGTGGTACCTTCTTGCACTTGTAGCAGACATAGTATGCATATCTATTCATAGCAAAGCCTGCAGGGTCATTGTGGAAGCGTGCCCCCGGTGTTGTTATTGCCTCACTCTTATGCAGACCCTCATACTCCAGCCTCATCAGAGCTTTTCTCCTCACATCCTCATAGAGCTCTTTGATAGGGTCAAGCAGGTCCTTGATCACCGAGTGATTGATTTTGTTCTGGAAGTTGGTAAAAAAACAAAAAAACAAACACACCATCATACTTTGATAAAGGTGAGCTCTGTTGAGTTCACTGCGTCAACAAAAAAAGTGATGGCTGTAACAAAACAACAACAGTCTGCAAGAGAAAGCTTCACTGTGGATTGAGCTTGTTTATTGAAGCATTTAGGCTTTAGCATGTGGTGAAAACAGTTTTCAGCCTCTTAGCTGCTGCGCTAATTCCCTAAACCAGAGTGGGACAGGTCACACCTTACCTTGCAGATGGGACACAACATGAATCCAAACGTGATTCGGGGCCCGAGCCAACGATTTTCAAGAACACGACGAGTACACTGAAGGTGAAACACGTGAGTGCAGTCCAGCTAGGAACAGAACAAAGCGTTAAACACTAAATGATATAAGACTTATACACATTAAGTGAAATTCTTGCACCTACTGAACAAACAGGCTTGTTTAAAGCTACCTGTACTGCAGGAGCAGCAGAGAGGGCCTCTGTGAAGCAGATCATACACATGTCATCTGCATCCTGTTTCAGACAGCCAGTGTTCTTGTCACAGCCATGCAGGCACGGGAGACAGGTGTCTTCATTTTTAACTCCTCCACATGGGTGTCCACAAGGGTGAGTCTTACTGCAGGCCAGTTTTGCATACTCCTAAGACAACATGAAAGAAAATGGTTAAACTTGTAAATTATGTCCAACAAATATTTTTCATTAAAATTTGCAACTGAAATGTACACTTTACTGCAGAACTCTCCACTGTCTAATATGGTCTCTCAAAAGAGGACACTTCAGGTCTACCATGATAGTAAGTTTTCCTGTTAATTGTTATGTACCTGGCAGTCTGGATCTGAGCATACGCTGCCCACTGCAGACAGCTCAGTGCCATTCCTTGTGCCACAAAACCTGCAGGCATCTGAGCTGCTGGAGGCTGGTTTACCTGTACAAATATTAGACCGGTCAGATGATAAAATTCTGGACAGGAAAAGGTTGTCCAGAAAGAAACATTGCTTTAATAAGTTTACATTATTTAAGCAACACTGACCCATATCATGCTGAGACAATAACATGCTCTTATGAACTTTATATGTTACAGTGCTGTACCTGTGTGCTCTCTGAACTCCACCATAGCCTTCATAGTCTTGGAGTCAGCCAGAGCCATGAGCCAGAAGAGCTTGGTCCTCCCACATCCTTCATGAAGATCTACTTTTATGGCCTCCTCTTCCTCTTTGAATACCTGCAGCAGACAAAAAAATTTTAATGCCAGCCCATTCTACTCCACATTCCTATTTCATATTTAGGAAAACGGCTGAAGCTTACCTGTCTCTGGTGAGAGCGTGTGCGTCGATGCAGGTGGAGGAAGCGGTCACAGTCGGTACAAAGGTTTCCACACATGTTACAAAGGATGATGGCTGCTGTCTCGCCATCATCATGGTTGTCACACATGGGCTGTGGGTAGAAGAGGAGGAAATCAATTTGTTATTTGATGATCTGTTCATTTTTGCACTGTAGTACAGCTTTTATAGCCACTTATACTGTTCTTACCATCTGCTTCTGCTGTCCATCTTTGCCCATCCAGCGACCAGAGGACAGCCTGTCCACATGGTCCTGGTCCAGCACACACAGTGATGCTAAGGCCAGCCACAGCTATGAGACAATACCATCAGAAATGATTACTATTTTAAAACATACATATATAGTGAGCAGCACAAACTATAGCCACCACAATGATCTGATGGTTGAATCAACATCTCTCAGAAGCAGAATATTGGAACATTCATTATGTTTTACTGGAATGTCTCATTAGACTGCATGTCATATAAGTTAGTACATTATATACAGTAAACAGCCAACTGAATGTATGTAATGTATATGAAAAAAATGTGAGGCCATACCCTAGTGGTGGCGATACAGCGCACAGGAGACCGATGCTCCTCCTCCATTTTGGTCAAGGCTATGATAGTCTCAGCTATTGCATTTTTGGTTACTCTGGACCAGGCATCTGAGAGGTGGCCCTAACAACAGCACATGGCACATGTTAGAAATACTTAGTTAGTCCAGCAGAGCACACAAGATACAAAATTAATAACAAAAACGATTAATGCAGATCAATGACAGGTGCAAACAGTTAAAAAGGAGGGATTGATAAAAAAAAGACAGGAACCTACAGCTGCCATGTCTTTAATCAGCTTTATGATGATCTCTGCGATCTGAGGAGGAGTGGAGCCTTTCATCCACCAGTGGCTCTCCCCTCTACGGATGTAGCTGAGCATAACAACAAAAAGGGAACATGCATAAAAATCTATGGAAACTGCCATTTGAATTACATGCAGCAAAAGTAATTACACACTTTTGAGAATCCCAGTAGACCTGGTGGAAACAAACTCACCTGGAGTTGAAGATCATCGGCAGTGTTACAGTGGTGACCCCTTTGCCAGCAGCCATGCCTGCTGTGCCAGAAATGGTAGTGCCTTTGGCTTTCAGCTGCACAGTGAGGGCCTTTGCAATGCAGCCCAGGAACATGTCAAGGATGCCAAGTTTATTCCAGTCACCCTTCTCTGTGGAGTGGATAATGTCACTGATGTCTGCTGGTGGCAGAGCCTTCACGCCGATGATGCTGGCGAGCCGTACAGGAGTGACCTCTGGAAGGACGCGTCTTAGCAGTGATGTCACCTGAGAAGAGGAAAGATTAGTGGTGTTTCATGGTGTTTATCTATTATACAAAAGCAGGTACGACACATTAAGTGAAAGTATGTTTTACAATTGCACCCAAACTCCAGACCCCACATTTATATACTAATATTTTGATGAGTGGATCCTTGTTTTGTTTGTATCTGGTGTGCACAAGGAGACACATGCCTATGCATCACTACAAAAGCTGAAAGAAACATTCCTGCTGCCAGTTCCATGTTATTCAAACCGCTGGAATTTGGTGGCAGTAATGTGCCAAAAAAAAAGTAGAAAAGGGCCAGAAAAGTGAGCTAATATGGATTTACACTCCAGGTTTCCATTATTTAAAGATAACAGGTTTGCAAACATTTCATGAAGAAGAATATCCAATTAATATACGTGTTTAGGAGAGAAGTGAAAATGAAGTGAGTTCAACATACATTTGTGTGATTACAAGAAAAGAGCAACTTTAAAGACTTAATTGTACATAAACCTCTAGTAGTGCCCACCTGTCTTTGTACTCGTGGGGAAGCTGTGTGCAGCAGAGAAAACAGGTCTTGCATGAGTGTTAGCTGCTGAGCAAGGTACTGGCGGCCCACATTGGAGCCACTCAGAGCCAGGACCATGGACAGAAGCTCAAAGCAGTAGGCATCTGAGGAGGCATCATCGTCACTGGGCTGGGAGTTGGCATTCTCTTTGCTGGAGATTGCATGTTCCCATTCCTCCCTCACACGTGTCGCCTCCATACGGATGGCCTGGACAATGTGTGCGCACACCTAAAAATGAATATACATATTAGGTACAGATTAGGGTTATAACCGATTATTAACTGATGCTGTTGGGTGGTTAGAGGAACTGCCTATTTACCTGTTTCTGCAGGTTGGTCAGTTTGCTCCTGCTGAAAATGATGCCAACCATGTGCTCTTTAAGGTCTGCATCAGATGGTACCTGTTCACAAAAATAAACAAGTCAGTGTACAAATAGTGTATTAAAGTCATTAAATATGGGAGTGGGTTAACTAGGCAAGGTAAACTATCAGGGCGCAGACCTTGTCTTCTCCTTCAGGTGATGAAAGCAGGTTTTTCTCCTCCTGCTCTGGAGTCGGCTCTGCATCTCCACAGATTAGTTTTCCAAAGACCTAAATGTTTGCAACAAGGCGGATACATTATAGTTTTCAAGAAATGTAATGTTACATAATGTATAATGTAAAGGTTTCAAATAGGAGGCATGCTTATAGATAACTAACTTGTCAGGTGACTATAAATGTATGAATGAAGCCGGTAAGACAGACCTGAGAGGTGATGAGGCGGAAAACTCGGAGAGTCTCCGCTTCACAGTTCTTCTGCTGAGCCATGCTGGCTGAGATCTGTCCTGGAATCTTGATGGTCTCGCCATCTTTCCAACCAAGGATTTTCACTTGGCGCACCCTCAGGGTGTTTTCTGGACCTTTCAGTTCCACTTTGATCACATGGTGATCCCCACCAGGAAGCTCACTGGTCACCCAACCCATGTGACGTGAATCGAGGTCAACCTAGTGTAAATAATCAATCAAGAGCTCTGCCACATGTACAAGTAAATCTGCAGTGTATTAAATTCTATAAACATACCTCATTAACACACAGTTTACGCGATGTTTATTAAATCACAATTCATATTGGCTATACTCCACTTCTGTTTTCTTTACTCATCCATTGTGAAGCCAATGAAACTGACTATACCTGTTTGATTCTGCAAAGGTCCTCTATTGCTTTTCCACACAGGAATGTCACTGAAGTAACTTTGTTCTGTGGAGAAAGAAGTACAGTCCCTGAAATCCATCAGAAAACCAAATTCCACTGTCTCTAATTCTATACATATATATGTTTATACTATCGCTTAACATTTCAATGTCTGATTCACTGTTTCTCCCTTACCCCAATGTCTCTAGAGTTGTCCACATGAACAGACACATTGGAGGCGTTTATGCCTTTCACACAACCGATGGTGATGCTCTTAGTTTTGTTCTTGTCCTCATCTCCAGATTCCCAAAAGGTCTCAGTGGAGCCATCTGTCAGGCTTCCAATCATCGCAGGACGACTGGACGTCTTGATGTCCACTACACTAGTCAGGTCCTTTAGACAGGTCACCAGGCAGAGATCCTATCACCACAGAGACACAGTGGCATTAGCTCAATGCATGACATGGATAACAACAGACCTTTACTGTTGGCTCAATATATGCAGATACATAAGTTAGTACAAAATAAGGATGTTTTCTTTATTCTCTTGCCTGGCTCATTGCTTCGTAGCCAGACTGCACACTGATGTTGAAACTCTCTTCACTGTCTCCATCATCGGACTTGGACAGGATGTTGTTGATGTGATGGAAAACGTTGCTCTGGTGGAGGAACTGGTGGTCCGACTGCTTGAATTTGAGACTCCAACACCTAAAAGAATGAGCCATAAACATTTACATTCATGACACTCAGAAGTACCTGAAGTACACAGGAGGTACTGATAGCTAGAATTCTAAAGCAATGTTTTGGTTGAAATTAGATTTTAAACCAGAAAATGTACCTAAGTGCCATCTGCTGAAGTGAGCTGCCACTAGGAAGGGACATCATGAGGTCAGAGATTGTCTGAAGAAGGCGGTGGAAGGTGTGGGGAAGAGGATGAGCTGCCTCCCCAGCAATAACAATATCTGACAAAGGGTGTTCACACACACCAAGGTCTCTTTCCTATAGGGTGCAGTGTGGTGAAGGTCATAATTAGAAAATCCAACAACAAAGCAAAAGTAATTCAGCTGCATGCTGTTTGATTCATCATCACTCATCACCTGTTCCACATTTTCTTTGTTCCCCTTGTTCTCATCATCTTCCTCGTCCTCAGGTTCAAAGGGCGACGGGGTGAGAGACGCTACAAAGTGCCACAGGATGTCATGCAAAGAGGTGGTCTGGATCACATTGCACAGCAGCCAGTTGAAAGCCTGACAGGGACGAGAACAAATCATACTAATTAGTTTTACAATTACACAGAGCCAATGATAGAATCAAATTAAAATGTATGTATTCTAGTATACAAACATAATTGATTCATTTCCTATATCCAGCCAACTAACTGCCCATAACCCTGATTTAACTATAATAAGCAGCTGTACCTCCATGGCAAACACCCTGCAGGCGGACTTCCTCAGGGCATGCTTCATGGCAACCTCCAGGCCCTCCAGGTCATGGTGCTGGATAACAAAAGCCAAGACAGGCCACTGGAAGTTTCTCTCCCCCTTACTGAGAGAGCCATGGGCTGAGATCAGCCGGGAGAGCTCTGGAGACGGGTGTCTCAACAGGGAAGAGCCCACCTCTGAACAGGACAGAGCAGGTTGACGTTAAAGATGACACTCTAGCACGTGCAACCCTTAGTAATAAAATTATCATTTCTTAAAAGATTAAGTGATTACCTGCATCACCACTATGGACCCTGCGTCTGGGTACAGCTTTGACACGAGCTGGAGAGGGTGAGTGTTGCTTGTCATACTCAGAAGCCACAACTGAGTAAGACCTCTGAAACACTGTCCGCTTAGCCGTGTCGCTGTCTGTGATTGGACTAGTCTCAAGACTGAAAGACAGCCCATAGAGACAAACACAAAAAAACACTGTTTAACCTTGAAATAAAATATCTCTGATGTTTAAGCAGATTAAGCATGGGTTTGAGTGTTTCCTGACAAAACAGTGTTTTTCTGTTTTCTATTCTGGGTGAAAGGAATGAAGTTAAATATTAAGCTTGTAAATGTACTTAGTTAAACAGTAAAAGGTCATGCTATTAGAAAATCTGTAAGCAACAGCAGCAATTAACTCACTCTGTCACCAGACTAAGACCAGAAAGTAGTTGTAATTAAGGAAATAGCTCAAGTAAGATGTTATACCTGGGTGGCATTGATTTCATATTGCTCTCTGGCTCCTCAAATACATTGGGGCAGGCGTCTGGAGTGACCGAAATGTAAGGTGCCGGTACAGATGTAGAGCGCAAATACCTCATCTCATCTTGGAAGAGGTTATCATCTTGGTAAGACCCAAAGTTCTCTGTGTGTTGCCTGTCAGGGGACAAAATCAAATCAAATCATTATGCAGATACATTTTACAGTAAGGCTTTCTTATCTACAAGAGACGACCTATTATCACCCGAGCTGTTATTTACCTAGCTAGTGTTTGTAGATAGAGACAGCCCATTTTGTTGGGAAGCTCATCCGAGACGCCTTCCTTGAGGCTGGGAAGCAGCTGGGAATGCTGGGGGCGGGGAGGGTGGTGGCACAGCATGCTGGGCTCAGCAGCACTGCTCAGGGACAGCAGGAACAAAGCATTTGCCCGAATCACCTGGTGGGCCTCCATAGTGGGCAGCGCCCTTGGGGTCTTCACTTGCAGAGGTTTCTTCCTTGATTGTTTTACCTGGTAAAGAACATGCAGATTGAGTTTGGTTCAAGTAGCCATAGAGGTCACTGTGATGAAAAAAGTTGACAGTGTTTTAGTACAAGAGGGAAACAGATTGAAGTACTACCTTTTCCCTGGCAGCAGTCTGTTTTTCTCTGAGGTATTTTTCCCGACAGCGATCACAAACCAGGTACCAGGTGCTGCCTCCAATGCCTCCATCTCCACAGTTTCCAGCCCAACCACCACAGAAGTGGCCGATACTGTTGTAGCCCTGGCCTCCAGCATAGCGTCCACAGCCTGCCACAGAAACACAGAGGAGAGAGGTTAAAAGCACACTACACATTAAACAAAACTGCTGTGTGAAACTGCCATAGTGAAAAACTATACTACTTATACCGAACAACACAACTCTAACAAGACTTCTTGAAATCTTACCTGGGTGAGCCTGTCTCATATGGTAGGTGACTGGGTAAGGATGAGATTCTCCACACAGCTCGCAGATTGTGTCTTTCTCCGGTCCTCCCATAGCGAGCTGTGCCATCTCTCCAAACAGATTCCCTCTTGGACGCACCTCTGCCTTCTCCCGTTTCTTCTTTTCTTTCTTTGCCTTTTTGTTGTCTTTCTCATGTTCCTTCTTTTTCAAGATTGCACTGGACCCTGGGCTGGGGAAGATCATGTTCTGAGTTGCTGCCTTGATTGTGGCCATTGATATGTCCTCCCAGAAGGCCACCAAATGTTGTAATGTCAAAGGTAAGATTGACTTAGCCCTCATAGAGGGATGAGAATTCATCTCATAGGAAATGGACTCTCCTTTTCCATCCTCACACTTCTCTGGCAGTGGAGGCTCCTTCAACATGGAGAGTACCTTGTTTTTGTTGATGCTTCCCATTTTGGAGATGTCTGGGCCATGTGGAGCAATATTAAACATGTTAAGTGCGGAGGAAATCTCTAAAGAGTGGCGGTTCTTTAACTTACTCTCTTTCTCCTCAGCACCCTGTCCTCCCAGGGAGCTGCGGATTGGGGCGTGCTCTTTGGTTAAGTCTGGATTGAACTTGAGGAAGGAGGAGCAGGCCATGGCATCATGGACAATACCTTCATGCCAAAGAAAAGCTGCAAAGACTGCTCGTGCACATTCAGCCACAGAGGGTGACATGGCCTGTTTGGCAGGCTCTGTGACCCTTGATGCACTTTCACCTTTAAACAGAGGCCCAGATTTGTCCTTCTTGGGGCGTGTGTGTCTACTGGAGGCTTTGCGACTAACTTTAGGTGAAGAACGGCTCTCAAGTTCCTCTTTGACAGGAGCTTTGCCAATGCTAAAATGCACCTTACATGAGCCCTCTTCAACGTTCCGGACCTCTACATTCTCATCATTGCCATCCTCATTGGAGAGGAGAGCACTAGAGGTGCATACCTCCACTACTTCACTGTGGAGGTTTTCTTGGGTTACATGTGGAGAAGGAACACGGTTTTCTGCATTAGTAATCACACCTTTATTTGGATCTTTAGAGGGTGGTTTGGGGGAGGTAGATCGGCCCCTGAGAGGCTCTGTAAGTGGAACCTTCTTCTTTCTGAGTGTGTCTGGGTCCAGTGTGTATGAATCTGATTTGGATCTCTCTCTGGGAGGGTCCAGCTGGGCTTTGGAGGATGGACTCACTTTAGTAGGGAGGTTTTTGTCATGGTGGGCGGAAGTGGAATGCTGGGGGGAGGAGGTGCTAGAGGGACTAGACCTTCCTGAGGAGGACTGGCCTTTTTGTTTGGGAGAAGATGAGCGAGAGCCAGGGTTTGGGGACTCAGCCCGAAGCCCTGTGGTTCTACCATCTGCCTTTAGAGCCTGCAGAGTGTTGTGATTGGGCGAGTGAGAGCGACTGTGAGAGTCAGACTTCAGTTTGGCTGTGTCCGACCGCAGGATGAGGGCTTCACTGGCTGAGAGTCCACCCTCACCTGTCTTAACCCTGCTCTGCTCAGATGAGCGGCTTCCCCGACTCTCTTGTTTGGACGAGCGATTCTCCTGACGGTGTTTGGAGGCTGGGGACATGGGCCGTGCACCAGACATTAGGTTCCCTCTTTCACCTAAATGGTAATAATTAAAGCACAGTTACACCACCAATGACAAAAGCAGTGGTAAAAAAAAAAAAAAATTACATCCTACTGTAAGTCTAGATGCAACATTCAACATCTGACTGAAAAACATAAATGTAATGTTAAAGAGAAACTCAAAATGAAATGAAGTACAGAAAGACAAGTCCCAAAAGTGTAAGATGTTTTTTAGCACATGGCAACAATGAGTGAAATATTTGGCTAAAACAAAGTTTCATGACTTTACAATCTGTTTCTCTCCAAAAGTTTGTCTATTACAAAACAGCCACTGATATGGATGAGGACAGCTAGTGGACCACATAGAAGCTGATGAAAGGATTCCAGCCCAGTCTTGGGGGCTTTTCTTATACTGGATATACCCTCTGTGTTTACCTCTGCAAGATTTCCAGAAATCAACATAAATCCAACCTTTTTTCAAAACTGAACTTAAATTCTATTGTCTTTATTAAACCACTTCATGCCTTAAACATTACTCAGACCGTGGCTTCCTGAATTCCCACCCACCCACTGTTCCGTCTGAGGGAGACAAGCATGCAGTGATTACCCACCCTTTTGCCTTAGAGCGAGAGATGAAAGAGCAGTGCCATGCCCAGCCACGGATGCGGTGCTTTTGTGCACACGCTCGCGAGAAGCAAGACTGCGTGATGAACCATCTACAGCTGAAAACAGTGGAGCAGGTAAACAAGGCATGGAATGCAAAAAGGCCACCACAGAGAAAAAGTAAAATGCACCGAAAGGCAATGGGTTCAGTCAAAAAATTGAAACAGAAAGAGGCAAAATGTCAACACATTAAAATGAGGGAAAGACCAGATAGAGAAACTGCCAGATATGAACAGACACTTACAGAAGATGTAAAAGGAAACGTCAGTGCCCTGGAGTGTCATGGATAAACTAAATACCAATTTATGCAGCTCATTAGGCATTTGTGCTCTCAGTTTGCACATTCAGTCAGCTTCATGTTTGAAGAAGACATTGAAGTAGACATTGAAGTAGACATGCAACTTCGCACTATCAAAGTTTTACAGCAAAACAGGCCACTGTCCTGTAAAATATGCTTAATGTAAGACATCGCAATCTAAATAACGTAAGTATAGCATATCCAGAGCATGCTCCATGACTTCTTCCAGTCTCCATGAGAAACAGGTGAACACCACCACCACCAGAACCACAAATGGAGAGCAGCAGTGCAGAACAAAAGAAAGCTACACAGGCTAAAAATGACCCACATATATAAACAGATATCTCCATCCTGATTTGGTGTAAACTAATATTTGCCTAAATCTGTAATATCATTAATTATGTCAAATGCATTTATTTTAGAAGGTTATTATAGACTGTTGTTTCAATTTGCAGTAAGGCCCTGGGCTGGATGAGGCAGATAATGAAACATGGTGTCAAAGTCAGATGAAGAAGAACTGATGTTAAAGCTAAAGAAAATGCAGAAACAGGAAAACGGCACAAAAAAATCAAGAGAGCAAGCATCAAAATAAGCAATTTAGCCTATTTCTCTGGATATAGCAAAATATCCATTTTACAAAGACATTCGGTCTAGTATTAAGTTTGAAATCTTGTTTTCAAAAACAAATGAAAACATATTTCTGAAGGTAGTATCACCTGCTTTGTTTTTATAGAAACAAGATTTAAACATTGAATAATAGACTTGATGGCTTGTTATTGGATATTTCTGCATTGTAGAACATAACCGCACTGTTATGTGTTACACATTACTCCTGTTCTCCCCAGAAAACACATTCAATGAATAAAGAACAAAGCCAGAGCTGGGAGGAAAAGGAGCAACACTTGTGTAAGCAAGCACTGTCAGAAAGCAGGACAGACTTACTCAGAAGCTGTGGTTGTGGCTGAGACAGTTGGGAGGGGGACTGTCCAAACACAAATGGGCTGTGGACAAGGGAGGAAGAGGAGGGAGGTTGGGCAGCTTGCTCAAATATGGAGGAGGAGGGAGCTGCTGAGAGAAAGGGCCCAGACTGAATGGAATTCAGTATGGCACTCAACCGGTCACCTGCAAACATGGAGACAGAGGAGGGGGAAAAACTACAGCTTATACTACGGTCTGAAGTTTCCAGGAGGTGGGGGTGGGGGTCATTCACTGTAATTTTCTGAGTCAGTCATCTAGTCATCTCCCACAACACAAAAGATGTGCGGAATGGGAGGAGGTATTACGGACATCCAGTGTCCCAGAAGCTAAAGATCTCTGGTCGTCCTATTTTCTGCATAGGCTACATTATGTAACTGTCATTTGGTCACTGTCACTGTTGGTTGAATTAAAAAAAAAAAAAAAAAAAAAAAAGGTGAGCAGCTGGGTTAGGAATCACCAGGTTCTTTGATATACAGTCTTAAAAATCCTCCCAAGACAGGCAGCTCCTCCCATTTCACAACTCTAAGGAAAAGATGTACTGAGGGAGGGACAGAGAGAGACAGAGGTCTCTCCCTTTTTATCATATAAGGAAGAAACTTCAACAGAAAAATCCACAGACACGTGCAGGGAGTAAATGGGTTTTCCATATATTATATATTGAGCTGACACTGTATCAGTCATTCAAAAGTTCCACTTCAAGCAGAAGTCTCCAATTCTCTTTACACAACTGGTTGTTTAACTGTTTTATCTGTCCACCAATGAGACACAACATACATCACTAAGTAGTTTTCGAGAAATCTGCAGTGTCTGGACCTTTTATCTGTAGCTATTTCATCAATTGATGGAGCCAGAAATGGAAGGCTTCCTGGATGAATCTGAGACAGGAGACCTGTCAATAAGGTTGCTCTCCAAATTGCTCAAAGAGCTTTGCCACAGGCTGAAATGCTTCAAGCCGACCAGTCTGAAGGTGACCCACACATAACACTGCCTCAAGGTATAAATGAAGGCATCACCCAGTGGGTTGAATACATCTCTCCATGTCACACAGTCTTTACCTCTCCCAAGTGTAACTACCATTAGTAAGCGATCTGTGTAAGTAGCCACTTGCAGGGTCTTGCCTGTGTTAAGCTCAGTAAAAATGACACTGAATTTAGTCATTTTTTTATACTTGTCATATTAAAGCAACAGACAAAGCAGCTCCTTTCAGTCATACTGAAAGCTTCACAGCATGTTAGCATTTTGAGTAGGAGTGTGTTTCTGTGTAGAGATGGCAAGTGCAAATGGGGCCTTTATTCTGCTGAAAGAGCAAGCATTATGACAAAGAGAGAACTTTGTGTTGTTTGCATAAGTGTCTCAACAAGTCAACTTCTTTTCAAGCAAAGTGAGGAAGAGAAAAGCCAAATGAAAGAAATTTGACACAGCGTCAGCACAATATCCAGCCGGAATTACAGACACATTTGGAGCCAGCAAACCCTTAATGGTGCAGCAAAACTGACTCAGGTAACGTTCTCAGTACTCACCCATATAGTTTGAAGAAAACACTGATTATGTAAATGATCAAATGTTTTCTAAGACACTAAACCAGGACAACATCGAACAGAAGGTGAAATCTCACAGGCAGTCAGGGCCAGTTATCTTTGTTGGGCTAGCCCACAACACCCAACAAACAGGCATATACTGTAGCAGTAAACAGATGCACACTGACTGGCCCATGCACACAGATGTGCCTGACATCACAAAGATGTTAGGCATGAAATAAAGATAGCAGACCCACAAAAAAGCATGCATAAACAAAAAGATGATAGATCGTTTGACCAACGGCACCTGTGACCTTCTGTGTCCAAAAAGAACACCAAGTAGTCTTACCACATAAAACAATGTAATTTAATGGGATAATGTATTAAACTACTTGTGAGACAAGTATCAGTCAAAAGCAAGTGAAGACGCTAAATAGTGTATGCAAAGTAAAGCAGGGAATGATCGACACAAGGGGGTTGAGTGAGAGGTAACCTATACATCACTAATACACAAAAATCAGACTAATGTCAGACTAATGTCTAAAGAGTCAAACGCAAATGAACAATGTCAACGAATACTGATGTTAAAACGAAAGTGATGAGATGAGAGTTTAATGTGAAGGGAATTTCTGGATGTGAATTCTGAAGAAAGTGAGGTGCAGGGTGAGGATATGCAAAATTTTGTTTTTTGAAATCTGCACCAGCTGGCCTTACCTTTGTTGTTGGAGATGCCATAGTCAAAGCCCTGTGCTCCGTTTGAAGTTGCAGCTCTATTGAAAGCCTGCACAGAGAAAGGGCTGGGTGGTGGGGTCTGGGCCCCATGCTCAAGCAAGGCTTGTTCTATGAGAGAAAATTAAATCATGTTATTTCATATCACATTTTGAAGTTTAAAGATTTCCCTATATATTCTAGATCACTCACAGAGTCTAGCAGTGAGGTGAAACCGCGGCTTACCGTCATCGTGGCGAAGGTACTGGTTTCCCCCTCGGTCCCTGGCCAATGACCAGGCCTCTCCTTCATCACTCTCACAGAACTCCACTACACTGTTCTTATCCAGCTGTACCCAGGTACCCTCTGAGTTGACCACCTGATACACAAATAACACTCTTTATCCATGCTCACACACACTGAACACGTCACACACACTTGCACATACTGTCCGGCTCATCGCCTATCAAATAACAGTCACAACCAATTTCAATGTCAGCCCCTGTCCGTTATTACCGCACAAAGAAAACCATGATGCAGTCTGCTTTACAGCAGATCATTACCATGCAGACATTCAAATCATCTTTTTGTCAGATACAAAATCCACAGGGGTAGATCATATTTAGTTGATTTTATGAAAGGCAAATCTTGAAAGATGTATTTTGTTCTCAGCTTTCTGAAATATCATTTTGGAAAATACACACACAGACTGAAGCATTAGTATGTGCAGGCTGCACCTCTTATATCCAGACAAGGCATTCCAGTACAGGCTCAGAAAGGAAACTACTGAACAGCATGACACACCACAGCAGCCAATGTCAGGTCATATCCTAAAGAGGGGAGGCTCCACTCATCACCAGACCAAAGGCAATTTATAAGGCTCAGAGTACATTGACAGAATTGTTAGAAGTGCAAGAAAGATACAGAGAGGCTCCAGCATTTGGTGATCACTCTTTCATTGAGAAGTTTCAAGGCAGCAGGATTTGACACCATGCAAGAGCAATAGATTTATTGACAAACTGAAATTAGTAAGTCAGGAAGCATGTAAAAATGTTGCAGCCACAGGAGTTGTTAAGACCCAAACAGACACCCACACCCAGAGGGACCTGATGTATTCCCCTTAAAAAGAGAAACTGTATTCTTCACATTCAAAATGAATTAAGGAAAAGGATGGAAATTCCAATTCCCGACATCTGCTATAGTACATTACGTGATCTAAACAGACTGACTTATTCAACTCCAGCTACAAAAAACACATTGCATGGGTGAGTGCGTACCTCGCCTATGGCCTTGACCTTGTTGCCAAGTACTAACATTCCAATGGGGATACCCCTAAGGTTTGGGCAGCTTCTGATGTTGTGACCAGAGGGGCCAGTCTTCACTACCTTATAAAGCCCCGGGCCGCCGCCCTGCCCTGCCCTGTTCTGCACCCGAATGGGGGCCTCGTGGGAAGGGCAGCTGCTCACCTCCTTAACGTTCTCCTCCGAATGGCCCCTGACCTCCTGCAAGAGGTGAGAGCATGGATCAGAGACAAAACAGGCTGTAGATACATGAAAGACAACAAGGTTTAAACTAAGAAGTTAAGATTTATCATGCCGTAAAACCAGCCGTGAAACAGAAAGTTTGAATATATGCTTATTCAACTATGCATGTATAAATGCATTAATTATTTTTTTATTTTAAGATCATACAAAGTTTATTATCATATGAAGAGAACACAAATTTAGAGCACCTGAACCTGTGTGGTCTCAGAGTCTTGCTCACTGTTTTGGGAAAGACTTTGTAAACCAGAGTTTAAAAAGACTGAAATCACTCTCACAGCTGTCCGTTAAATAGGCCAGTGAGCTTAGCTCAGAAATGGGTGAACAGTTAACTCTCATATCTTGTTCTAATCTGCACAGAAACATGGGGGAGCTATGTGTGGTACTGTTTCTGGCTGCTGTTTTTGACGTTTCCTTTGAGGTTGCCCTGCAATCAGCACATAAGCCCCATAGAATGACATCAACTTTAATTGCTAATATGCTCATTTTGTCAATTTTGCACACAGCCAGACTAGCTGTTGGTCCCTGTTTGTGGTTTTTATGCAAAACTAATCTGTATATTACATTTACTAGACAGATGTAAGAGTCTTATCAACTAACCCCTGACAGAAAGGAATAAATATATTTCCTATATGTTGATTAATGTCCAGTTAAACTAGTTTAAGAGGCCACATGCCTCTCAGTTGAGATCATACTGTTTCACAATTACTAGATACCGTATGAAATTAATAATCCATAACCTACGTACACCTAAACCTATACCTCAAGAGCAGTAAGTTGTATTTTATCCCCAATATATTAAAGACACATGTACTGTACATACATGTTAAACGTGTATAATAAAAATTGATGTCCACAGATGAAAATGCCTGCGATTCATTCAACCAATAAAAAGTGAACCTATTCAAATTAAGTACAATGTTGAAATATTTTAAAAGGGAGGCATGCTACAAGACCTCATGCAACAAACTGGACATTAGTATCTTCAACCCCATGCAACATAAAAGCTTGAACAGTAATTACTCAAAAGTCCCAAATGTTGATATTGCAATAGTCTGTAAATGCCACTAACATACTGTATCATACTGTACTGACAACCATGCAACTGTGGGTTGACCTCTTACATTTCATTAACACTGTGGGAAGACTACAAAGGCACAAGGGGCTCATGAGGTCAAGTAAACAGATACGCTAATGGGCAGTGAAAGAACATATCCTCCTTCAAACAACTCACCTGTGGCGGGAATACAGTTAATGGGGTCCACGACAAAAAGCCGATATCCCTGACTCCTTGGCTAGCGTTAAAGGCATTCTGAGCAACAGATTGTCAGACAGTCAAGAAACAGCAGAAGACCCCAGAAAGGAGAGAAAACAGGATGGGGGAAAGAGCTCATGTATTTTTTTGGAAGAAAAATTGTTTTGGCCTTTGAGAAACAAAACAATCTGACTTGTGTCAGATAGGCTGGATAGTTGTGGACCACTGATAATATCAGCGAAAAGGAAACGTGAATACAGGCACAGCCTGTATAAGGTTTGAAAACTTTTCAATAAAATCAAATACATTAAAAATTGTACACAAAACTCAGTTGCCAGGGCAGAAGAATTGAACGTTCAACTCTGAACACCACAAGGAGGTTTCCAAATCCATGATTAAATGAAGTACATATAAAGAAGACACTTCCAAAAAAATTCCCCACTTGGATGATGTAGTGTGTCATGCTGTTCAGACCTTACATTGAAGCCGCCTAGCACCTAACACATCCCAATGCAAAGGTAGAATTGTAGTGCAGTAGAGGTACAATTTCCCATTGAAACTTTTTGTAGACCAGTGATTGCTTCATGACAGAAAACCACCTGGAGAATTAACATCTCATCTTCCTGATACTTTCCTTGTCAATGCAAAATTCATGTCTTAAAGTATACTCAGATATATTCCCTATTTGATTATGTTACACAATATGGCGGTTTTTGTGGCATGGAGCAAAATGCAAGAGGAACCCATGATGTCACATGCTGTAGTGTGAGAGTGTTTATGAAATGTGGGTAAAAGGTAATGAGGAAAAGAAAACTGAGTGGACCAGACTAACATACTTCACCACAGGATGAAATTGCTCCTTTACTACCTTTCTTCCTTGTTTGTCAATTCCTGCATTGGGGTTTATTTCAGTGCACTAAACATTTATTCCCACATGAGCAGTTACAAGTGTTGCGTCCAACTGAACACACAAAGGTCACATTATGATAAACAGTTCGCCTTCAAACATGAGTTAATGCATGCACGCTCCCAGCTGCTGTTCTTTTGCACAGTGTGTTAGTGAAAGTTTCATACTCAGTGATGCTCAGATAGACGTTTCATGCAAGAGAGCACCACAAAAGCTACTGAGCCCTAGAAAACCCATTCTCATTAAACAACAAAGATGATCTCTGAGCTTTTCCTCAAATGAACAGCACAGGAGCCTCTCTTATGATTTAGTCAGACTGCTCAGCAGGCCATCTTTACTTACGTCGGCTGGGACCAGTAGGCTCCTGCCCAGGTGCTGGTTAAAAGAGAGGCACCAGGCTTCAGTGTACCCATTCATGTTGGGAACATACTTCTTTACTGTTTCATCATTGAGCCTTAGCCACACACCATCATCATTGTGGATCTACGGGAAAACCACCAACAGAGCAGAACACACCCATGCCGTCCTGTTACTATGGAAACAGGGTGAGTAGCACCCTCTCAGTCACTCACTTACACACAGGCACACACATATACAAACACAACACTATGAGGCTGCAGGAAAGTCACATTAGAGTACTGCGTGTTGAGTTGCAACGTGGTGCTGGTGACATATTTAAAAAATGTCACTAGTGCCCCAGGCAAAGGGAAGGAGTGACATATTGTACACAATTACTGAATACGTGTTCCATTACAGCACCAACAGTAAATGCTTTAAATGCTACAGTTTTAACACTGGATTTAAATCCATCGCATCTATTTGATATATGGCATTCAAGTCTTTCATGTAGCCCCAGAGTGCCTTGCAAGAGTATGAAGCAACGTAAAGTAAGAGCAATAAACTTATGAGCTTTGAAAGAAAGTAGTAATCATTGGGAGAAATAATTACATACAATATGATAAACAGAATCTGCTGAAAAAGCCTCAAAATGACTACTGACTGTTAATCTAGATAAAAAACACTGGGATTACAATATTTATGATTCTGCCTGTACTGATTTAAAGAAGAAACAAAGAAACAGAATAAAGTGGATAGTGCTCCAGCTAGTATACTTATATAACATAATTCATATTCTGCCTGGTCTAAAGTCAATTACCTCGTCAATGAAAGTGATGGTGCCATTGACATGCACTATGCCTATCTGTTCACTCTGCAGGGAGGGGTGACTACGCACACGCAGGCCTGCGCTGTCCTTGGACACAAATTTGCGGACCTGAGAGAAGCAGAGGGGAGATGGAGACTGTGAGCAGCAGGAGCAAAGACCAGAAAGAAAAAAAAGACTAGAAGTGCAGCAGAAGGAGAAAGAAGAGGAAGCAGGCCAAGTCAATGGTAAAGACTGCATGCATTAGCTCACATAGAAACCACTTCCAAGCAGACACATACACACCACGAAAGATGCGGAAACATTAGTCGCTCTATTTCAGCAGCACCAGTTAGTTGCATTTGATTTAATCCTACTTTGTCCATTTGCATCTATATTGGTGCATGAAAGATTGTGGAATACATGTTCTGAGGGTATACATATTAAGGCACATATTACTTCTTTCCCCATTACGGATTGCCAAATCCAAATACCACAAATTTCACAAATGATGATGACCCCAACATGCCTAACATCAGTCAGATCGAGGCATTCATAGCATTTGAAGCCATTTCCAATCACCTTTTAGTTACTTAATAATATACGACTGCTATTTAAACAAATGAAGAGGTTGAGATGCAGTACCAACAATTGGTATGTTCACATGCACATTTTACCTTGAACCAATATTAAGTAAATGTTTATCACTGAGCCTCAATGACAAACTCACACTGATCAGCCTTAGCATACAAACTCATCACGTTACGGATAATATATTAGCAAGTTAAAGCAGCATCGAGTGGAAGTCCTCTTTCTTACTGCTTGTAGAATATAAAGGAGCTCCAAGGAGCAAGGAGGTGTCTTTTTGCCTTGCTAATTATTTAAACAGTTTTTATTGTCATTATTCACCTTGGATCCACTCTTTACTGTACTGGACAGATATCTTACAAAAACTTTTAGTGTGGTTCAGAGCCTGGAGCAGTTGTCCATGGCTTCTGTGGGTCAGTATTTGTTTGGTCTGTCAGACCAGCAGAAAGAAAAACAAGAATATGAAAAACGGAAACACCAAACTGAGATGTCACTTCTCAGTGTCCATAGTAATGATCACAATATTTCAATATAATATTTCAGTTTATACCAAACATTGGTTAATCTGGCTGTAAGTCAAAGTATTTCATAGTTGATTTAGGAAGTGGCGTTCATAGGTGTACAAGTCAAGACAAAATGTTTCTATTGAATACAAGATGGGTGATTGCTAGCATGCATAAATTTCATAGGTGTGGTTATGTGCATGTTCATGCTCGGTTAAATTGAAAGAAAAGGCTCACCTTGCTAGGCTGAGGTTCAGCTTTTGGTTTGACCATCTGAGTTCCAGGTGGTATCATGCCTTTGGGAGGGTCTTTGACCTCTACCTCCAAACCAGCATCTAATAAAAAAAAAAAAAACAAAAAACATTCCAGACGATGAATCACTGCCATTACCAATGAAGGCCATTACTCTTTAAAACTAATTATTGTGTAGGAAATACTTCAGAGGAAAACTGGGTAGCTCTAATGGACATTTGCACTGACACACCTATTTCAATGCCATCAATGGTGACGTGGATTGTATAAAGCCCTACTGCTCCTGGAGTCCAGTTGGCACTGTAGGTTCCATCAGTATTGGCACGAATCAGCATATTCTCACTGGGTCTGTAAGAAAAATGATCAATAATTAGATTATATCTCACTGGAAAATGTGTTCTGTAGCTGCATTACATTACTTACCTCTTTGGTGTGGGAGAAGCAAAGCGCAGCTCTTCAAAAGAGTAGTTCTCATATGCCTAAAGACACAAAGAGCACCATGGAGTAAATAGTAAATCTGTTGCCTGAATGTGAACAAATAGATTTGTGAGTGAGTGATGAGCCAGTTACATGAGGCTGACCTTCATCATAGTAATTGCAATGTATCGAGCCTCTTTTACAATCATGGGCTCATATGTGGCCTCTAGCTTGGGTACTGGAAGACCTCCAAAGGTTAGGTCAGGGCCAGAAGACGAAGGGGAAGAGCTTCCATGAAGCCGCTGCAGCTTCTTCAAATTCTCAGGCTGCATTGATTTCTTTTGTGAAACCGGTACAGCCTTTACTTCCACCTAGACATCCAAGATATAAGGAATACAACTCAGAAAGGTGTGACCTTAGTAAAAAGGCAATTAACAACATCAATAAACAATTTTCTGATCTAACACTGACAGTTCAGGTAAAATTATACTATCATTTGTAGTAGCAGAAAAGCCAAAGCTTCTCCTGACCTTCATGTTGGGAACATGCACCACATCTCCATACTGGTCTTTGGTCTGTACGACTACAGTGGTGGGCCATCCACAGCGTATGTCATCTTTGTTCAGGATGAGAGATGTCTTCTGGGGATCTGCATAGGAATCAGGCTGCAACCACCTAGATGGAACAAACGAACCAACAGAAAGAAACAGGATAGGAAATTATTTCAGTTTGTAATGACACCTGGGCATCTCCAAATAAAGCCTTAACTACATCAAGTACTCTGTAATAAGCAAAAGCTGACAAGCGACAGCCAGAGCTGAGAAGACACAAAATCTGACCTGGCCAGACGTCCTCCACTTGAGTTCTGTACGCAGGTGATAAAGTCCTCAAGAAATGAGTGCTCATTGGTTTGCAGGTGGAGTGGCAGGTTGCCCTCCAGGGCTTCCAGGATGGTAGGAGAGTGAGACAGGGCCAGACCCTTCCCCAGGATCCCTGAGTGGGCCTTGCACACCTGGGTCAGGGCAAAAAAAGCAAAAATGAAGAAAGGAACTGAGCTGGCAAGATATAAAAGCCACAGATTCTCCCTTAACAGATGACATACCTGAAGAGAGGCTTCCTCAAGAATCTCAAGATCCTCTTCCAATTCATTTCCTGAAATGAAGAAATCATTTATGAATTATTTAAACACAAAAGAGTGCATTATGCAGTGGCAAATGCTTATTTAAAATAATCCTAACAAATTCCCTTATCTACAGTTTCCATACCTATGGGCAGGGCCAGGTCTTTCTTCATAAGAGCTGCAGCACATACACTTCCCAGGTAGGCCAATTCTTTCTCTAACTGGATAATACCCTAGAAAATACCCAATCACTTCATCAGAAAGGTGCGTTTTTACAAAATGCAGTCACAAGCTCTATGTTTCACAGAACAATGTGTCTACCTCATCGGGGCCAGGGTTGAATTCATATCCCACTGCCACACACTTAAAGCCATAGAAGCAAGCTTTCTCATCTTTAACATAATCCGAGGCTGTTTCCAGTGAGAACAGAACTTCATTTCCTAAAGGTAGGGAGAACAGAACAATACAAAAGCGTATGAAAAGAGAGGCTGTTGGGCAGAGCAAGTAAGTAAGTAATCACCAGTAAACTACTGGCTGCTTGCTGTGGCAGGTTGCTTAGCACAGCACCCATGAGAGCAATAAAGATTAATGAACAATAACAGATTTGCTGGCATAGCTGATGGGTTTAGAATGATGAATACACATCCCCTTATATTTACGCTATGTCCCATGACAGATTTCAGTATAAACATTATTAGTGCTGTCACAGTTAACAAATGAATGCAATTCTTTATAAAGATTTTTCCAATTTCTCTTTATATGCACAGATTTTGTCTTTCTAGGTTTGGGGTCACCATAATGTAGGCAGTACACTAGTCATCTTGCCCTCCGTTCCCCTCTCAGGTATGTAGCACATCATCCCAGCCTGTCAACTTGAGAGTGCTCAAGAGGCTAAGAGGAAGTGCTGCTGCCTTTGTAGGCTGAATTCAATGTGAGAAGGTTTCCTGGGCAATAGCCAGTAACTTGGCAGAGATATTATGATCCTGCCTAGAATGTAAACACTGCTGTGGCATTGGCAAAGACAAACATTTGATCCCCATAGGACAATAAGAATTATGGATGAGGTCATTCAAGTGCATGCTTTACCTCATATTTTAAATTAATATTTGAGATGACTGTACCAAGTTTGACAAACACATCAAATGACAAAAATCATATAGTCGTCATGACTCTGCTGTTTAAACAATTACATTGGCAGATCATTCAAAGCGATAAATACAATAAAAGCTCTGTCCTACTTACCTGGCAGCACAAGGACAGTGGTTGGCCAACCCGTAGAGCCTGAGAACTTCTTGAGCTCAGTCCAGGTGTTGATAGTGTCATGGATCAGAGGTTTGCCCCCGAGGCTGGACAGGTGGAGGGTCCGGCTAGGAATGAGCAGGCGTAGGGTATCCTCTGGCTGTGCAGTGCCACACTGTGGATCAAACTCAATGGTGGTCCAACGGACACAGTCCGGGAACGAAACCTGTGACAAGGTGATACAGAATGACATTTCAACTTAAATATAGATATTTAACTTAAATATAAATAATTATATATAATAAATTTAAATATTCCAAATGTAAATGCAGATATGTGTTCAGAACATCAAAGGACACCTTACCCTGTATTGTGTGACAGCTGCTTGCTTGTAAGGGTGGTCGCTCTCAATAACTGAGTAGTGGTTTGAGGTGGTACAAGCTGACAGGCCTTGCTCAGGCTGGTTGCCAGTTGTGCTGTCTGTTGACTGGTTCGGATTAAAGGTGGGTGGGGCATATTTTTGGTTGAGTGCAGAGACAGCAGGTAGCAACTCTTGAACCAGTCCAAAAACCTCTACAGCAGCCTGAATGAGGGAGAGAAGAAATTTCAGAACAAAACCATATCAGGGACAGACAATTTAACATTGGAAGAGTTTGCTCTTCTTGTTTTGTCACTTGCCTTAGGTACAGATGCAGCTACAGGTCCGATGTAGGCCAAAATAAGGGGTAGGAGCATGGAGAACAGGCTGGAGGAACTTAATAACTCAGGAATATCATCCACTAAAAAGAACACAGGACAGATTCAATTTGAAGAGAAGATGAACATGTTTGAACTAAACTCAGTACAAATGGCTCTCTAGCAATAAAAAGCATTTCTATAAAACATATATAAGTGTGTTGTACATACCATCAACTGCAAATGCTCTATGAAGCAGGTCCTTAGCAGCTCTGACCACTGCACTGACAACAGATAGAGCTCTGCTGCAGTTCTTGTCCTCTTCATTGGCTTTGCTTAGCAGCTGAGACTGAAGGTCACCATTGTACTCACTCCTTAAAGGACAAAAAAACTTTAATCAGAAAAACTCAAATACTTTAGAGATGTTATATTTCCAAAAAGTTGACATTGTGTTTACCTGTAGTAAAGAATCTGTGGGATCTGTCCTCTGGTCTGGTTGGTCCCATTGCTACTCAAGCTGCAGGTGCTGAAGGTGAAAGACACGCCATCAGAGCACTGCACTGTGGTCATGCCTCCATCCCCATTAGCTGTCCTGCTGCCATAGTTTCGCAATCGGACAGCATACTTCACCCCTTCCTGTAAGAGAACAAATTTATTAACACCATCCACCTACCAAATAGGTAGAAGTTACATCATATTAAAAATCTATGTACACTCACTTTCAGACATTCATTTTTTGCAAACTTTATTGAATGATGTAAACTGATAATTTCCCTTTTTCTTCCATTAGCAGTACACCATCAACCAGTCCTTTATGGTAGTCTGATAAGACAAATACCAACTTGAATAAAATACATGTGACAGCCCACAGCATTTAAAGACTTAGAGAGCACAAGGAAAAGATTGCCAGCTCTTATGACACTTATGAAACTGGCAGAACACCAAGCACTATGTCACACAGACAGGAGGTACTTCTCATCCTCTGGCTAATACCATCACATAGTGGTAGCATCAGGTTTTGGGGGGTTTCTCAGCAACAGGAACAGGCAGACTGGTCAGAATAAAACCTGCTCTAGACGACTCACCCAATAAACTATATAATTACTGCCAAGTGGGCTTCTATAGAGTAGTGAATTAAGGTACTGAATATCTTTTTAAATTGGCAAATTTATCTTTTTAACTTAATTTTCAGCACCATAAAGCATGCAAAAAGTGATGAAGTCAATACTTTTTTAAGCAACTTCATATGTATTATTTTGTTGACATCTATGTACCTTAAGTGGCACAGCCTTGTCCAGGCGAATTTCAGCAATATCACTGGGAGAATCATCAGTGCTGTATGTACCCTTCACCAGCTCAAGAGATGTCCACCTGTGAGAATGTGCTGAGTCCCCTGGGTGGTCTGTCTGCGCCTAAGTGTTGGGGAACAAAAGTGTTATAAAACAATTAAGCCAAGCCAGGGGGACATGTAAAATATAATAAAAGCTGAAACGGTTTTATAATCACTTACATCATCAGCCAGCACCTCTAGTTCATACTCATGGATGCCCCCTCCTCCATAGACGCAGACACCCACCAGCACAATTCCTGGCTTGTCCACTGTCAGACAGATGGCATCTGGAGAGCCATTTCCCGTGTTCCAACTCCGACCCTGGCTCGTTTTAGTGAAGCGGTTAGGAGACGCTTTCACGGAGTGGAGAGAGTTCAGCCCATCGACCTAAAGACCAAGAACATATTGCGCACATAAAGCTGATTAACATATTTGAGGAGGCTTTCCAAAATTTCACAAAAAAAAAAAATTTCAAAATTGAAAAAAATTAAGTCCTGCATAAAATTCCTGTTCTATATTCTGCAATAGAAACTCAAACAGTATGCTTAGCAGTAGGCTACAAGACTACTATTTATATCAGTCTCCTGACTTCAGAGAGTGAGACACAGCTGCAAAGGGACCTATCCAGGGGCTCTGAGGAGGAAAAGTTGTTTCCATGACAACAGCCTGGTGGAACAAAAAACAACGCGTATGAGGGCTGTTGTTGTTGTTGTTGTTGTTACTATAACAACAAGAGCTGAAGAGTCTGGACTGCAGTATATGGAAATGCCTATGAACAGTAATAATTAAATGGAGAGTGTGAGAGAAAGGGAGGGCAACAGACATCTGTCCCACCTATTTAATGACTCAGCATACCATAAAAACAATAGACAATTCAGCCCCCCTTCTCCGTTACTGTTTTTGGCTAACAGTACATACACCATGTCTGTTATTATAAAATGTTACCTCAATAACAATAGATAAATACAGGACATGCCATTAGGAAAGAGGAAAGACGTGTAGCCTACAGTATGTAATTGATCCTATTGACAACATCAAGGTCTATTGTGATTGTTCCAAGTTCGACAGAGCTGGAAACAGATTAGATTGTGATCCAACTGTTTGAAAAACAAAAGTGTGTCAAAGGGAGAAATGATTACAATGTGAATGTTGTATACTGCTAAACTAAAACTGCACAAAAGTATGCTAATAGAGCATTCAGATTAGGTCTTTCTGTTCACCAATGCCAACCCTTGTGTCTGTGCACACAGACTGTCTGTTTGTGACAGCTGTTTGTGTGGGTGGATGTATGGACCACACAGTACCAAGCAACTTACCTCTGAACCTAAAGCAGAAGCTGTGAGCTCAGAGACAATGGAGGCCAGCAGACCGCAGGTGTTGGAGACCAGATGTGGAGAGAACAGCTCCACCTCCTTCCTCAAACTCTTCCTCACCGGCAATACCACAATCACCAGCATCTTCTCCAGTACTTCCCGGAAACTGGTCATACCCATTAAGTTCTCCTCCGTCTAAGGAATATGACACAAATATGATATCACTCAAGTTATTTCCATATTCATATTCTATCCAGGGGCCATGTTCTCCATATATCAAACATTTTTTGGTTCATTGACTGCTCCCACATCCACCATTTTGAAATGAGGATACCTGATGTGTCCTTATGTGCAAAAACTCACATGGCTTAATTTCTCCATATGGGCCACCAGCAGGGGGAAGCGGTGAGCAAGGGCAGAGTCATTCTCTGTGCTGACTTGTTTGACCAGAGAACGCAACAGCACCTCCCCATCATATGCAATGGGCAGGATGGATGTCAGCTTGACTGAGGTGTTGCACAGAGCTGACATCACTGCAGCCAGCAGGCGGCTGCTGGATGTGCGAAAGTTGGCTTCAGCAATGTCCTGAAACACAGGGTGGGCAAGAACGAGTTTTTACAATCCTTTTGAATTTAGTATCGAACCAACAAGGTAGGCCTGCTGTTAAAAATGCCTGTTTTCGTCTTCTCTAATATAAGACTTCGTTTACAGCAATGTGATTCTACTGTCACATTCCTTTTAGAAGTACGTTTACAGGCAAATTACCTGGTCTAGGCAGTTCAGTAAGTCACAGAGGCAAGCCCACTGCAGAGCTGGGGTTGGGTAGAACGAGTGGAAGCAAGCAGTGAAGGTGTTGTGGCACTCCTGCAGCACAGCTTCAAGCAGGGTAAGAGGCTGAGACAAGTAGCCCTGGGGATCATTATCCAGCTTGGTCAGACAGTTGTCCATGCCTTCTGACAGGATCTTTTTCAGCAGGCTGCGTGTCTTTCCCACACACTCTGCCAGCTTGCTTGACTCCTCCACTACAGCTTTGGCGCTGGCTAGAAATCAAATGAAACATTTCTTCACAGGCTGCATTAAGAAAAAGATAACTAACTCAAAAGTACTTTTTTTAAATAAAAACTTTCTGAAGTTTACTATTTTGTATATGAGAAATATAAAAAGAATTTAGTCTGCAAAGTTTTCATTCTGAAATTAATGAATTAATCATTCAGAAAGTTAGGAACAGAATAGGAAAAGGCTTTTCCACTGCTTATTCTTAATGCAAATTTCAAGTTATGCAATACATAATAATAGCCTGAAAGGACCTGCACTGTACATTTTTTTGAGCACCATTATATTATTATGGATAAAATATCCTTAAATTCTCCTACCAGCAATGGGGAAGATCTCACAGATGTAGACCCTGAGCAGACGGAGGCAGCATGTGCCAACAAAGCGCAGTCTCTCTAGGTCTAGCAGCGTGGCTGTGTACTGGAAGCCCTTCAGTCCTCGCAGTTCCTCCACACCCAAAACCAAGGTGGTCCAGCTCCAGTGAAGGATACTCAACAGAGACTCAAAACACTCCTATTAGGGAACAGACAGTCGCACACACAGTTATAAAAACTCCTAGCTGCAAGAGTCAGGTGGCAAAATACTATTCAAGGCATCAGGACGTTACTCACCACTGAGACTGTGCGAGCAAATGAGCGCTTAAGGATATGGACTGGTTCACTGGTCTGTTGTTTCCCTTTAGATGCATTGCCATCATTTGAAGGTAGTCTAATGTTAAAAATATACATATGTATATAAACCATTTATTTGACACAGTTATAAACAAAATAAGCTTTTATCACAGTTAATGCAATGGAAGGAATTTTACTTGCCTGTACAATAGCTGAGGTATTTGACCTGCATTAACATCTGTACCATTGTTTGACTTCTTAGAGCTTTTAAACTGAAAGACAACACTAAAAGAGAAAAACAATAAAAAGGTGTGACCAATTTTCAAATTCCAACACTGTTTACATTTAACACAATTTAAATGTGACAAAATGACATACAAAAAGGTATAGCAGCTTTTAATTTTAAATTTTAATTTTTAATTTTTTTTTTACCCGTCATCAGTGGTAATTGTTGCCTGTCCATGGGAGCCACAGTCACTGCTGGGGCCAGACACTCTTGCCCATGCCACATACCACCAGCCCAGCTGCAGCAGCACTGGCTCATCAAACATCATGGCATATTTTTCCCTAAAAATAAAAACACAATTCCACAGGGCTATAAAATTGAAAAACATATCATTCCATAACACTTTTCTTCGTTTAAAACACTTGCGAGAATGGAAAGGACCATCAGGAATATGCAAACTTTACCTGGCAGCACAGTCATAAGCCAGTACATCAGTCTCAGCCAGCAGGTCACCATCTGTCTCATGGTCGCCTCCATCAGGACCAAGTTCAAATAGCTGCACAACAACAGGAGTGAGTTATATAGTTTAAATACCTGTAATTTGAGACTGAAATCCAACAGAGGGTATTATCCTCCAGTGGTACTGATTCATTTCAGGTTATTAATTTCAAATTATGTATATTCCACAAAATATTTGTATTAACAAACTGGATAATACTCCCAGTTTAATTAGAAAAACAATACACGTAAAACAGCATGAAAAGAAAATTAAACAAGAAAAAAATGGAGGTTAATTTTTAAAAAAAAAACAAAAAAAAAAAACAACTGAACTCACCTTGATCTTGGCAGTGTATTCCCCTCGTCCCCCAAACAGGCCCAATCCACCCAACAGGATGTCTGCATCAGCACAGAAGCGGATGGCCTCCACAGAGTGGGCTGAGTAGCCCCAGCCACCACCGTGACCTACAACATCACACATTAGACCAATGAGACTGTGCAGGTTACAAAAACACTTTGCTGTGTATCCATTATGGCAAAGTAGCATGTATTATACATAAAGAGACCACTTACTCTCAAAGCGGTTGACCACGTTGTAGTCCTCCTTGGAGTAGACCTTCATCACTGCCTGGGTCTCTTCCTCTGCACTGGCTATGCCCATTTTCAGCTCCTGCATTGCCGCCAATGTATCCAGGCAACCTAATTGTATATCACAGTGAACACTACTTCTTAGCATTTACGATAACCATTAATGTTCATATCCTACAGTAAGAATTACTGTAAACATGTAATTATATGGCTGGCTGATAGTAGACAAATTATTTTCCTAAATTAAGTATTCCAAGAAATAAAAAAAAATTTAAAAAACTGTTGCAATAATTTCTCTACATGTTATCTTAAAATGCCAAAAGAAAAAACTGATGGAAGAGGGGGAAATAAGGTTAGGTAGGGTTAGATAGGGTTTTTCCACTCTGAAGTCCGAGGGTGGGGGGTGTTAGATATGCCAAGCTATTTTGTGAACAGCTGTGATCAGTGAAGCTATGCTGTTAGGGTGCTACCTAACAGGATGGCATTAGCACAGCTCTGCCATCCTCCACTCTGTGGCCATAGTGGAAACACTATCATAATGGCTTGGCCCAGCTTAGCGTAGCAACTCAAGCTAGGGGGAAAATAGGGGCTAGTACAGAGGATTACCAAGGATGTGTAGGGCTCCATGAGATCTAGTGGTGGTGGCATGTGATCCTGAGGGCAATGCAAGCTCTGGACTCAGGATGCTACAGCGAGACTGTAAGTCTGTAGCAGAGGGCATTCTGGCATCAGCTATCACTGCATTGTAGCACCACATCTCTCTCGAAGCTGGCAAGAACCTAAAAGCACACAGAGTATACAGGTATTATGGCGTGAAAGTGGTACATTTTATAGTACACCACTGGTTAACTGAAAAGAAACAGAACAATAGCATTTATTTGTCCTTGTGAATTGTCCTTGAACTAACCTCCATATGACATCATATACAGGGTCCAGACACAGTCCAAATCCCTGCAAATCCTCCTGCTCAGAGTCACTGAAGGTCCTGCAGCTTCCATCCATTTTGTTGATAAGCAAGCATTTAAATGGAGGCGGCTCAGAGACAGAGGAGGGCACAAGACCAATAATGTGTTTACTGGCAAAGATCTCTGAAGTAGCTAGGACATGTGAGTTGATAAGAGCTTCATCGATCCGCAGGAACGTCTGGTCTCCGCTGGCCCCAATCCACGTAGCCTTTCGTCCATATTTGGCACCAATGTTGGGCATAGGAGATGGTTTGGCATTCCAGTAGGGCATGTCTAGGATGGGCCGACCCAGCTGCCCTTTCTGGATAACAAGGAGACATATATTGACTCTCTACAACATTTTCTGGTAAATTATAGTTTGGAATTTGAAAGATTGAAAATAATGGTAGTTAAAATGGTATAAGGAACAATCTTTCTTACCGAGAAACTGCCAAATGTAAAGACCTGCCCATCGATGAGGAGAACGACTGTGTGATTGCTGCCTGCTGTCACCTGGACACTAGAACCTGGAAGCGCCTGCACAAGAGTTGGAGAACCCCTAGCAGGCAGAAACATAGTTTGAGCAGTGTGTCCTCATGAATGTTGTTAAAGTTGTCAAGTAATTTGATGTACAAAAATCACAATGCAAGACCTGGAGTAACATTTCTAAATCTTTACTTGAACAATAAGGCAGAATCAGAAAATATTGATCTGCACTACCTACAAGCAGCAAACTTTCCTAAACACAGGTCTAACAACATCAAAAATTTGTGTGTGGAATTATGAGAAATATAGCTTCACGTAGTCTTTCACACTTAGTATTCAGATGTCTAAATCTATCTGTTAATGTATAAATAATGATGAAACGTTGCATTTTATTTTCAGATAAATATGTTGTGAATAATTCCTTTTACCTGAAGATACATCTCATTAAAGTCAAAACATGTAAGCTGGAAGAAGCAGTACCTGGAGTTGACATCTCCATGTCCAAGCTGCCCATGTTGGCCATAACCAAATGTGTAGACATCCCCATTTTCCATCAACACCACTAGAAAGCAATATAAAGATGTGTGTTATTTTTTTATATTCACATGAAGGTGAAACCACCCTTGTTAGAAGATTTAATATTGTTCTTCATATAATGTACCAACAAAGTTCCTGAGGTACTGCACTAGAGGAAGCAAGAGAAATTAACCCACCTGAATGGTGAAAACCACAGCTGACCTGCACAGCTCGCAGCTCACAGTCAAATCTCACTGCCCCTGGGGGGTAGGTGGTGATTTTGCTGGCATCCTTCTCTCCACGCTCACTGCTACCATCTACAAGGCAAACACTCGAGTCAGCATATTTGAGGAGAATGAGAACAGTGTGTGAGGTTTAGTAGCAACTTCAGACCACCGAAGCTGATGTCTCTGCATAGTCCTGCAAAACAGAGCTGAAGAGAAAAGAGAACACAAAAGGAAAATGGGGAGAAAAGGGAAAAGCATGCCAAAACAGAAAGGGGGGGACAACCTCTATAACAGAAAGGCTTTTGGGAACCAGTCCAATTACAGATGGACAGATTGTTGTTTAGCAAATAATTACATTTTCTTTTTAACATCCGTCTGTGTTCAGTGAGGAAGGGGAAATCTGGTTTACCTTAAGCCCTGTACAAGAGGTCACATTTGTGGTGTGTGAGTGGAAAAGGTTGCATAGGGACCCATGCATTACAGTAAATATAATGACTGTCAATACCTTATTGGACCAGGAACCAGCACATTGTGATTTACCTCTGTAACTGAGGTCAGCAAGATGAGGTAACAGCTTTTGAGTTTAAAACTTGAACTTCTCAGTAAATGTTAAAATAAAACTTGTGACTGGCTCATTGCCCAAAGATTCATAGGACAGAGCTGAGTGTTTAGCTCATAGGCACAACTCTCAATGTTTGTGAGAACACAGAACTTCTCTTAAATCTCATTTAAAGCATACATACACTGCTTTGGAAGTCCCAGACAGGAACACCAAGACAGTATGGGGAATCGGTGCACCAATTCCTCTTCATGAGTGTAATACACAGGGGAGGAACAATGAGCTAGCTTTAAAATGTGCATCAACAATGAAAGAAAGTTATTTAAGAAAGTAGAAGATTCTCAACTTCTGAACTGACATTACTCACTGCTGCAGTGAAATATAATACACTGTGGGATCATTATAACTGCGCATAACAGAGGTACATTAAAACAAGTCATTTACCCTTAATTCTTCCACAGAGGTTTTCAAACTGTACATGTTCAGGGAATGCCTAACAAAGGCATATTGTCACTGATGCTAGGCATGAAAAACCAGGCCCAGCCAATAACGTCAAGAACAGTCTGAGACTAACCTGTCCCACCTGCCAGCAGGAAATGTAATCACAGGAGCTGTTTCGACAGAGAAGTAGACCTAATGATATGCACATAGCTAAACATTTGTGCAGTCAGGGATGCATTTGTTTTTATAGCTTTTCCTAGTATATCACTTAGATTTATATTTTACATATACTTTACCTCAAAAGAATATTCTTCATTGAATACTACTACTATTAATAATAATAGTACACAATGCTATACTTGTGGCTATTTGTCCTCTGCCCTCCAGGATTTCCTTATTACTTTATAAAGCGAAGGAAGAGTCTTCTTCAAAACCTCCTTTTGTTTTATAAAGAAAAACACAGGCACCTGAAATTCAGACACCAAAACAAAGAGGAAAAAAAAACAAAAAAAACAACAAAGGATGAGTCAGTTGTGTCTTTTCTGTTCAATATTTGAATAACTGATGCAGGTGTCGTTGAAACTGTGTTTGGACCTTGGCTTCATACAAGTGAGTATTTCTCTGTACAATGAACACTCACACGCAGTTTTCTGATGGACAAGTGCCTTACACGCTTCTTTGGTATATCAAGTTTAAAGATGTTTAGGTTTTTATGTGATAACTCTGCCATTTCCATAAGCTATTCACATTTTAAATATGTATTTTGCACTAACAGCCATACTTCCTTTCACCTGTGACAGACGTGTCAGTCAGCAAAGCATTTTCTCCCCAGTGCTAGCTGTTTTGTCTGCTTGTAATGCTGTGGTTGGTAACTAATAAGTTGTTATGGGAGTGATGGTAAATCCAGTTAGACAAGGCCACTGGTTTCTATTTAGATCTAAACAACAGCTGCAGGCACAGCACACTTCCTACTCCAAGAATTAAA
The DNA here is from genome assembly GCF_900324485.2 of Mastacembelus armatus. Classification (NCBI taxonomy): domain Eukaryota; kingdom Metazoa; phylum Chordata; class Actinopteri; order Synbranchiformes; family Mastacembelidae; genus Mastacembelus; species Mastacembelus armatus. The sequence continues at coordinate 18,529,418 of NC_046653.1, read as the reverse complement.
CCAGAAAATGAATTAACATTAACAGCACAAATTTTTATAATATTATATATGTATAAAATAACCAGTTATTTCGTATATGAACATAATTAACACAACATGAAAAAAAAAATGTAAAAGCAAACCAGGGGGTGGAATTAACATGGTCTAAAGGCTTCACAGTCATTTCTCTACTGTGAGTCACAGTGAGTCTTTCTTGCCAACAGGCTACAGTGTTTGTTACCATGAGACTTATTGAAGACACAAGAGTCCTGCCTTCAGAGAGTGAGAGAGGAGGTGGGCGGGACAGCCAGATTGGAAGATGAGTCAAAAGGGGTGTCTCTACACCCACTGAGTTAGTGAAGACCATAGTACCTTTGTGCTTGTCCCGTTTATGCCTTAGTGCCTGAAGGGGTCTTATTCTGGCTAGGGCCTGCTCACGCTGGTTCATAAAAATGGGGCCAGGAAAAACAAGGGGGCCTGGGGGAGAAAGAAACTTTCACATGCATGCACAATGCTCACAAATGGGAAAGAACATATGATCATACTATACCAAAACAATACAAAGACATACTGAAAATTACAAAGGCACACATAAGGGGGAAGTCACAAAGGCACAACACCCAAGCTCACGCAGCACCTGAAAGTTATCTGGACCTAAAAAGGACAAGCATACTGTTTGCTTCACCCTAATCACTATGCCCCACTCCCACCTTTGCACTTTCCCTGTACCTATGAGCCGTACATTCTTAATGTTCTGAAGTCGACCACACAGCCCTTCCCTAAATGTAGTCCCATTCCATGTAGCACTGATCCATACCTCTGCCCTCCTCCAGCCTGTGTCGGCGGTTGATCCTCTGCCGTTTCTCCTCCTGACGGATCTGAATATGTTCCTCAATGTTCACTCCTGGAGGGGGAGGGACAGGGACAGCTGAAAACACAAAAGGCCCCAGGTACAGGCAGCCCAGACAGGATGCAGAAGGAAGAAGAATAGGAAGGATGGAGCAGAACAGAACAAAACAAGACACACATCAATGAATGATGGAAAGATGTAACAGAGAAGCAATGACTTTGCACAAGACAAGAATAAAGCAAAGGACTAGTGACAACAGGTATAATCAAGCAAAAGCAACTCACTGTAATATGTGCAACATAAGCAACGTGCCAAAACAGCTTAGAAGAATACATAGTTTGATCACATCCCCACTCACTCATTTATTCTGATCACTTACGGAGGATCCAACATACAGAAAATTATAGTATCACATTATGTATGTGTGTGCATGACAATGTTTTATCAGAGTGTGATTTTGAGCAAAATGAAAACAATGAAAGTGGCCATATAGATGAGATGTAAATATTGTACAAATGAAAGAGCCAAAAGGCAAGAACATGTAGTCATATACTATATGATATCAGTCAACATACCTAGCAGGAGGTCCAGTGGAATCATCTCCTTCACAGCATCAAAGATGCCTCTCTGTCTGGCCTCCTGACCATCTAGCTCCCTGGCACAAGCCTTGCAACAGCCACATGCTGAGCAGCCAGACTCACCAGACCCACAGCCACAGATACTGGTGGACGGATAAATACACAGACACAAAGAAGGACCAAAAGATTAAAAAATGTTTCCAGAAATGTTGTAAAAACAGATCATCCACTCAGTCAGGTGAGCCTTTTTAGTTATAGAGAGTACATTACTGTACTTGTATTTCACAAGAACTGTCCAAACACTGAAATCACTATATTAACCCTTGATTAACCCTCCACACTTGTGCGCCCTCTTACCCTCCTGGCACTCTGTCCGGCCGTCCACTGCTGACACAGCTGGCACCATAGCCAGTGCAATCTCCGCACACCGTACAGACCATGCACTGGTCCAACTTCCATTTGTGCATTCCTGGCTGGCACATCATGCTCTTCTCTTCCTTCTCCTCTAGCTCATCCTCCAAGTCTTCATCCATGGCTGTAGCCATGCTCTCCACACCAAATGCTAGACCAAGCATATGCGGGAACAGAAAATGTATCAGAATATGCAAGCCATAATATATGTTGTGTATTTGGCCTGTCTTTGTAGATTTTCTCACCTTTCCCTGCCTGGCTCATGGCCCCAGTGTCTCTGCCACACTGGCCCTTGTTATTCACCCCAAATGTCCATACTTCACCACTCTTAGTCAGAACACATGTATGGGCCTTTCCCATGGCAACCTGAGTTACAAAGTGACCTTTCAGGTCTGTCACCTGGCCTGTGAAGAGGAAAGAGGTGGTTTCGGACAGGGAAATAAGTCTTTATTCTTAAAAAAACCTTTAACCTATCTTTAACAAAGCAATGTAGACAATTACAAGAAACTGTGAAAAATATTTCCACAATTAGCTCTTTCCCCGCAAACTCACATGTGCTGTCACTGTAAATGGCATCTTTGCCAAACATGTACAGTTCCCCATCCTTAGTGACAATGCTGCTGCTTCCATTGTTGCATGCAGTATACACTGCTGTCTTGGTCTCTAGTTTTATCATCTTCTTGGGCTTGTATGGTTTAGGTTGTCGTCGACTTTTAGCTGCAAACGAACATAAAAGCTATTACCTCTTGATTCTGCATTTAACAAAGGCTGAACAGAGTGAATTATTAAGTGTCTAGAGATAGTCTGAAATTATCTTACTGGACTCTCCATCCTCTCCCTTGCTTGCAGAGCCTGTAAAGAACACACTTCCATCTTCAGCTACTAGTAGCGCATGAGACCCATCATGTCCAACTGAGAACTGCATGATCTTAGGAGACTTTGTAACAGGCAGTTCCACCCATTTTCCTGCTGACGGTCCACCCTGCTTTATACCCAGGCTCTGGTACTTTCCTGTGTAGTATATCTGTGAAAGGAAGATCACGCAGAATGTTTACCCACAGTGACAGAGCAAAACCAGACCAGAAAAAAATAATTTATCAAAGAGAGTAGGGTGCGTTGCATAGAGTGTACTTGTTGGACTGTGTTGCAGCAAAAGCTGAGCCAGGATCAACTTTTTTTGCTGGACCACCTCGCATTTTTATCAGGAGACCTCTGAGATGGCAACCAAATGTGCCAACACAGCATTCTTTTTACACTATCAATCTCAAAACAGCACAATGCATTTCTGTTACTTGTGATGATGCATTTATAAAAGCTGCTGCTGGAGGTGAGAGACTTTTTATAACTCAAATCATCTGACACTGACTTTGCAAATTACACAGTTTCTACAGCACTCTATATACAAAAACAATAGTGGCTTGTACATCCTCAACAGTGGATCTTTGACTTTTGTCAGTAACATCACATGTCTGACACAACGTCCAGTCCAAGTGATAAGTGACCTTTGTGCCCAGTTACACATCAGCTGCTACTATTTTTACTCATCCAGGCAGTCTGTGGTGGGGTAATCCGCAGATGAAGTCTGCTTTGAGATTAGGTCTGTAGACAGACACAAAAATGTGCAACAAGCAACTCCCCAGACTACTATCTACAAAAGAAGCACACTGAACCACACCTAAAGTACAAGCACACACAACCACACCCTCCACATTTCCCAACAAACTACATAGTTAGCATTCACATCATAAGACAGACAGCCTGCACAAAAATGTGAAATATCTTCTTCAAAAAAGCTGTCAACCCCAACAGCCTGTGTATGCAGGTACATAAACATCTATGCTGCTTAGCTTCATTAAACTTTATAAATACCTGTTAATTCATTGCTTATGTTTATACTAGACATTATACTATATGCCAAAACCAGTGCTTAGCTGGTAAAATATTCTAATCACTTCCAGTTATTTAAGTATGGATGCCACTTTATAGGCTCACTGTGCATATAACCACTAATAAGAGTTGGGTCAGGAGCACCATAAACTGTGCCGACCATTAGACATCCAAAAATACAGCCCCCTCTTTTAGTATAATTTAAGACATGTTAAGTTAGAGAGCCACCAATTATTTGAAAAACAAGCAAACATGTCTCATTGTTATGTTTTGATACAGTCTGTCTGTAGGAAAATCTGACTATAGCTATAACTATATTCAGATGCCACGAAGAGAATGTTAATGTTGCACAATGGGATTTGTGAGGCCTGCGTGACAGAAGAAAACATTTAATTCATTTAGAGCTCTTTCTCCATGATCACCCTCTGAAGGACCTAGTCTGACATTAGCAAGACAAAACCTGATAGAGCTCACTGGCTGAATCCGTTTCAACTTTCATTTTGGTTAAACATTTTAGGCATTTTAGGCCAGATATTTTCAGTCTCACCTTTCCTGAGGAGGTTTTCATCAGAGCAAACTCCCTGCCTGCTCCAAGCAATGCTGCTTCTTCATCAAAGCCTGTGCCTGATAGAAAAACATGAAAGTACTTTTATATTCCTCTGTTTTGACAGATTTTTTACAAATAACTTAACAGACACACACACAGTACAATGTGAAAGAAGCAGGTGAAACAGACAATATACATACACATGTTAAAAAAATGTCTTTTTACAGGCTCATACAGATATACATTTTGTACGACTCACTGATGATGTGCAGATCTTTCTCCAGATCAAACAGGGAGATGCCACAGGCGTGCAGACATTTCCTTGCCAGCTTCAGCTGCAGTTCCTGCTGCAGGGCTGGGTCTGAACTCATAGTATAGATCCGCACCACAAAACCATCCTGCAAGAGCCAGGAGAAACAGGATGAAACACTGTTTAGTTTCATGAAACAACCTGAGCAAGAGCCCTCTAACAATTTTAGGGTACAAAAAGTCTTTGATTTAATGAAAACATATAAATATTTCACATAACTGAAACCAATTATCAAATGAATCTAGTTCTTAGACACATAAAACATTTTTAGAAATACCCTTAGTCGTTTTCTTGTTGAGAGTAAGTAGACCAATCTTACGCCCATGGACAAATGATAATTATCTAAATTTAGCATATTTAACAGGAAAGTAATATCAATAGTTCTGAGGGAAAGCAATTTCTTTACAATAACTTGTAGTGGGGACACACCACAGACAATGTATGTCCATATAACTGGCTGCTAGTGCATGTCTGTGTTTGTACGTAAGGAAATAAGAGTCTAAGTCTTTACGACTTGGCTTCATACACTCATAACTAATGTGCTGGATGCTGGGCTAACACATGGATTACAACCTTATAGGGGTCATTGGATAAGACAATTTGGCATTTATTTTTTAATATTAGACACTATATCAAAGCCCAGCCACGGCACTGTTAACATTGCATTCATTTATATTAACAAAAAAACGGTGTGACATCACACACTTTGGCTCAAAGCAAATAACATGTGGCTGAGAGGACAATTTATAGAGAAGGAACAGAGTAAAGAGAGGAACACAACAGGAAAATAATTGGGAAACAACAGGGACATAAAAAGGGATGAAAAGTAGCATGTGGATGGTCTAGTTTCCACTGTGTGGTAATGATGACAGACTTGTCTATTGTGCTTCAATTCCTGCAGAGCATAACAAATGTGCCAAATCAAATCATTAAAATAAGAGCCTCTATTCTGTGGCCAGTGCTACCCCCAACTTTTCCTCCTTACATTTCCTTCTTCTTGTCATTATTCCTTCAACATTCGCCCCACATTTTCACTATTCTTCCCAGCATATGAAGCCCCTTCATTGTGGATGCATTTACTAGCTGCTCACAAACAATGCATACAGCTTCTAAGGACATGTCCACACAATACAGTATCCCAACCCCATGATTAGCCTACAGTCTACTATTCGGAAGGAAGGCTAGCAGTAATGGCAGATATATGGATTTCTTACCTTCCCCTCCCCCACACAGATGCAGATAACTGCTTGTGAGATTACGCTCTCTGGAGAACACTAACATGTGGTGTGACTGGCCTTAGTGCCACACCCACATATACACACACAGCCAGACACAGCAACAACCCCTCAAACCCCCCTCTTTAGCACAGCTGGCGATCAGCTCAGGGTCTTTCAAAGTGACATAGGGGCCTCAACAGCAGGGAAAATGACAGATGCTTCACAGGGAAGTCAAGAGGAACAGCTACCCTCATTTTAACTAACAAAAGGCTTGGTTTTCATGCAGGAAGCGACACATATTGTCACAAAGAGCTTGCTCAGCTGCACAATATAATAAACAAGTTGATGAATGACCCATGGGGGAGCTCTCTCAAACAACTAATCACCAAGAAGATGACAATGTACATTCATGATCTCTGCATCTCTTCCCTTTCACTTCAAGTAGGAAAACTGTTCACCAAAGCTGACAAAAACTCAACTCACACACTGGAGACATGCCGTAAGGAAATGAACAATACCACAGGGCTGTAAGCATTTCTAAGAACAGTATGTCTATAACAAAGTCAGCTCTCTCCAACCATGGTTCCAGCAGATGTGCAGTACAGCTGAGGGTTTTTCTCAGTTCAGTTCTACATGTTGTGGACCTCCAGACAGCACTGAGGACGTGCTTCTGTGAATCTGTGTAAAATTTCACATTCCAATTTTCTTCCTTTGAGGAGTTATAACAGGAACATTACACTTACATCTTTGCAGGCTGCTATCTGGTTGATGTACTCTCCATCTGTGAAGATGATGTTCTGACCATCTGAGTGCTGACCTGCAGAACAAGGCAAAGTTTGTTATATAATATTTGTTAGCTTGAATTCTGACCTATTAACCCCCACAGGCTATTAACACACACACACACACACACACACACACACACACACACACACACACACACACACACACACACACACACACACACACACACACACACACACGTTTTCTCAGTACCTGGCATGGTGACAGTACCCTCATGCTCCAGAGTCTCAGGGTTTATCTTGATGGCTGACGTACTGTGGTTACTTGTGTCTCGATACAACAGGTACCCCTGAAAAGAGAACACAAACATTAGTGTTAATGTGCAGTCAAAAAGGACTATCCTTGCTGTAAGCTAAACAGCTGATTTGGACACAATGCTGATAAAGGTAGCACCGTGTTTAAATAAGTCAAATCATACTCTAAAAATCACCCTCCTCATTCAAAAAACATCAGTATGCTTAAAAAACAGTTAATTGATGTTAAAACTCAGAGCTCCAAAACCAAAGAAAGCAACCAAACAAAGACTACAAATACTAAACGGCACACATAACACAGAAGTAAATTCTAACACTAAAGTGACCTGAATTTTTGTACATATTCAGCACCTTCAAATTTATGTGAGAAGCAAGAGAACAAAAGCTACACTACTTACCTGAGCAAAGCCCAACCATGATCTTTTCTCCTTTCGATTTCTTATTCGAGATGTGGAGTTGTAGACATGGCCCTGTGCGTCATTGAATACATGTGAGAGGACACAAACACTGTTGAGGCTTAACTGACGTTTGCAGATGAAACATGCCATTGTTTTATTGAAGACCTATCACAGTCACAAAGCTCTTTGTAATTTCAGTTTTCAGTTATAAATAACCACAAATAACTCTAACTGGTTTTTAATTGTTTATTTTTCTAAACAATTAAGAGAACCTTCTCAACCCACAAAGGACCGCTGTGAGTGTTACATACCCTGACAGTGCCACTGTATCCTGAGCCCACTTTGTAGAGTCCATCCTTGCAGAGCAAGTACAGGAATGAACCATCAGTCTGTAGAAGACAGCGCTCATCTTCATCAATGGACACCTCTTTCAGGACCCACTTGTTCATCAGGGCCGCACGCTTGATGCCATTGCCAAACCAATCCTGAATTTGTATCTTTCCCACCAGCACAGCCTGTACACTCCTCTGTAGTGCGTTCAGTATGGTGGGCACCTGGAGAGATTAATAATGGTGCTGAAAGACTGGAGGATAACAGAAGTCTGAAGAGAAATACTGCAGTGTATTTTGTGAAACAGAGCTTCTATGCTGATGACAGAATCAAATTGTTATAGTAATGGGCCTGTGGTTACCTGAACACTGTCTCTCTTCTCACTCTGCCTAAGTGCATTTTCACACACACACACACACACACACACACACACACACACACACACACACACACACACACACACACACACACACACACACACACACACACACACACACACACACACACACACACACACACTTCCATTGCAACTATAACACACTGCTGATCTCACCATTCACACACATGCGAGCAAATACAAACAGACTTGTACAGCACGTAAGCCCACACTTCCCCCTAGCCTGCCTGCCATTGTGATGATTCACAGTCTAGCTGATAAACCAGGAAAAAAAAAAAAAAAAACACTGGCCCATGTCTGTAGGGGATAAAGTGGGGAAAAAAGGTCCCTCTGCAACCCTGGTCACATACAGAATTTGATTATGCGGGTAAAATTTAAAATTTTTATGGCATCAAAGCCCGCAAACAAAATCAAATACTGTCAGGTGCTTCTAACATTTTGCTATAATGATTTTGTTAGCAAATCTTTGCTATGAAGCGAAAGCAAAAAAAGTATAGAGGAGTTAACAGAGAAAAAAGAGACAGGACAAACTAGCCAAGCAAAGTAAACAGAAAACCAACTAATCAGAGGAAGAATGCAGGCACAGTAAAATAATCAAATAGGGGAATCAGAGAGACTTGACATTTTCCAAAACTCAATTTGTGCTGTCCAGACAGTGCCCTGAGACCCAGAGAAGAGCCAGACATTAATTTGTAAACCTAAACACTATTGGTAATCAATTTTCTACCATTCTGAACCAAAAACAATCCGGATGTCCTGGCTGAGGGGGCTTAGAAAACATAAATATAAATTTTCAATTACGTATGCAAGAACAAAATAATCGCAGCTGTGCTCCACTAAATACTTAACTTATATTTTTCTTATTTAAGCTTTTAATATGAATTGACAAATGCAAAATAATTTAGTCTAATTGCAGTCTGATTTATTAGTTAGATTGGTTACATACCTGTATCGTCTGACAGGCATGGCTGCCATTATTGGTGAGGATAGCAGAGACAGCCTGCAGGATCTTGCCAGTGTCTCCCCAGGCCACCACAAGACTGAAGAGGCAGGCACAGGACAGGGCGGTGATGGCTTGCCCCGTAGGGTCATTGGGCCCTGTGCTCCGGACTGTGGTCTCCAACAACAACTGGAAAAGAGACTCTGTAGAAGCATAGAAGTGGTGTGGGTCACACATTTGTGAGGATTACATGTATAGAAATTAGGCTGGCCAAAATATAACAACATAGTGCAGAGCAGCTAACTATGGCCTCAAAAGAGATTATTAAAGCATGAGGCTTTTCTATTTTTTGGTTATTTTCCACAAATCTCATACAGGAGACTAAGCCAACAATAAATTTACAATACTGTCAGTAAATCCTGAACATGCACGTAATAAACTCTTACATGTCCCCATCAGCCTTACCTAGCACATCAGGAGGCTCAGTCTGAAACCCCTCAGGCTGTTGGCCCTGCAGCATGTCCAGCAAAGCCTGGAGGCTACGCAGACACAGTGAGGGATGAGAGAACCGAGTCTCTTTTATCAGCTCAAATACCCCGCACAGGCCAATGCCAATGATCTGCAGACACACAGAAAAAAGCTTTTTAATGGGCTAATGATTACCACACTGCCATAGCACAGCCCAAGACTCAGGCACGGACTGATGCTAAATCATATAGAAACATACTGACACTGTGCACAGAAATAAAACAGATCATAACTACATTTTGTCTATTTTAGCTCAATTTACTTGTCATTACTGTTCATAAGTAGTTTAAATGAAGAACTAATAAAAGTGTCTTAGAGGTATGGAGTGGATATCTTCATTTAATAGCAAGGCCTAATCATCCAATAATAAAACAACCTAGGCTACATTTATCCATGCACTTATTTATTATGCATTTACTACCAATGACTTCACCATCCCCAGTTAACATTCTGTATAACGATAGACTCACTTGAATGCATGTAGCAGGGAGACGGAGTGTGGCCTAGTAAAGGATGCTGTGCGCTCAGTTTGACTTATTAAATCAAATGCTCCACTTTTCTTTCCAACCTCAGTGAGGTGTTTTGTAACAGTGAAACGAAAGCTCCACATTAAAGACTGATTTCAAAAGTACAACAGGACAGATAAATGTGAAAAGATCATGCCAACTTGAAAAAAATAAGATGTATAGACAAACATACATTAACAGATGTTTTGTAGATTTAAACTGTGTAACTGACTAAATAATAATAATGATAGCGCTACTTATGCATAAACATATGGCGGGTTTGACAGCGTTATTAAGCTGGAATTAAAACTAAATCCACTCAAAATATTGCATCAGTAGAGTGATTAATTTGCCTGAGAGGATAAAACAAAATATGGCAATCCCTGGTTACCATACTGATGACTAAAAATTAAGCCTCTCCATCTGTGACAGTTTAGTATTCACCTGATAACTAATACACATGAACAAGAACACAACACAAGCTGTAAGCAATTCAAAATTCTCGAAACAGGCAGAGAGAGAGCAGATTACAAATGCCTCTCAACGTCAGACTACATTAGTTTAGCTAGAAAACTACCCACTTGATGTACAACTGTTCAACATCAGTCACACTGTAGACAGGTTTGTACTGTGGTGTTAGTGCTTTTCAAGCACCAAAACAGAGTGAATGAGATAAAGAAAAGTAGGGTGTAATTCATGTACTTTTAAGACAGCTCTGCAGCCTAATCCCAAACTCTATTTGTACAGTAGATGTGAATTAATGGTAGCCCTGCTGCCTCACTTGGAGAACTGCCTAATAGATGATTCCTCAGATTTGTTACTCTGGTACTATACAGCAATAGTCAACAACCTTGCCTTCATTCTGTCATTTATATATTAATATATGATGTTGAACCCAAATAAATCCTTGCTTCTCAAAAGCTTTGGTGTTGAAACTTCGCAGTTTATCATAGTTTGCAATTTTTCTGTATTGTACTGTTTTTACTGATAAAAGAAACAAAGCATGCAATGAATCTGAGTAAAAACAACAAATATGGAATAAGGAAATGTCATTACAGATCTTTTTGGAAATTTGCTCTGACATGTAAATAATAGTTCACAATTCAACTAAAAAAATGACATCCCTTAGACAAAAAGAGAGTAAAAAGTGAGTTAGGGAAACAGAGCAGAAGCTTTGATCTTCCCAGGATAGAGGTTTCAAGCCTCTGCTGACTCCAGTTAACCCAACAATAAAAATGATGAGCCATATAAGCAAGGTCTGTGGGATAAAGAATCAGTGCTTCTCTAAGATGAAACGCCTGGATCTCACCTTGATACCAAGTGCTACCACAACATGAGTAGGCAGCACTACACCCAGCTCATACCTTTGGGAGCTTCACAGCAGGCTCGCGGTACTCTTCCTCCTCCTCACTGTCTGAGTCGCCGCTCTGCACTGAGCTCCTGGAGGCCAGTGCTAGGGAGGCCTCTCGCTGCTGCCAGTCCAACACACAGTGCCGCACATTGCAGTACACATTGAATGCAGATGGGTTGCTGTGTAGCTTGATGTCTGGCACACAGAGAGCTCCATCTAGACTCTCGGCCTGTGGAAAAACAGTGCAGATGGTTAGCAAAACCTCTTATGGGTAATCCCTAGCATGGAATAATTTGGTGCATCAATAAGTCCACCGCAGTCATGGTCAACAAGGTCAGTTCTTTAGAAATATGCTTAATTGTAAAGAGTGACAGAAGACAGCCAGTGTTTGGACCTGTAATGCAATGCCCTTGGTCCATGAAATAACACACATTTCTTCAAGTCTCAATATCTTTTTATCAAAATGTTATTTCTTAAGATTGCCTTCAAAATACACTCTTAAAAAGATACATGACACGAATAGAGCCAAAAGTGACTGGGAAGACCATACTTTTTGTAGAAAAATTAAGCAGCTGTATTTTCAGAGATCTCTAAGGAGCTGGTCATTTTTTTGGATGCAGCACTGGTCTGAGCCATCAGTTATGACAACAACCACTGTGGTCTGGACTAAAATTGAAAGTGACACGGTAAATTTTAGTTCATTTCAATTTTGAGGTTACGACTACCTTAGTTAAAATTAAAATAGTAAACATGATGACACATGAAGTGAAAGGTAATTTATTAATTTTAGCTTGCATTCTCACAACTGCTCATGAGTGCATGACTCATACACTCATGAGCAGTTCCTTAAGAATCAAATTTATTGCATACCCACTAATGATAGCCCTGACCAAAGCGTGTGCCTACTAACCACAATAAGTAGGGTCATTTCTCACAGGGATTTACGATAAAGGTCACATCTGTGAAGTCTTCAGAGACGTAGGTCCCCAAATATAAAATTAAAGGACTCTAGGCGGATGTCAGCAGTTTGCCATTTGACTTGAAACAAAATTATATGACTATGAAAGGTTAGGAGTGTAAAACCTACAGACCATAGTTAGTCTTTATACAGTGTGTTCTTGTCTGTGAGACAATTGTGAAATTAAATAACTCCCTATTTTGCTTTGGACTCACTCCAAAGTACACTCACTTTTGTAAACATTGGGCTTAACAAGTGCCATTTTCAAGAGCAGCTCAAGACAGCTTTCACTGCTACAAAATGGCTTACCCGGCACTGAGTATTGCTCTATTGACAAGACAAATATAAAATGTTTTCTGAACTGTTGTTGGCCAACAGAGTAACAGCAATTTGTTATGTCAAATGAGTATTTTAAATACTAATATCAGCCAAAATGCCATATACATGTTTTTAATACCATATGCTGATAATGGGCAAATCCAAACATTTATAGACATTTTCAAAAGGTGATTAGGACTCCTCAGTTCATCTCTACTGGTTTTCACTGAAATGGTTTCAGAGATGCTGACTCAACTTTATGGTTGTTTTGGAGGCTGTAGTTTGTGGTGGTGTTGAATTGCATTTTAATATTGTGTCTACGCTCAATGATGATAATGCATTGGACAGGCCAACAGGGTAAATTTACAACAAAATAATTATAGCAAAGCTTAAGCACTGACATCCAGATAATCATTTTAATTAGACAAACTACACTCCACAGAGAAACTTCATAAACAATCTAACTGATAAGCTTTTTCCACCCCACCAAGCACAATGCTGAAGCAACCTCTAGAGAATCATATTGATCACTTGAGCCTCTCTACCAGTGTTGGGTTTTTGGCATTACAGTCACAGAGGGTGATGTCATCTATTTTGAGAGGGAGGTCATTCATTCTCAGATCAAACCTGAGGGGAGGATATTAGCTTCCCTCTCCTTAACTTCCCATTCTGTCTATTGCTCTCCTGCTTTTCCACGCTATATGAGGCAAAGTGACAGTACAACAAAGACTCACATCACCTGAAAGAACACTGAAGTCTAAAATGCAGAAAAGCTAAAATAACCAAAGTCCATGTACCAAGGGAGAGAAATTTTGATTTCTTGGGAGATACTAGAAAATAAGGACAAGAAAAAGACAGCACATCCAAGCAGTACAGAGGTTGTATCCATTAATTGACACAGTTAAAACAAAAGTCCTAAGTTGATAAAACACTTTAGCATTGGACTATTGGTCTATTGGTGCAATATGTGTTTAGATACACACAGCTGGGGCAGGATGAGTGGTTAGCACTGTTGCCTCACAGCAAGAAGGTCCTGGGTTCGCAACCCGGTCTTTCAGTGTGGAGTTTGCATGTTCTCCCTATGCTTGGGTGGGTTTTCTCCAGGTACTCTGGTTTCCTCCCACAGTCCAAAAACATGTATGTCAGGTTGATTGGTGACTCTAAATTGCCCATAGGAGTGAGTGTGAGTGTGTGAGGTTGTGTGTCTCTATGTGGCCCTGTGATGGACTGGTGACCTGTCCAGGGTGGACCCCTGCCTTTCACCCAGAGAGTGCTGGGATAGGCTCCAGCAGATCCCTGGGACATTAAATAGGAATAAGTGAGTATAGATAATGGATGGATGGATGGATGGATGGATGGATACACACAGCTCAAAGTTGGTATAGTGAAAACTGGAATTTTCTGAATTCAACGCTTCAACAAGGCTAAAGCCAACAATTTCCATAATATAATTGGACTGCATATTTTAATAGACCCTCACACACTGCTATGTCTTTCCAAGAGTGTTTGAGATTTATATTAATAATGAAATCAACAATGTCTGACATGTTACTCTACACTTAGGATGACAAATGCAGTCAGAAAATTTGACAAATGGAACACAACCCTTAAGCTGCAAGTAAAAACTATATTTGACAGCTATGGCTAGAGCTGCCAGCTCACACAGCTGACACCTTAAGACATATAATGGTACACATAACCAAAGACAGATCCAAGTATTCAAAGCTTAATGACCTTATGACAGTTCGTGATTTTCTTCTCATTTACTAACAGCACCAACCCATAACCCAAAGATGATGCTCATCTGATTGGTCTTTTGTGTTTCTGTCTGCATTTTAGTGATGATTCAATGGCCATCTAAAAGCTTTGGAAAAGGCTGCTATGGAGCGGCACTTAGGCAAAGATATACATTTCATCTTGCTGGCTTTATTTAAAAATTAGAAAATAAGAATGAAAGTGGTGTCATTCAAAGCATAGGCTCAAGCAGCGTGACTGTGTGTCTACACCACAAACTACAAGCAAGTAAATATGCAATTTATCAACCGGAAAATGGTAAAATAATTACCAATCATCTAATAATTACTGTAATAAAGGGTATTTACATTTGACTCCATACAATCCATTATGACAGCATTTAACCTGTAGTCCCCCCCCCCTTACCGGTACATAAAACTATCAACAATGGTGTGAATTCCATTCAGTAATCATCTGTTCCTCTTATCCTACCAAGGGTTCATTTTACTTAACTGACCCATTTGTTTTGACATTGGATGTGTAGATGTTCCTTCCTAAATAAAAAGTAAAAATGCATAAAAGTATGATGTGCATAGTAAGAGCAAATTACTAGGGGCTAGGTGCATCAGTGAGTAGTGCAGTGTTCCAAGGTTTCAAATACAGGCTCAGTATCATGGTTTTATAGTAGGTTGATAGCAGCATGAATGAGTTTTAATAATACATAATTAATAACTAATAATTTAAAAATTTAAAGTACTCAGTGTCTCATACTGAAATTTTTTAAATTAAACAATGGCACAGTTACACAACTTCTGTTAGGTAGATTTTATAGATATTACATAGATTATAAGGGAGCTATATACATTTCTGATGTTATTCTATTGCATTTATCATTTTGTACCATTGTTACTATTGGGCAGCATTGTGGTGACATCACTGTTGCTTCACAGCAACAAGGTTTGGGGTTCAGAACGGCTTCCTCGCACAGTCCAGAGACGTGCAGTTTGGGGTAAAATTGATTGGTGAATCTGAATCGCCCATAGGCATGAATGTGAGTGTGAGTGCAGGTGTTTGTGTCAGCCCTGTAATACCAGCGATCTTTCCAGGGTGTACCCTGTCTGCCAGTCAGCTGGGGTGCGCTTCAACACCCCGCAACCCAGGATGTACCAGGATAATAGATGATGGATGAATCAATGGACAGTGTTATTATAATCATAGTTTTTTGAAATGTATACTCTATCAATTCTTTTTCTTTTCACTTTCAAGTTTAAAACCACACTCGTCTGACGACGCCAGGGTGAAAGGTTTGAATGAACAAGAGTGAGCACAACACATAAATACAGCATAATGAGCCATGCAACTACCCACATTTTTACGTCTGCCTGCATGTCTGCCTGCCAGCCTTACCTACCACTCAATTCTCTGTCTCTATAAATAATATCCTATAATGTTCCAGAACATAAACTCACTGAACAAGTCAATCTAGAGGGAATTCAACTGACTAGCCCACTCTACCATGAACTGCCAGACTGAAACAGTTTTGAGGTTTCTTTTTGAGGAAGAGTAGAGTCTGTAGAGTCTAGGTAGGTAGAGTCTGTCAGTTTCTGCTACTATCACATCTCTACAGCCTCTGCCTGCAAGCTGCTGCAAAAAAGGTGTAATAGGTTACAACTAAACACCCGCTAACAATTTTACAGAACAACCACAGAGCGAGCTACTCTCACTCTGAGAAAAACAGCAAGGAGATTTTATGATACTGATTAGCTAACCTAAGTTACCCTTGCAAAGTGTACAGCCAAACACTAAACCACATCTTCTGATGGAGACTAGGACCCCTCTTTGAATGAAGGAGATGGAGGCAAGCAACTGTTGCCATGGAGATGTGAAACACATTTGGTCGCTCGGCAACAGGCCATCGTGCTTGAGCCTGAGCCACTCCCATGTGTCTCACATTCTGCCTATCCATGTGTCTCCAGCTTCATGTGTGGATGGGCTTCCTGGCACCTGACCAACGCCATCACTGAAAATAAACATTTTACTACACACCTTCAACATTATCCATCCATCCATTTTCTATACCCGCTTTTTCCTGAAGGCCAGGGTCACGGGGATCTGCTGAAGCCTATCCCAGCTCTCTCTCGGGTGAATGGCAGGGGTACACCCAGGACAACATTATCTTATCTTATAAGTTAATTCAATAGAGAATCAAACCAGGTGTAAGGATTTACAGGAGCATACCTTAAAATGTGACAGATGCAAATGTCAGTCATGTTTTTATATTAATAAAACAGCAAAATGCTACAAGTAGATAATAAATTGTGGAATGACCAAATATAAACATAGGAATAGTAGCATTACAGGATGTGTAATATTGTGCAATAATTAGAGCATCTCTTACCTTTGTTCTGGATTTGACTTTTGACTTGACCTTCTGCCGCCTTTTCAGTTTCTTCTTACTCAAAGCCTTCTTTCCCCTGAAACCATACAGTGATCACTCAGTATTGCATAATGTATTGTATGTACTCGCTACACTCAAACACATAATATAACACGTTTTTTTTTCTCATCTTGTCACAAGCTTTATTATCAAACACGTCAAAGTGGGGAGAATAAGAGGTAAAAGTTACTGGTGGTCAACACATTCCCCTTCAAGCCAGTCATGATGCTGGAAAAGGTCTATACAGCTACCAAAATATTCGTACTTTGAAGTGCAGTACACTCTACTTAACTGTCAGAGGTGTAGTGGTTGTCACTAGATTTGATGTTACACATTTTGACAAAACCCTAAAACAAGTGGAAGAATACTTTTCCTTTTCTGGTGCTCTTGGACTCTTCTGTGTTTGTTTTATATTAAGTTTCTCTTGCAGATCAGGCTGCCAGTGACACATGCTAGAGACTACAATAGAACTGCTACTAAAAACAGAAGGCATTGCATAAATATGCAAACATTATCATTATCATTCGAAACTAACAACAGAGAGGCAAGCCATCTTAAATCCACTTCTGTTGCTTTAAAAGTCTAAAAGTAACTCTCTACACTTTTGGAGTAGCAAGCTTTCACCACTGTTCTGCACAGGATGTGTACTGACAGAGACTGAATTTCAAAAGAAATGTACACGTTTAGTGATTCCTAACTTTATTACTCAAGAGGTCAGAGGAATAATAGCTTGTCACCATGAAAATAAATAGCTTTAGGTTCTTTAACCTTTTGAACATACAGGGGCATGCTGGGTTAGTCTTACTTATCAAAATGTCAAACTATAATCAGGTTGACCAGAGTCCAACAGATAGAAATGTCCATTTGATTTTTACAATAGTAGGCAAATGTCACAAGATATCTCAGATAAATAAGGCTAACTGACACAAAACAGCTCGATGTTAGATAGTAAAAATCTCAATAATTCCCTAAAGCCCAAGTTGACATCTTTTACTGTCTTGTTTTGTCCAACCAACAGCCCAAAATTACCAGCTTGCAAACACTTATCACAACCACTAAATAGTCTTTATATTACTGATTTGATTTTGAAATTTTCACCCACTCCCTCTTGTCGATAACGTTTCTTTAAATACTTTAGGTAGGATAGTGACCTTTGCTTTCCCTAATAATAATAATTTTATTTATAAAGCCCTTTTCTTACTAAGTACAAAGTTCTATACGAATTCAAAAATAAAAGATAAGATAAACAGACATTAAAGAAATAATTTCAGATAATATGAGAAAAGGCATTTCTGTAAAAATATGATTTCAACAAAGACAATGACTCTGCCTGCCTAATTTCTAAGGGCAACTCATACCAAAGTCTTGGTACCCTTACTGCAACTGATCTGTCACCCCTTGTTCTTAGCTGGATAACTAGAACAACTAGAAGAACGTCACGTGAGGATCTCAAACAACATGAAGGTGCATACAGGTTTAAAAGGTCGAAAATACAGGCTGGAACCAGGTCATGGGGAGCCTTAAAAATAATACATAAAACTAGTTTAAAGAAGCTAAAACAGTGGTGATACAGTCAAATCACCTTGTTCTAGACAGGAGTCTAGCAGCTGAGTTCTGGACTCGTTGAAGGCA
The DNA here is from genome assembly GCF_900324485.2 of Mastacembelus armatus. Classification (NCBI taxonomy): domain Eukaryota; kingdom Metazoa; phylum Chordata; class Actinopteri; order Synbranchiformes; family Mastacembelidae; genus Mastacembelus; species Mastacembelus armatus. The sequence continues at coordinate 18,511,052 of NC_046653.1, read as the reverse complement.
TTTAAGATTTTTACTGCTAAGACAGGTAAAAAGACAATGGCAGCAATCAAGATGAGAAGAGCATGAATTATTGTTTCAGTGTCTCTGTAATTTCAAATGGGTCTTATTTTGGCAATACTTCTGAGATGTCAGTGGCAAGACTGAACAAGCTTAGTGACATGATACTCAAAAGTTAAACCAGTCAAAGATGACACCCAAGTTTCTAGCAGGTCTTGTTAATTCAGCCAACCTCTTCCCCATTTCAGTTTCCTGAATGACTCACTATTTGCATTAAGGATTAGCTGGTAAATAGTATAATCTATAGTTGTCATTTACTGTACCTCTGGCCTTCCAAACCCATGCTTAACAACCGGCAAAAAAAACAAATAACCAAGTACTGACTTTGTAGGGCATCCAAACATTGGTACATCAAATACATTTTCTTTTTTTTTTTCTACTTTTGAGTCAATGACATTAAAATTATTAGTCCAGAATTAAAGTGGGCATTGCACATGGGGGACTGAGGATAACACATCAGTTTGAAGGGATGATGCTGCAATGATCCAGATACTCAAGTCTACAACCTGATTGCCTGGAATGACGTCAGTGTATTAGCAAATAAGTAGATTCACCTCCCAGCAGATCCTCACCCAAACATTTGAAGCAGCTCTGTATAGAAGCAATACGCAGCACGTTTTCACGATTTTATATCTGGGGATTATTAAACTATGCATGTAAGAAAATAGGATTATCTGGGTTACCTTAAAATAATATGGGGAATGAGGTGATGTTAACGTTAGCTAACTAGGTTAGCTAGAGAAACGGTGACGCCGTTGGGCCTGAGTGCACAGCTCACTGGTATTACTTCAAAATATATTAAAACGTCAGCGTAATGCAAACCATGTGGACAAACATGGTAATGAGTGTTTAATATGTTTAACAAAAAAAGTAAAACACAAACAGTATGTTTGTTTACATGTAGCTGCTATTAACGCACTGCTACTCACAACAAACTGACCGACTGCTGCCATGACAGGCAGCTAATTAGCTTGTTTAGGCTCTTAGAAGACTAGGTAGCCTTATGAGTTGATAAGTCTAAGTGGGTAGTGTTTTTATTTCGGTGCCAGTCTATCAGTGTTTAGGGGAAACGCCATGCCCAGACTTCCAACAACGCAAACCCCCGCGCAAGGGTGCACTGACGTAACGTTAGCTTAGCTAGCGCGGATAAGCTAGGGAAGTCAAAGCCAAAATGCTAAGTTACCTAGAAAGCCGAACCCTTTAAAAGATGCACACGAATATCCGACCCCCTGATATACTCGTTGTAGTTAAAACAGCGTCTTATATGATTAAGGTCAGACCAGCTAATGAGCCATAAATAACAATCTGATGCTAACTGACATGCCGTTGAGCAAGGCTTAATGTTAGCTTGCGGTCGTTAGCTCAGTTAGCCGCACAAAATGACAAACCGACCTCTCTGATATAAACGTTCACGTTAGACACTCACCTTCCTTGATTTATTCCTTGTTCTTTATCATTGATAGCAGTGGTATAAATCCGTCTGTATCTTTCCGCCAGAGCTCGCCCTGAGAGTAAAAGCTGATACCGAGTCCGACAGTCCGACTGGGCTCCGGGTGCTGGATAAGAACCCATACCCGAACCAAAGGTGGAGAGATCGGCTCCTGCTCCAGAAATGACCCTGACACCCAGCCCCATCGACGGTGATGAAGAGGGCAGAATCCCTCCACCGGCGGCCGCTGCCGCAGCAGCACACATCATCGTTTTGGAGAACAATGCATATATCAAACAAACGATCTCACAGCTAGATAATACCCAGCCATCACACGCAGTCCACTTGTCAATAAATCCACCACATTTCACATCATTAGTCTACTCCAAGTTGCAAAAATACCACAGTTAACATCCACGGTCCCCGGTTATTATCAGCGCAAACTGTAGCCAATCTGGTGGTGCAACTACGGTCTTCAGATCCGGCCACACGGTGGTTGTCTCCTCAAATGTTCTCAGGCCATATCACATGTTCCTGTAAAATAGCAGAAATGGCTGCATTCATTTCCAAATATCGCCATGTCGTTATTCGGCTGTATACGTCCCTTGGATATTTCTTGACCCCGAAGAGGCAGCACCCTCAGCTGGGCTGCCATCTTAGCTCCATCATCCCTCCCCTCCCTGGCTGAGTCTTGCGTCTCTAGCATGCCGGGATATTTTCATACGACCAGACCGAGTGATGCTATCATTTCTTTATTTGAACAGTTACCCCTGCATACAATTATTCTGCTGCAGCCTGTAGCTCATTTTAAAATGCAAGTCGACATTAATGGATGAGAAACGCACAATAGACACAACAGACAGAAGATAAAACCATATAGGCAATTTTGCACAGTTGCAATCTGGATATTTAATTTGCAGAGGTCCATCCAGGGCCCCTCCCAATGTGATCTAAATTTGGCTCACAGATACTTTAATAGCCATGAAATCCTTTGTTGCCTGCAAAAACACAGAACAACCAGTGTAATACATACACAAATTTTTTTGCATTCTGCTGCTTTGATTTTATAATTCATAATTCAGTTCTTCTCTCTCATTTGCAATCCTTTTACTACTGTTCCATTAATAGATGCTGGCTGGAACACTGTTCGTTGTTTGCATTATAGCCTACTTCTCTCTCCAGTGAAGCTGAGGCCTACATAGCCCTATCTACTGCAAAAGACTGACATTTTTATGAATATTGATGATGATATTCACATTTAGCAAGATGATAAATGAATTATATTTTTCCCTGTCTAACAATCTAATTGTATAGGAATACTGAAGTATCTCAGTACACCAACATACCAGTTATGATGATGGTAATAGCTACTTTCATTGCCCCTTTCTGACACGAACATACATAAGTACAGAGTGAAAATACAAACGTGTTGGGTAACATTTCAATGGCAGTAAAAGCCAAAACACACTGACTAAAGGTGGTGCAGAGAAAATAGGTGCAGGCAGTGGATATTGTACAGAAATGCCATTTACCATATGTATGACTGAGATGCATGCACATGTATATAGCAAGTAATTGTTTCAATGCATTTGTTTAACTCAGCTGAAACCTAATGTTGTATTTTTAAAACATGACATAAATGTATGTAGATGTGGATGTGCATGTACATTTTTTAGAGAGAGAGAGAGAGAGAGAGAGGTTTCAATGTAAACAGGCCCTGGCGGTGCTTTATTGGCTGCAAGGCACTGCAATAACCCAATGACAAGAGAGGGGTCGGTCTACTGACTCTTCTCATAGCAACCCAGAAAGCATCCAGAGATTATCATGCGCAATATCACAGTATGTATCAGTAATGGTAACTGCATCTTGGCCAGAAGAATGTACAGACATAAAATTGAGGGACTGTGCTTTATTATGAAATACTGGAAGTGAAAAGCAGCTTAGCTGTGTAACATAACAGCACTGTTAACACACAGAGCTGAGAATTTTTTTGGCCTCCTTTTCCTTGTGGTCTTTAAGTAGAAAGCTAGAAAAAGAGAATGAACTGGTATTGAATGGGGTAACCTGAAGGTGCACTAACACAGAGGCTGCTCAGTGAATCCCAGCACAGTCCAGTTAGGATAAATGGAGGGAGGAGGGTCAGGATATCCAAGACTATGACATAGGTCAGACAATAAACATAAGTTGAACTGGCAGTGATAAAATCCAGTTGCTATCCATTCTTCCAGGAACTGAGGCTGGTATAAAAGTCTAGTATAAGTAATGTGGCCTAACTCCATACCTCATAAGCTGTTTGAGTTAAAAACAATGGAATGACAATGAGATGACTGACCTTTCTTTGTGGAAATGAAATGCATATCATTTCCAAAGCTGTATGCCTGTTTCTCTTTGTTATGACCATAATAAATCACTAATTACTGCAACTTTGACTAACAGGACTAACAGGGAATAAACTCATCATGACTTTTATAACTTTAAGCAACTTGTCTATTTTAAGAGATCTGCACAACAAATATACAGTAAAATAAAGTATAAAATTTCCCTTCTCACCCTTATGGGTGGTGTGTGTGTCTTCCTCAATCTCGGGTCCTCTACCAGAGGCCTGGGAGTTTGTAGTTGGAGTTGTAGTTCTAGCACCACAGTGTCGGTGATTTACAGTTAATACAGTGAATTAATACAGTGGAAGAGCAAAGATTATTATAGAATAGTGAGTAACATTTTTCTGGGTTTGACTGTGATTATTCTGTTGCTTTAAGTGTCTTTCTATGTGGTAAATAGAGTAGAGACTAAAGGGCTGTGACTCAATGCACAGTATCGTATTTGTTCATGTTTGTCCATAATAAATGTAATTTATCAATGACATTCATAGCCTGTTGACACATAACCTGGTAGTTGGGTCACTGCAGGGTAGTCTGCATTCTTTTCATGCTGTCACTGTGACTAGGAGGGTTTCACCTGCCCTCACCACACCCTCGCATGCTATGCACCTTGCATACCATTGATAATTTAGAACAGGCCACACCCAATAACAAAGCTCAATGACTGTAGGACTTAAAGTTCAAGCCTGGTTGCTACTTAAGGTTTATGTGATCTTCTGACAATTTAGAGCTCCGTGTATTAATTAACTTCTCCTCTGATTCTCATAAAGCAACCTACTTATCACTGGGTAGTAGGTAGTCTTTGGATGGGACAGCAGATTCCTTGGTCTTAATCAGTATAATTATACATGATATAGACATTTCAGTTTGTAAAAATGTGGTAGGAGCTGCTCAGACATCAGTTGACAGCAGTGTGTTGTGTGCCCACCCTTTGCCCACCTAAACCAGACCAAACTGTTAACATGTAAGTGTTCTTCTGATTATGACATTTATCAGATCTCAGCAAAACCTTTAACCCGAAAGTGAAAATCAAAGTGAGATCCGCTTACTTTCCAGTGATTTTATTAGCATCCATGGGTAAAGTCCACTGTTAACATTAAAAAGTCAGTAGGATATTAACATCCAAGTTAATATTCTTGAGGGAGGACTGTTCCTCATAATTATAGTTCTTGTATGGGCAAATGTTTCCAGTAGAACATTATTGTTTAAATGTCTCTATTGAATCATATTCCAAAAGATTTAAAGCTATAGTAAGTTAGACAGGCACAGAACCCCAAACATACTTTTCAGTTCAGCCTCCTTGATTCTGAAGTTGAACTGCAGGTCCATCAACACTCCACCCAAGTCCTTTTTTTCAAGTTATAAACATAAAGAAGAGCAAATGTTAAGGCACAAAGTGTGACGACAAAAAGAGAAATAGCTGAAGTGAGGGGGAGAGTGAGAGACATTTTCTTTGAAGCCACTCCCTTGGGTGGCTGTGGCATATCCTCTCCTGTGGTTAAAGCAGAAAGAATGGCAAGGGTGTGATTGCATACTGCAGCGTGACAGACAGGTGTTCGGACCTGAGCAGTAAGAGTTCACTGTATCTGTCTAGCGAGTTACGGAGCAACCGTAGAGGTATGTACCCAGATCTCTTTCCCAATCACTTGTCAGTTTCTAGTTTCCATTGATATTTTTGTATAATGACCACATAGACCTAAATGAAATATATTTAGAAAAATATTGATTATTTTATTTGTGGCACTGAGGTTTTGTATGATTATGTAATGAAAACAAGTATATGCAGTGTGTTCATTACAGAATGTACTTTTTAGTGATTTTATTGAGAATATGGAAATACATGTTCTAGGGTCATGACATGCACTCACACACAAGGATTTCTTGTAGGATTTCGTGCCCAAACTTGCTGTTGATCAAATTATTGAATAGAAATCTAAAAGCTAATACCACCAAACAGTAAGTGCTGGTCTTTACAGCTGAACAGCACACTGGGTGAATTTTCAATCCAGTCTATCAAACCACAATAATAGCATAGTGTAGAGCAGTTTTCCTATACAGAGCTAGAGATACTGGAGATTTTAAAAGGACTTAGAATTATTTAAGGTTTGATTGATTTCAACTCTTTAAATCAAGACACTTGTTACATGGGCCTGTCATGTACCTTACATCAAGACATACAAAGCTTTTTCACACAAACCAGAATACTATATAAAAAAACAACACTAAACACACTATATGTTTTTGGACTAATGCAATTTGAGATTGAGGTTGTCTGACTAATTAGGCACATTTTGCATTTATAGTTGTAATTTCTCACACAGCTCAAATGGTTTGCCTCAAGGGTTTTGGATATGGAAGTGTTAGTGCCAGAGCATGTGTGTAGTCAAAAAAACAGTTTTTTATCATCAGTAGCTAAAATCGTATTAACTGTAAACCCCTCGGTTTTGCTGACAATGGTATGTTTGGAAAAGGTGTAATGTCAGGGGTGGGTGTGTCTTCATGTGGGTTGAGATCAAGCTAAACCAGTTGTTTGGGGTTGAGCAGAGCTGTAGCTGAAATAACTGTAAGGCACAGTGACATGCCCATCAGATAAACATGCACATATTACTGATTTTGGGAAAGACAAAATGATTCAGAGACACTGTAGATAAAAAACACTGATTCTTAGACTTTCTGAGTTGAGTTTACATGTACACTGAAATAAGCTTCACCTTCAATATGGAACATGTACTTTATATAAAAATACTCAGCCTACAGTACCACCTAGTGGCTAATATGCTGTACATAATGGAATGAATGTCCTTGTTGTTTCTCCCTTACTAGTGAAAATACAAAACAGATATTCACCCCTGACTTGTACTGATACATATCAGATCAGATCACAAAAATGAAAGTCTATGTAGTGCCAATAGTTTAGAGGCAAGATCCCAAATGTGCATTTACCACATCATGTTTATTTAATTGAATACTTATTAATCAATCACTCAAAGTATTTGCAGGGGACCTTTAAACCAATAGCATGTCACATGTGAGATGGAGACATTCAAGTTATTCTTGTGTTGTGTTGTGCAGCAAAGAGCATCAGCCCCTGCCAGGCAATGGAAGACAGCAAGAGGAAGACATCTCTCTTGAAAGACAACAGCTGGATCAGAAGAGTAGATGATGAAGATGGAGCTGTAGAGTAAGACATGCAAAAAATAAACATGGAAACACAGATTCCACAGGGACAAATGGGCACACGGACTTAGGGAATGGTGCACAGCAAAATTGCCAGTGTTAAATCAGCACAAAAAAATCTTTATATGTGAACAGTGGACACTTTCAGACTTGGTTTAACATTAGGAATTTTGCTGTGTGGGACTGTTGGGTGTGACTTGTAGTTCATATTTCAGGTAATCTTCACCTTTAAAAAGCGTCTCTCTGTATTCCTTTAGCAAGTCACAGTGTTGACTCATTTCTTCTTTCTACTATGTGTGAATTCATTTCTTGTCCTTTATTTCCAGCAAAGACCCAAACTTTGGCAAATCTATTTTAAACCGGTACAATTCCAGAGAAAATGATGCGAGGTAAACAAATGTTTCACGTTTTCCTCAAATAAAGGACAAAACAGTGAGAAACAGTACGTGTGGTGGTGGTGGTGGTAGATACAAATAACCATTATTAACTCTTTTACTTAACCCTTAGAAGTCTAGGCCAGTGAACTAGTCATGTGATCTTGCTGGCATGACGGTAGACTCCTAAGGGTTAATCTAAATTATTGTCTATTGCTCATAGCCCAGAGGGTGATGAAACCACAAACACTGTAAGCTCGTCAACATCTGTTCAGGCTCTCACCAAAAGGTATAATTTATATAATTTATATATAATTTATATATAATTTATATAATCATACTTTTTCTCATGTAGACCTCTGTAGCTTTTTTTAAAAAAAAATATGCATCATATAAACAACCTGTGACCTCTGTCATTGCAGATTTGGTGGAAGTCAGGATGAGCTGAAGAACAGGTTGGTGTAGTATTTATATATAGTTCCTTGTCTTTTGTTCCAATCCTTCTTGGCACCTTTAACCAATACAGTCTCATCTAACAGCACCGCGCCCCTATCCCGCAAGTCTACATCCTCCTACAGCAAAAGGTATAGTTTCATAATAACACAACTAAAGGTACAGTGTCTAGTGATTTGTGTTTAGGCAATCATCTGAACAACATGAAAAAATAAATACAATGTGTAATTTTGTTTTTCTCATACAGCATTTTCACAGAGCAGCCCAAGACAAGGTACAGAATGACTTCTTCTGAACACTTAAAACATAATGGTGGAGAATTTTCTAACTTTGCTTTTTTATTATTCTTCCTTTAGCACCACAACCACTACAGTTACCAAAGATGGCAAAACCACAGAAACTACCATCACCACCAGCCAGACTGTTAGGTAGAAAATGCTGCAGCATTATTGTGTCATCTTATCAAACAAATTGTCTGTATGAGATTTAAGAAAAAGTTTTTGTCTTTTTTTTTCTAGGTCTCCTGTGAGTAAAAGTTCTACCAAGACTGAAACATTCACTGAGAGGGTTAAGTCTTCAAGCAAAGGGTAAAAACAAACTTTATCACTAATCACTAGAAAAACTGAGATGTGAGATTTACCAGTTTAGCATTTTAAATTTCTCCTCAATATAAGCACAACATTATCATCAGGAAAATTAACTTAAAGTACCAAAAGTAAAAGTGCATTTTCTACAAGCACATGACCTGTGCATGGGGAATATTTTCATATATAGGCCTTTGATACCAGTACATCAGTATTAATTCAAAGATGCAGTGTGGCAGGTGTCTAATGTGGAAAAAAGAAGTACAGTACATATCCACTGCATCCATATTCTCTCTTCAGAGATTTTTTTTTTTTTTTTACAAAATATGAGCCCACTGTATTATTACAATGATGGATGCTTTCATTTTATTGATGATATAATATTGGGTTGATCTGCATGTTAATAGGAGGCTGATTAGTTGTAACTTCTTTTCATACAGGTCGCAATACTCGTACTACTCCCCTACTAAAACTACCAAAGTGACTGAGACAACTGTTACCTCTGATAAAGAGTAAGATATTATGCGATTATTAAAATTTAAAAACACCTTATATATACTGCCGGCAATTTAACTTGTCTTTAATATTATCCTTTGCAGTGCGGAAGACAAACTTTATGATACACTCATCCCCTCATCTATCAAGGGTGACTTCTCAGCTATTGACGGGTGACGTGTTTCACACACTGAATCTAGAACAATATTATATTAATCATAACATCAGACGATCATTAATTTTAAGATATATTTTCTTCTTTACAGCAAAACAAGCATCTCCAAAACTGAGACTGTGATAGTGAAAAGCAGCAATGACACTAAGTAAGTTCTATCGAGTTATGGGTGTAATGCAGTTGGGGAACTATCTCCAGTAGGAGACGTATGTGACATGATTGGAGACATTGCAATGTTTTGGGCCGGGGGCTTTTTCTGTGTGCAATAAAGGAAATCGATATAGGAGACGTATATAACTCTGGTGGTGATATTTTATGGTTTTCTTACAGTCAACAAATCCAGTCAAAAACTAATTTATGTCACTAACATGTTGTATATAATGCTAATGTTATAGATATAAATATGTAACATTAAAATAAATATTACATAAATAAGCAGGAAAAAATGGGTTTGGGGCTCAGAGCCACAGATGTGGTTGGGAACGTAGGTTAACTAACACATCATTTGGTTTTAATGGACTTTTTTTTCAATGAATTTAATTTGTTTCACAGTGACATTAAATATCAGACAGTCACATGAAAATATTTTGCCTCATATTGTTTTTTTCAGAAGTGGTATTGAAACTACAAACACAACAAGGATTTACTCCAAGTAAGATACACTTGTCAAATCATTTTTATATCATATACATGTGTGTGTGTTCCCAAAATACTGATTACACTCATAATCAATACAGTTTACAGTAATTATGTTGTTTTTACAGTCCTGAGGATGACCTGTACGGCACCCTTATGCCCAGGGTGATTTCAACGAATCTGTCATCTCCTGTCAGGTGAGCCGTCTCATTTGAGCGTTCTGACAAAACAATCATGTAATCATTTTCAGTTGAATGACATCGTCATTGTCCCAGCAGTTCAAGCGTCTCAACGAAAGAGATCATCACGGTGGAGAGCAGCAGAAGGTGAGTGTTGGAAATAATGAGTGAGAATGTGCAGTTTTGTTGTTTTGCTTTTGTTTGTTTGTGTGTTTTGTTGTATGTACCATATCATTGTTTAAAAACCACCTCAGATCATTTAGGTCTCAAACAACACAAAACATACACAGCTTTCATTTCAGCCATTTATATTCAAATGTAACCTACTTCATTAATTTTTATGACTAATATATTTTTTCTTGGCAAGTTAAATGTAGTTATCAAATTTCACCATCGCAAAAACAGCAGCATTATTGAGTTGTTTTCCTTTCCTTTAACTGAAATGTTTTATTGTCTTAGTTTTGTTTGCAGAGGCTGTTGTATTTGTGTGTTTTACTCATTTTCACACAACTAAAATCAAACAACATAGAAAATGTAGATGATGGGGCTTGACAAGAGTTTTACTCCAGACCACTAGGGGGCATATTGCACCAGATGTGAATTTTTTAGATTTTTATAATTATTAGTAAAATGTCTTTTTATCTTTTACCTTAAACTAATGAATGATCTTTAAAGCGTCTCATCACCGCATTGCCATTCAATCTATACACGCTGATATTATTTTTACTGGCATTTGTATCTTCCCCAATCATCCAAACGTCTCAAGAATTAAGAAGCTTCACTGCGAGAACTGATTAAACAAAACCTGGTATATAGTATTCAGTACAGGCTACAACAATAATACTACAACAGTATTCATATCTTTATTATAACTTGATTTCTTGGTAATAATTTTATTATAAATAGCCTCAAATAAATATCCATAGCCAACTCATCCCTGTGCCTTTTTGACACACAGCTCATACAGTGATGATATTCCCTCCACCCGCTCCACGTCCTACACCATCAGTACCAAGCCAAGGTAATTATTTGGCTATTATCTACATCTCTTGCCCTCATAGACGTAGGTGTGTGTCTGATTATACAGCCAGGTGAAAATGCAGCTGCAGTCGTTCTATTATACCTAATCTGCTCTCTGGTTCCACACACACAGCATCGAAACTAAAACCTACTCCTACTCCAGACCAGAGTCCAGGTACGAAGCAGAGACGTCTTAGACTTTACAGAATGATTGTTGAATGATTCTCGGAGTAAAAGGTAGTAAAAAATATTCAGAATTACACACATGACCTGTGGTTTGTTTTGTCTTCCTATAGCTATGATTACACCAGTGTCAGCAGTCCAACTGTCTACACCTCATCATCATACAAGAGCAGCAGGTAACATATATAAGGTTTAAATATTTGAATTTAATTTTGAGTGTACCAACATTACATGAGAGTAAAGCAAGGCCTGGTCCCTTGTAGAAACTGATAATTGTGTGACTCTCACAGCAGGTCAGATGAAAATCTGACAGATCCAATCTACTCTAAGTCATCCATCAAGAGTGTGTATGCATCTGAGAGGTAGGAAATGTATGACGCTCAACTTTGGAGACAGTGGTTTGACAAAAAAAAAGCTGTGCTATTGGCCCTGTGTAGCTACCAATTTGGTAAACTACAAATTACCGTACACTTGAGCGGGCTGGCATTGTAATTTGTTGTTGAACGTAAATTAACATTTGAAACTAATTTACTTTTGAATGTTTCAGCCAAATTTCATGTCAATCCATCTAGTAGTTATTGAGATATTTCAGTCTGGACCAAAGTGGCAAACTGACTGACCAACAGAACAGACACACATTTCCATACCTCCTAAAGGCATCTGAACTGAACCTTAACTAAGAAGTTATGGTCCATTTATTTGCTTTTAATATGAAGCATGTGTTAATATCTTTGCGAACTACTGTCTCACGACCAAGAATGAAATTAGATTTGTTTAGTTTCGCTTATTTTTTCATTTATTAGACTTAAAAACACAATCAACCTCTGTCCCATGCAGGCCAGTGCTTGAGAAAGACCTGTGCACCATCTGCCGTAAGCCGTTCACTGGGGACGCCAAGATAGTCCTGGATGACATAAAGATCAACTGCCATGCTTCCTGCTTCAAGGTGAGCAGATTAGTTTTGTCTCTCAATCCATAAAAGTATTATATAATATAAATATAATTTCCCTTAAATGTGCTTAAAATGTACCTAAATACAGATATAAACATACTTTCTGCTTAGCTGTATTCTGCAGTCTGTCACTTGCAGCAATGATGTGTACAGCTGGCTGTGCAGCGTGTGTTTCTTTCCTCATCTGAATGTTTGTGTTTTGACAGTGTGACGTGTGCAACAGCACTCTGAGCCACCTGAAAGCTGGGGACAGCATGTGGGTCTACAAACGCATGGTGCACTGTGACAACTGCTTTGAGATCACCAGAGGTAAAATAAATAAATACTACTAATAAATTCCTGCCAGTCTCTATCAATGTCTGCTTCAAATTAATAAATGTTTATATGTGTTTACTGCGTTTGCTGATGAAAACATCTTGAGTTTAACAGGTAATATCTTTGTTTTGTTTTTTTTATTCACAGATAAATGGAGACGCTAAGTTTCTGTGAAGCCTTCAGTGAAGACGTAACACAAATGGATTACTGTTTATCAATATGTTTGGGTGACATTTCCTGTGGGGTTTTGGCAAATAGAGATGCATTATGGGTATAACTTGTTCAGTCACATGCTATTGCAGCTACTTGTAACTGTGTTGTTGACATTATATTTATATCTACTAGCATCTACTCTTTCATCTGTTTAAAATGGCATATCCTCTTATTCCTGCTGCCTCTAGGGGGACTAATATGTGACATGATTGGAGACATTGCAATGTTTTGGGCCGGGGGCTTTTTCTGTGTGCAATAAAGGAAATCGATATATCTTTATTATACGATGTGTAGAATATGTGTCAGTCGTTTTGTTGTTTGGCTTCACTGTCCCTTCTTCATATTAGTCTTTAAGCTTATCACAGTTATGAGGTTTATTTCTCTTTTCTATACAGTGAAAATGATCAGACATTTGTTAGTAGTAGTAGAACAGAAAAAAAGAACATTTTTTCTTGAAATCTATTTAAATTACACTTAAAATTCTTTGTTATTTTCTTTAAGTATTGAACAAATGATTGAACAGATGATTGGTGGAATAAACTGGCTTGTATTTAAGCCATAGGAAACTATTTCCCCTTTGTCTAGTCCTTATATTTCCTAAACAGACCCGGGTGTTACCAGATACATTAAAACGTGCAAAAGTCAATAAATGCAAATAATCTTCACAGGGTCTGCATGTACGCCCCATAATAAATAGGCTAATTCCTCAGCAGTGGCGTGATGGGAGTTTGCTGCTGACCAATGAGATGGAGGCTGTGCAGTCATACCAGCAGCAGCAGCAGCATCAGTGTGTGCATCTGTGGGTGTGAGAGTGTGTGTTTGTGTTTCAATCTGAACACCCTGTGAATTGAATAGGGTCCTCTGCAGGCAGGCCGTGCTTTCTGCCCCTCTCCATGTGTTTTGTACCCAATGGAAGCAGAGGTGTTGAACCCCCAGATAATGGCAGACGTCAGTGGCAAGAATAAAATCAGCAACGCGGAGCTGGAGGTTTTAAAGCTTCAGGAATTGGTCCGAAAATTGGAAAAGCAAAACGAACAATTGCGGACCAGAGCGAACGCTGTAAACAATTGCTCCGTCGGCCCTCATGTCCAGACGTCGTTGTCGTGTCTCCACGGTGGTGCAGCGCGTCCGACTGACACTTTCACCGCAAAATACGGCATTTCCAGCCCGACACAGTCGCATCCGTGTGCCCCCGGATCCAGAGGCTCCCCGGAGGAGCCGTTTGCCTATTTTCAGCCGAGCTCGGTGTCTCCTGCTGCCGATGGGGAAGACAGCGACGCCGCTGGAGCCACAACTGTTTTGGATGAGGTTGATATTTTGGACATCAACACCGTGCTCCCTGTCGGAGAGCCTGATAGCTGGTAACTACTGTCTATGTGAACAGCTTTATTGCAGACATATGCGTATTTGTGGATTCACTGTGGGAACAACGTCTTATTTGTTTTTTAAGACCAGATAGTTGCTAGAGGCCATCTGGCCACAGCTTTGAGACATTATGTGTAACACTACCCAATGTACCCTCTTATTGATTACATTATTGATTCCTCTGCCAGGAGAGTGGACTTGGACACACTGGTAAGCAGGGTGACTTCTTAAGACGAGGAAAAAGAACAAAACAGATCTGAGAAAGGCTTTGGGCATCCCAGAATGCACTGTGCTTCCAGCATAGGTATCTATTCAGAGTATGAAATTAGAAACAGTGACCCCCTTCAGCCTGTGATCCAGCAGCTTTGTGTAGTGGTGTTGATCCCCAGGCTGAACTACTTTGAAGCACCGTGTCTGCTGACTTAGGTATCTCACACACTGACATGCTGCCGACTGAGCCGTTTCCAGCTTTTATGCATCTGATGTGATGTGGTGGAAAATATAGCACACAGCTGCGTGCAGCACTGATGGGATCCAGCCTTCACTCACTGTGTCCATGTAACATAACTAACTGAACCCACTAGTCAGTGCCACACAATGGCCTGGTTGCCATGGCCTAGGTCAGTCCTACTTGTTTACTTATCACAGAGGTGACACATGGTTTTCGGTGGTTTTTTTAGGAATCTATTAATTAACACGTTTACTTTAAAATGTTGTCATTATAAGCTAAATCAGAACTAGAGTTTGTTCACCCTCTTTATTTAATAGTCAGAGGTGATAAGGAGCCACTGAAATGGAAATCCAATGCTGATAAACTCTTGTGGATCATTTAGGATCATTTGGATGTACCGGCATTTCAATTTTTTGGAAATCATTCCATTTACAGAGCCACAGATTTGCCTTTTTCGTAGAGTGGCTTCACTTCACCGAGATGTGTATTTGAGAAATATTGTCTCTTTAAAACTCATCCCTTCAAATAAAATACAGCAGCTTATCACTGTGCTGTAAAGGTGGCACAGTTAAACTCTGGGTTTTGCTGATGTGTTCCAGGCTGTATGTGAGCCCCAAAGCCAAGCTCCAGTGTGAGAGTGTCCTCAGCCCCCTGCAGTGGTGCAGGCAGGTACTGGACCACCTGGGGCCTGAGGTGGAGCTGGCTAAGATGACCCTCTGCCACAGGCTGGACCAAGGTACAGTGTATTTATCACTTAGTTTAACAGCCTTCTTCTGAGGCCACATCTGGACAACTTTTGCTCTGGTGCTGACGTGATTATAATCCGTGACATACTTCACATGAAATATCTCCACGTGCAACAGAATTTCAGCTGCAGTTTCTGAGCCGTGGGGGTGTCTCTCTCACACAGCTCAATCATTTAACCGTTTAGATCATATGCTCCTTAAATGTAAGTGTTTTAATGTATCTCAGCCAACTTCCTACAGAGCTTGTTATTTTCAGAGTTGGAAGGATTCCCATTTACACATATCAGTATCTCCAGAGAACAATTACGATCAGTTTAAGGGTTTTCCCATTCTCCACGTAACATAAATCCATTTGGAAAACTCCTGCTCTGCTGTTGGATGCCACTAAACTGAGTTAAGTGGAAAAGAGTGTAGAGGAGATTATAAGCTCAGCACCTCCCTGGCATTGGTGCTTCCTTCCATTTAGAAACACTTGACAACTGAAAGAAAAGTCCCAACTATATATTATATTGATCACAGAGTTAACACCTCGGTGAACAAACATTACACTGACTCCTTATTAGGAAATGAAACTCTACAGAGTGTATTTACTGACACACTAACATCCTGGATTAGAGTCTTGTCCTGATTTCCATTATATCTAGAATATACTGGAGCATTTACATGAACCCTAATAAAAGTTGTTTATTCAGCTCCCTGTATGCGTGCCATCTTCATCTAATCCGCATCCAACAAATCTGTCATTTCCGTACCGACTGAGTCACCTCAGCAGCTGAAGATGAACACACATTGATATTTGGCTGGACTTCACTTTTCCCTCTAATCATCAGTGATGGAGGATGAGAGTGAAGACAACATTACCACTGTCAGACGTTCAGCGTGTACAGTAAAATATTAATGCATCACTTATTGTCATGTGTTTTATTTTTCTGATGACAAACTACATAATCCCTATTAAAGACCCACCTGTGCTCATGGCAGACCTGGATCCACTGTTATTTATCAATATTTTGATTCTGACGGGTCTTGAGTTTTCCACAAGTGTAGAGTGTTTAAAGGTGGTAAAATAAAGGCAAAATACTACCAAAAATCATACACAGGATAGTAGTGTACTACCTAAGGATATTTGCTGCTGGACCCAGTTTTAGATTTGGTGCTCAACTGTTTCTGTGCTCATGCAATGGGATGTGGTTGCCATAGAAACCATGCTTACATTAACTGGGTTTTTGAGGCAGGTTTGCCCAGATCTCACAGCTCAAAGCCGCCTGCACAAGAGACCCTTGCACAGTTAAAGCGCATGCTATTGCACACATTGGTATCTACTGACTGCATGTTAGTGTTTTGATTTTAACATTCAAGAAAAGTTTCCTGAGAACAGTTATCCTCATATTGCTTGGCTGCTGTGTCCACGCTGTGATTGGGGAATACATATTGTGTTAGTATTTATTTGGATGGATTAATTAGTGTGTGTACAATTCAAGGTCCCCTTCTTTCTCTAAGCTGTATTCAGTGAAGGTTGGCTGCCCTCCTCTGGGTCATGAATACATCTTTGTCTTTAAACTCCAGTAGCTGTTGTTTGTGTAAGTTGCTGTGAATGCCACTTTTATCCAGTAGAGGTTGAGCCTAATTGTGTCAGGAATGCCAAACGCTCTGTCAGGTGTGTGCCGCTCTGACTACCAATCACTTGGGGTGAACTCAGTGTTTATACATCGAACACACATTATTACTTAATGTCTTATTATCAGCATGTCATCCGTAAAGTATTGTGAAACGCATGAACCTGTATGAAAGGTGCTATACAAATAAAATATGACAGACTGCTCTAATGTCAGTCATGTCTTTCCAAACCAAAAGTACTAGTCTGTATTAATTAGTAAAAAAAAGAACAGTAGAGCTTACAGGTTGTAAATAACAGCTTTTTCATTTTATCATGTTTTATAAACCATAGGTAAGAAATAAATAAAGGCAATAATTAAGCAGACAAAATCTAAAATGGATGTGTTGTCAAGGTCTTCTTATCAGTGGCTGACTACTGATCTGTAAACCTAAATAATTTCACCATTATTAATGGAATTAGTTACAACTTATAAAACCTTAATGGAGTTTGTGTTGTGACACTGTTGTACCATGTTATTATTACAGAAGAAAGAAAAAATCAAATTTAAGCTGTATGAATGTAGACTCCATACACCAAAGTAGACCATAGTAGCTGTTAGTCTGATTTAGGGAATGGGATGTAGCCTACATGCACAATCCCTGCTTATCCGAAGAACCCCCCGCCCCAACACACACACACACACAAATCTGTAGTTTAGCCCAATAAGCCGCAGTGGTAAGCTAAACCTCGTCTTTCTGTGTCAGCCTTTCCGATCCAAGTCGCGACCCACTCGTTTAAAAATCCAGTACTGATCTGCAAAAAGCAGATTGACATTTGGCCAGAGTGTATTCAAATATAATCGATGTGTGTCTACATGAATGTGTGTGTTACATGCTGAAGCAATCAAACTAACATGTCCTACGATCTTGTGCCCAGCTAAGCGGTGGCGAGGAGTCTCCTCTGTCCGTCCGTACAGCTGCATAGAGGGGCTGTCCACTCTCAGCTGTCCCATCCTGCCTTACACTAAATCTGCTGCACTAACCGAGTCCCCAGGTAACACAAACACATACACATTACTCCTGCTAACCACATGCGAGTCACTGTAACCTCTGATAGGAACCTGCACATTAGTTGTCAGTGCCAAGGTTCAGTTTTCCGTTGGTAAAATTATTGACTACACACTGATCCTGTTTTGGCAAAAAGTTCATGCACTGTCATGTACTATTTTGTTTGCCACGTATTACAAACATTATTATTATTATTATTTGCTGGTCTGTGTTAGAAGTATTAAGCTGTTATATTATTTTGCCGTAGAAATATCTCAAAAATAATTCAGACAGTCACCGTCACACCTCGACACTGTCCAACACAACTCCAGTGTGATCTGCTGGCCTCTGAACAGTGCTGCTTTTTATCCTGCCAGTGCAGGGACAAGCTCACTTTCAAACCGACAGGCCACTGCTGCCCTTATTCCAAAATCTAACACACAAAACTAACATTAATATTGTGCAAATAAGGGTCAATTAGCTCACATTTTGATCTAATATTTTAAATCTGATAAACCTAAGACATCTTCCATCTTCATAATCTTCATTACCAAATAAAACCAAACTAAATCTTGATTTTTTTAATCCCACAGCGATTGTTCCACTTCACAACCAAAGTAAAAAGAGAAAGCCAAAAGCATCTTTTGCTTCCAAAATATTGCTGGGGCTCACTGTATCAACATAACCCAGATTCTTAAACAACCTGTTACTTGCAGTTTACAATCAGATTACAGCAAGTTGCAGGGAGAAGATTATAGGGTCATACCCTCAGGCAGATGAGAGCAAGCAAGCGTTGAAAACATCCTTCTGCCTGCTGATCTTTATTTTAGATTTACAAAATGTCAGTGAATGCAGGTTGAGTTTTGATTTGCATGTTAGGCATCAGTGATTGAATCTTCTCTCTTTTGCTGCATTTCTCTCTTTTCAAGCCCCATTGCCGTCATCTGGTCAGTCTTTTCTTCAGCCAGCTTTGCCACTCAGGGCCAGCTGCAGCCTCAGTGACAGGGCACCCACCTTCCTATCAAACTCCACTTTCCAAAGTAAGACCTCACTGATAATCTGCCCTTTTTGCTCTGTCATTATTTCTGCAGTTTCTGCGGTCGCCATCCATCTGTAATGATTATACACATATAAACATGACACCTGTCATGGAAAAGTCTTCACTGTTTGTTGAGTGCCTATTGTTTGGTCTTGGCTATAGAAAATGATATATTTTCATGAGATATATGTTTCTCCTGTGTGTTTTAAGACGTGGGTCGACGGCATGCAGCCATCAGCCCCCAGTCTTCCTTGGACAGCGACGTGGGTGTGTCGGAACTGGAGGATGACTCCATCTCAATGAGCTATAAACTTCAGGATATGACAGATGTGGAGGTCATGGCACGACTTCAAGAGGAGAGTGAGTTCACTATTTTAACGTCTTGTATGAATTTGAGGCCATTATACACTAAATATACTGTATAGTTTTAATATTGTTGAGTTTTGATTAACAGGTTAAGCAAATCAAAAGATTATATCCATCTGCAATACAATAAGAGTGATGCACAGCCTCCTGAAGAGACTGAAATGCATGGTGCAATGTGTTGCTGATGTTTGGCTAGAACTAAGATGAATATTTGACCTTTGAAGAGTAGAACATAAGCAGACAGTAACTTCTTTATGTGTTTGTGTGTTCTTAAATTATGCAGGTGATTTCAGAAAAAAAACTTTCTGTTATCAGTCTGGTCTGCTGGTTTGGTATCTGAATAATGGATGTGGCATATATTATAAACATTATGAGGTTCAGGTTCATGTTTTCCACAGAGAAAAGCATTGATCTGTCACCCTGCAGGTCTTCGACAGGACTACGCCTCTACCTCAGCCACAGCAAGCCGTCGCAGCTCCAGCTTCTCCTTACAGTCCCTCAGGCGCAGTGAGCTGGATCTGGAGGAGGAGGACGAGGACGACGAGGGATATGACCAACTCCCTCCTCCCCAGCCTCGTCTGTTCCGCACAGGCTCTATGCAGCGGGGCAGCCTGCCCCACTCTCACACCTTCTCCAGCATCAGAGACTGCAGGCGCAGCTCAGTCAGCCCTCAGTTTTCACTTAGTGGACTCTCACAATACTCTGGACCCTCCAGTCTGACCACAGAAACACACACAGCATACAGGAATACTACAGGTGGGTGTCTAATAAATTCCTTGTTCACTTGCAGTTATATGATAACTAAATGTCCTCCTAAACAACATCATCACTGGAATTTCAGATTTTTTCCAGGAAAAGGTTAAGATGTCCCAATTCAGACTGATCTTGAAAAAAATCCATCTTGAAAAAAAAGACACACATTTGAAAGGGCCCTACTTTGTGACCAGACTAATTCTGTATGTGTAAAGACAGATTTAAGGACTACTCTTGGTTACAGGATTTAAAACAGCCCTAAGCTGGGGTCAGTGTGTCAGTGTACTAAGCTGTGGGACAGGCTGATGTTTTAGTCCAAGAGCTGAGTGTCATGGTGAGGAGCAATTTCGAAAATGCCTGCCAAAGTCAGACCTTTTGGATAAATGCTTTCTTGCAGAGTTAAGAACGAGATAAAAAAATCTTATGAAGCTATAACCAGAGGCTTAGCATAATAGAAAAACTGGAAACAGTGCTTTACTGTTCCTGAATGCCTCCTGTACAGACACACACAAAGCACCGGAGCTGTGTTGGCTGCTTCCCTGCCAGTGTGCTGCTCACACTATGCTTTCTGTGTAGACACAGTGCTCAAAAGAATGACCTTTGTTTGCTGGAAATGTCAAAGTGTTCCTTTAATGTTGGAAATGTGAGCGAAAAGCTTCACATAGGGTCAATGCCTGCAAAACTTGATCTGGTTTGTTGATATGGTTGCATAGACAAACTACGAAGAAGCATGCCAAACCTGATCCGAGCTCCCAGCATGCCCAGTGTTCCCAGTATTCCATCCCTGGCTTCCCCTGTCAACCCACCATCCCATGGCCCTTCTTCCTTGCCAGCAATATCCTCGCTACGGAGCAGCCAAAGCTTTGACTCATCCAGTGGGCTTATACGCCTCCAGTCCTCCAGTAAGACTCTTTTCCTCACGTCTATGAATAAATCAGCCATATAAGGCTCATTTTTATTCATGAGTTAATATGGAGTTCTGTTTTTGGAAAGCATGACAGTTTGAAATGCAGTAATTGCAATTCTGTCACTGCTGCTAGAGTTACTTTCATATAACTGTTCTCTTCCTGTGATTCAGTTCCTTCCCCCGGCCAGCTCAGTCAGCGTGTCCAGAGTGTGGGCAACTTCCCTACCACTGCCCGACACCCAACAAAGGCCACAGCCTATGTAAGCCCCACCGTGCAGCAGGGGCCAACCTCCATCTCTCTGTCCACCTCTACCAGTCTACACTCCATCCCCAGCAGTGCTGCACCACCTCAGCCCCTCAAACCAAGCAGCAGTTTGGTGCCACAGTCCCTGAAAGCCAGCACCAACCAGCCGGCTGTCCCTCGCAGCTCCCTTCCTCGACCAGCCTCTTTTGTAGGAACAAGTGGAGTTCCACGTGCGAGCAAAATCACCCAAGCCACTCGCAGGTAAGGGCTGACTGAGTTTAAAAAGAAACTCCACCGATTTTACACAACACAGTCTGTTGACAGGTCTTGGGGAGTACTACTGTAAGTTTTAACAAATAATAAGATTGTAATAAAAATGTCAATATGTCTGATTCTGCTTTATTGATTTAGATGCTTAACTGTCCATTATAATACTAAATTAGTGAAATAGTCTTTTCTCAGCCTACATTATAAAGCTTGGACACATGAACGTTTTGAATCTGTACCATATAGAATCTGTATGTGAGAATTTGCTGATTTTCTTGGACTCATTATGGCACATTCAGTTATTTGGGATTTGGGCTGGTGGTCAAGCAAAACAAGACATTTACACTGATTTCCCTGAGGGGAGGTACTATAGTTAAAGGTCAAAATTTCAAAGGCAAATTATACCAGCTTCTTTATGATATTTGAAAGAATGGCATCCTTTTATTTGACTTTGTTAACAGTGGGTATTTAATTGACTGGTTTTCTTTCCGTCTGCAGTTTGCTGACTCCTCCACGGAGCCTGGCTGCCCTGACTACCCTGAGGGATGGCAGCTGGAAAGATGGCTGCTATTGAACCCAAATGAACAGATGTTCAACAGGTGCACAGGGTAACACTGCGTGGGACCCAGCTGCTTTAAAATTTCAAATTAAAGGGCCCAGTCTTGTGCTGTGACCCAAGAGTTAACATTAAGTTAAAAGCACTACTACTTCATCGAAGGACAAAGTAGAGAAAGAGAACCGTGTGGGTCCAGCAGGCTGGATCTTCACCTTACAATCTGTTAAAAAACAACCTGGCAATATTGTGGCATATTAAATGTGAACCAGATCGTCTTTGATATGTGTTTTTTGATTTGTAATTGTGGATGGTTAAGGCTTTCATTCAACAGAATGAAAATTACTCTCCAGTTGAATGCTTAGGAAAAAAAAGTCTCACGCTTTTGTACATGCTTTTAATGATTTCACCTCACTAATTCTGCAGTTATGTTTGGTCAGACTGTAGTGTCAGATATGACGTTCAACATGAAAATGAAATTTTGTTAAGTAGTGTAAATCCTGTCAGGTATATTTATTGACTGGACCTCACAGCATTTTTACACAAATTATGATTAACATATTCAAATAAATCATCTGCTATGTTTATTAAGTAAAGACGACATTTGTTACTGTAAGTGCACACATTTTATCCATTGACTAGAGTATCTTTTCAGCGTT
The DNA here is from genome assembly GCF_900324485.2 of Mastacembelus armatus. Taxonomy (NCBI): domain Eukaryota; kingdom Metazoa; phylum Chordata; class Actinopteri; order Synbranchiformes; family Mastacembelidae; genus Mastacembelus; species Mastacembelus armatus. The sequence continues at coordinate 18,488,439 of NC_046653.1, read as the reverse complement.
GTTTACATGACAGTTGATATTTGTAATGTTATTTTATAAACATAATCACTGATGATATTGCACATAGAGCCCTAATGCTTTTTATGGATGACAAGAATTTAAAGACGAGGATAATTTTTAAAGTGAATAAAAGCCTTTCAAAATAGTTTTTCCTGGTCTTTCTTGAACACCGTTAACCTTGAAGTACTGTAACAAACTGCAGGTGGCATTGTTGCTCCGCTGTGCCTAATAACAAGCGGACATTATTCTGTTTTAATATTTGTCAGTGTTTTGTTTACATTATTTAAAAACAATGTGCAGTTACATAAAATAATTATGGGCTTTTATTTCTCTGAACATAGCCCAACCTCAAGAGAAAAGATTGTTAAATTAGAAACACATTTTTCATCAGGCAGTTTCTTTATCTTGCAGCCTCACACACACATTTGGAAGCTAAAGGGATGTAAAACAGTTTATGCAGCAGTGGCCTAAAGGTGAAATACCTTGAGGAAATTTTAATTAGTCTGGTAAAACTAAAATAACATGCAACACAAATCCCATTTTATGTCTGCAAATTCATAATTCTACACTAACAAGGCTACTTACTGATAAGACATTAACATATAAACAAATGAGTGGAAGAAACTGACTTTACGTAAATAAAATCATATTTAATTCTAATTTTAGCTCAGTTCTTTTAATTTGGTAGCATGTGGGGGTGGTTTAACGTGATAGTAATGTTGTTACCTTCACGAGGGATCCTAGAACTAAAGAGGCTAATGTTTAACTCGTTAGTTTGTTGATGTAGAATCTCCTCAGTAACACTCAAACCACGCTCATTTTTGGCACATCAGGGTAAGTGAATAACAACTCTACTTGCTGTTTGGAAGCTTTGGGAGCATGAATGTATCTTTAATCTCTTTCTCTTATCATTCAAAATCATTTGAATAGATTTATGTGGTTATTTAGTGTGTGACTTGCACTGCTGAGCTTTTGGAATTTGCGATAATGCCCAACAAAGCCCAAGAGGTACGTTTAACCTGCTTTCACTTTAATATATACAATCAAACATATTCAGTAATGATATTTAATTGACATTCATTGAAGGTAGTAAATTGTTTGCAATTTCCCTTATTTTAGATGGTTTTGCATGTTATTTTGCATTTTCAGGATGCTGTGATTAACTTGAAAACTCTGGGGGAGATTTCCAGGCAGCTTGGTTTTGAGTGGACAGTTTTGGCGTATGAGCTTGGCTTCAACAGAAGTGAGATAGGCCGGTTCCACACCAGGTCAACAGACAAGACTGTCCAGGCCAGGACCATGTTGGAAAGCTGGTACAGTGTGTGCATGTCTGTGTGATTTGATGCTGAGTCAAGATTTAGTCAATGTCCATATGTGTAGGCAACATATTTATCATACATAATGTTTTAACATGATGCATGCAGGGGTGTTTCTTGAATTAACATTAGATGTTCGTAATTAGATGATTCTCTGTGGTTTAATGGGATTTGACTGTTGGAGTTCCTACAACTCCATCACACTATGGTATCATTGACATTATCTCAGATGTTTCTCAGATGTCCATCTTTATTCACAGGTACGAGAAGTCATGGGACAAGCCCAATAAAACCAAACTGCTGCAAGATGGACTGGAGCGAGCAGGCAGGCGGGACCTGGCTGAGAGGCTGCGTTGCCTCCACTGGGGGCACCAGAAATTGAGCCGTAGGGTGGAACTTCCCTCCGCCTTCCCCTTCATCATCGAGGTCCACAAGACCATCCGCAACCAAGATGCTCTACGCAGGATCAACGACCTCAACCGCAGATACACATAGAGCTGAGTGAAGATGCATGTAGTTGTATGCCAATAGTAGGCTTTACTCCACACTGTTAAGTGATCTAAAATAAATATATAATAATAGAATATCATTGAAGAGACAATGGAGAAGTATGGGTCACTTTTTATTCTATAACCAATGACAGCCTTACAATAAATACACAAATCGAGTTTTTTAGGACCCATATTGATTAAAATGTCATTTCTGTCAATAAAATCTTGAAATTATTTGTTTTGTTGGAGGAACAATGCAAAACCAAAAGCTCTTCACTTCAATAGTAGCATTAAATCAGTAAATGTTATACATTTTTGTGTAATACACGACAAAAATTGTTTCTCAAAATCATTGGTGATAATCGACTATTATTAATATAATGAATAATTGTGATGCAGTGTGCCATCTGGACAAACCTAAGATCACATGAAGCACAACTCTTACACTCACAGCAAACAAAAACAGACCAGAAACCCTAAAAACTTTACGCTACACAGATAAAAACAACTTTTATTGATTTGTAGCTTTACACTGTCAAACATCTCCATACTGTGATAATTTGCATTATTGTAAACATGCAACGAAGATATCAGTCAGTTGTGATTTTTTTAATCACATCATAAATATATTGCATCTTAACATGAATTACAAGAATCAGTCAGCCCATATTCACTCCAGCAAACTATGACTTGCATCTTATCAGCTACATTTGTCATTGGTGTTCCTGATTTGAGCTCAGAGCTCAATCCAAGGAACTGTAAATGCAGATCGGTTGACACAAAGCTGGTTATGTTAATTAGAGAAACACACATTCTTTACCAGCGTTACATTACAGTTAGTTTAAGAAATATCATCTTAAAACTTATGTTAAAGGAAATGATTGCACAGTTTTCTTCACAGTTTCAATTTACCTTACTGGTCCCTTTACACTTCAGTCTATTTCTATCTGCATCCTGTAGTTAGGTTTTGATGCTACTAGATGGCTGATTGCATATAATTTGTCTTTGTACTGTACCTACAGTGCACCCTCCAGTGATATTTATTTTTGCTCTAAGTAATTTTAGGTGCAGTTTGAGCCACAAATATTTGGCATATCTCCATATCCAGTCATGCATTTCATTGAAATGTTGATTTAATATTGTACAAGCATGTACGTCCATACAGCTGTGTCCTACAGCAGGCAGAGTCAACTGTAAAATCATAGCAAGCTTTGTCCTGTTTACCATATAATCATGATGCTTATCTGAAATCGGTCTTAGCGTAGGAAAAGCTTTGTTCAACATCGCTTTCAATAGCAGCATTATTGTTCCTGACAGCTGTCATGACCTTCACACACGTCCATCCACACAGAGTGGCAGCGACCTCAGCACTGACACGTGGGTGCCTCCTGCTCTCTCTGGTTCCACAGATATCTTATGTTGCTATCACTCGGCTGCTTCAGTCTAAGTGGTTTGTGGCTCTTCAGCCTATAAGCTAAAGTCAGAAAGATAGCGTCAACGTGTTCCTTCTCAGCCGGGTCCTTGGCTGAAGTCTCAAACAGTGGAAAGTTGTAGCGGTCGGCAAGACACTGGGCGGTGGATGTGTGGACCTCCTTGCGGTCCCTCAGGTCGCACTTGTTGCCCACCATAATGCGTGGCACCAGGGGCCCCACAGAGTGCCGACTGCACTCCTCAATCCACTCGGGGATGCTCTCAAAAGAGGAGAGGCTTGTTACGTCATACACGAAGATGACAGCGTGGACGCTGCGGTAGTAGTGTTCCACCATGCTCTTCCTGAAACGCTCTTGTCCGGCCGTGTCCCAGATCTGCAACTGTCACAACACACACACACACACACACACACATCAATATCCCATTATAATATTTAAATTACAAGATTGCTGTCATTTTATAGCTGTTTAGTTGTGTTCATTCATCCCTCAACACAGCCTGATGGAACTGAGCTATCATCAGTAAAATGTATTTCACCTGTGTTTCCTGCTATGACACTTAAAAATAACTGTGTGAAAAAGGTGCTGACTGCTGACTAGGGCTGATGCTGGTATAATGGGCTGAGATGAGCTATTTGCAGATGAATCTGTGTCACTTTTCATCCAATAAATGGCTATGGAGAGACAGAAAATGAATCAGTCAAAGTCATTCAAGTGCTGTTCAATATCAATAAACCAGGTTTAATTTCAAACTATGTATATTATTGGCCCTTGGTGAGGTAAAGAACAAATGTTGTTTATGCTTATGTTTCTATACCAGATCATCAAATACTGGAATCCGTATCAGTCTTAAACACTCATGTTTCAGTCGGACTCTCCTCTGAAACCTGCAAAAGGAATAATCCAGCAGGAAGAAATCCTTTAGACATAAGTAGCGACTGCTGCAAGAGCAGAACTGATCTTCCTATCAAATCAGATCCACACTTTCATCTTATTTGGGTTACAAATTAAACTGAATCATATTCTTAGGCCCAAAAATGTAGACTCCTAGTTTAAATTAATTTAAAGTGTGATAATGTCTGTTATAAAGTGATAATCGATGTTACAGGGGGATGGTGGGACATGTAGTCTATCAGTGAGGCCTGTCGCTTTGAAATGTAATGTTTAGTGTCATGCTCTCCTCTATACGCCCTGTTAAGTGAGGAGCGTGTTTATATGGGACATCGGTGTGTTTGTTTTTCCTCTTACCTTTATCCTCTCCCCATCGAGCTCCAGCGTCCTCTCTCTGAAATCGACCCCGATCGTAGCTTCTGGGTTTTTCAGGAAAGTGCTCCCGCAGAATCTGTAAGTCAAACACGTCTTTCCCACATTGGAATCTCCTATTACTATTATCTTAAAAATCCGAGACTGTACGTGCTCATAGTCGTGGTGCGAAGAGAGCTCTAAGGAGTCATTTACACTGAAAACTGTGTCAAATTCCTCCCCAGGTTTGTTTTTTATTGCCATGTCTCATCTTCTCGCCGTCTGCATGTGAACGGCTCTCAAACATCGCGAGAATATGAGAGACCACTAACACAGGTCAATGGACCATAGCAACCTTTATTGTTATTTTAACTTTAGTAAAAACTGTAGCATATGTTGGTAATTTGTATGTTTTATTAGGAAAATAACTGTTTTGGTTCCCAAATCTCTTCCCCTGTTTTCTTTATGAGGTTTTGCTGTTCTTGTACAAATAAACATCAAAATACATTTAATGAAATCTACTACTTGTAAAAGCATATTATTATAATTAGAATATAATATATAACATTACTTTAATGTTGCAGCTCATATATTGATTGTTTTATACACTGGGTAGCTTTTAAATTCCCCCTAGGGATAAATAAACTATTATTTGATCTTAACCTAAAATAGTAGTCTGTATCTTAATTTATTTCCTTTTTTTAAAACCAGAACCTGATGAATTATTGGAGTTTAAAAAATATAATACTTGCCTCAAAAATGCACTGGAATAGTAGCATAAGATAGAAGTACCCAGATTAGGTATAAGTACTTCAAAATTGTACTTAAGTACAGCACAGTTAGTTTCTTTCTGTCACTGATTATAAATTAATGACATGTCTGGCCAATTATATGACATATTGGAAATATTCAAATACAAAGACCTGTGGTAAAAACTCAATTTTCCATTTTTATTTATTGTGTGAACATGGAGTGTGAATGTAAATTGTTAGTTACAAATACTAAAATAAAGACAGTACAACTTAATTTTGTTTTACAAACAATCTTCACAGATCTATGTTGAAAATCTATCACCTCTTCTGATTCTTGTATCATGTACTGTTATATTTGGAAGAAACAAAAACACACACATAAACTGTCTTCTGCATCAGACACAAACAGATGTTTGACACAAACACTAAAACAGCTTTAGAATCCAGACCACGTTATTACTGCCAATCACTTTCTCACACACATCCAGAAATATGACAACACTTCAACTACCAGTCATACAAAAAGTCAACTAGAGCTACACTCATTTACCAGTTTATTAGATACACCTATTCAAACCCAATAGTTTTTTTTTAAAAACAGCTGTGCAATAAATCCTGCCTTCATAAGACTTAAATAATAATGTTCTCATCTGTCTAAACTGTTTTAGATGTGTTTGATCAAACCTAATCAACATTCTGGTGGCAGTAGGTCATGGTACTGCATTATTTCTAGAGGTATTTAGAATATTTTGTCTACAACATTTATATCAATGAGTACAGAGAGATAAGAAACATTGCTGTCTGTTAACACCTAATAAACCAGCATAAGTGTGTATGAGTTGGCTGGGAAGGAAGATGGCTTTTATTACATGCAGACAAAAAGTCCAACTAAAACAATTTATCAACACCAAACTGTGCTCAAAACACTGGATTTTGATTTGTGATTGTAAGATAAACATTCAATTTAATAAATCACATATTAAATCACATGTACATACACACAACAAAATAGATTCAGATAAATGTAATACCATTTTCTCACCAAAACTACCTAATTTTACAACATTTTAAAAACATCAATCATGGCATATAGGCTTTTACTGCAGCCTAAACCTGAGTGAGCATACAGTACATTGGCTTCTTTCATACAGTAGGTTTCACATCATCAGCTGTGTGTTGATGTACATCAACAGCACAGAAAGGACAGCAAATTTTTACAGCCCTGTAAATGACCAGTTGTGTATGAAGTCATAAACATTAGGCACTTGAGCTGCCTGATGTCTCGAAGTCACAGTCGTGGTTTTATAGTAATCATATAAACAGGGATGCTCTGCTCTTCATGATAAATAATAAGCTATTAGCAAATATTTTTGTCATAAACCTTATATAACAGCAGAAGAAATAAGTCTTGAAGAGTTAAAGGGAAACCCCTGCTGATATACCATGTCAGTTTACTAATCATGGGGGAATATTCGTCATCATGTGCAAACAGTTTTATGTATACTTTCTTTTGTATTTCTGGTAGACCTTTGTTAAGTCAAAAACAATTCTCAAATGACATCACCTTGTTATCTCAGACTGGGTTTTAAAGTGGACTCGTTTTTACAGGCTGCCTGCTTCACAAAGTGTGAACAATGTGGGTCAATAGAAAGGGTCTGATGAAATAAGCGATTACCTTTACTCTAGTATTTTTGGGTGAGATGATCCAAAAACTGATGTGGGGGAGATGCTGTCAAATGTTAATGTGACCCAGATTCATGCAGGCTGGCAATAGTGCAGAGATGTTCTTTCCATGGTGTTTGAGCAAACCTCACCCTTCTAACCAACTAGCAAGTCAAAATCAGGGATGGACATTCACCTCTGTCAGTCACTATGTAAACACACTCTCTGTCCACTACTCTGCTTGTATCGAGGCTTTGTGCTAGCGTCCGCTGTTGGAAGACAGAGCTATGGCTGACTCGCTGGCTGCAAAACTCCTGAATTCTCCATTAGCTGAGACAGTGAGATATGAGGATGTCGTAGCAAAGTGAAGGTGGAGTAGGAGGAGCAGAATTGTTTGCCCTTGAGTTTCATGCCAGCACTAGCTTGATTTCCAGAACTTGCATTTTGATGATTTATATCAGATTATGGCAGTGTCCCCAAGCATTCTGCCATGGTGTCCTGCTATAATGACACTGAACCCAAGAACTAGACCAGTGTCTTTGTATATGGGTTAGGGTTTGACTGATGTGTTCGCTTGATGAGCATCGCCTGTCAAAGTCCGTGCTTCTTGTACTTTAAATCTCCTTCCTAAATAAATGTTGACAGCTCAGATCCTTAGATAAGATTCACATACCTGTTTCTGCTGCAGACATTTTGACTTGTCATAGCAGCAAAAGCACTGGCGAAACTAACATTAACAAAGGCTCAGTTCAAGTATTTAAATGCAATGCAGCAATATCTTTTTAAAACAAGTCAAAGCAGTTCTGTTGTACAAAGGTATTTTAAATTTTAATTTAATTACATATTTCCTTCTTTGGTCTTATACATTTACCCTGTTAAGGCAAAATTTGGGAACCAGTGAATTATGGGAACTGTAGATTTCAGTATTTTTCAGCTAAAAACAAATCCAGACAAAAATTATCTGCTGCCTTGTTTTTTATCAATGTTGGTGAATCTAGTTCAGATATCACTAATATTTTTTGTAATACTACATTTCTAGAGTACTATTAATTCAGCTGCCCTTAATTAAGTGATAAATCAGCCTATTGAAGGATCCTACAAAGTGAAGAATCTATCACACATTTGTCTTGAGTTGCCGTTTAAACGAGAGTCTACACTAAGACTATCAGATGTACTGTCCTTCATGATGGCAAGATTTCATACAAATCAAGAGTGAAGCCCTTGTCTCTTGGCCTTTGTTTTTTCATTCTGTAAATAATCATTAGTCAAAGTTGAAGACAAATATTTTCCACTTCTCAGAGCCTGTGCTTCTACTGTACCTTAATAGGCTTTAATACTGAATTTAATCTGGATCTGTGAGCTCTCAGACAAGACACGAAGAACCCTGTAAAAATCCATTAAATTATAAATAAGTTACATTTATCTGACACACTAACACATTTCACTACCAGTTCTCATCTGAAAAAGAGCTAGAGCTGCCAGAGTCAGAGTCTGCATCTGTCAACCCATCAAAGTCCCAGTCGGCACTGGAGCCACTGTCGTCATCCTCCTCTGTAGAGAAGCTGTGGGCAGAGCCCAGGCATACTGGGTAAACGCGTGTTGAAACACACACAGGCCCAAGGGTAGACACATAAACTGCCATGATGTTCTTCCAGGTGTCCCTGGCTGGGTCGTATTCATGGATGAGGACCCTGTTTTTGTTGTGTTGCAGTAAAGTCTGAGTGAGGAGGAGCAGCTTGCTGTTGTGCTGGATTACCTGGTAATTTAGAGCTCGACTGTCAATGGGAATGTCGCCCAGTCTCTTCCATTCGCCCCTGGTGGGGCTGTAAGCTTTCACCACTGGGATGTCACACACACAGATGATCTGGTCCTGAAACACGCAGGCCTTATGAAGCTTGTCTCTTCTCAGTGATCCACAGTGGCGCCAGCGGTTCCTTTTGGGATCATAGCAAAGCATTCTCCTTTTGTTTACCACGTACAGGTGGTCGTTCAATGCCACCACCTGCATTTTACCCAAAGAGTGAGGGAGAGGAGCCACAAAGGTCCACTGGTTCCTCTGGACACTGTAACACTCAACCTCCTTCAGTCTGGCGTCCGTCAGTGGGTTTCTTCCCCCCAGAAGGTAAACGTGTCCATTGAGGTAGCCCATCCCAGAGTGTATCCTCCCCAGTGGTCTTTCTGCCAGCTCCTGCCAGCTGTTGAGCACAGGGTTGTACAGCCAGAAATGTTTAGAAAGGTGAGAGGCTAGATACAGGTTGTTTTCAGGTGTGGCACAGGCGATCAAGGACTCCATGGTGGAACGTTTGTAATCCTGACTGCTCAGGTCCTCTAAAGGAGGAGCCATAAAGTACAGATCCTCAGAGTAAGGGTCACAGCACATTATGTTGTCATTAGGCAGGCCGAAGAAGAGAATCATTTCTTTTGCACTTACACCTATTCTGTTTTTTGGTAAGGTGACGTCCAGGGTTGCAGGTATGGCACAGCTATCTTCTGCAGACCTGTTAAAGAATGATGTAAGGTATTTTCCAATCAAAGGCCTCGCCATGAGCCCCTCCAGGTAACACTTGTCCTTCTCAGTAAACAGGTTCCAGCGTACACACTTAAGTGCCTGTAATGCATCCTCCCTTTCCTGAGGTGCATTAGCCTCGATCCACTGCAAAGCCGCCGAACACACTTTTCTTTCACAGTCCACATCCAAAGTGTCCAGAGACAACAACTCCCTTAGCTGCCTCAAATCCAGCTCACAAAGATCCCCTCCATTACACACCAGGCTAAAGTTCCTGGCAATGAAAGCTTGTGCGTTTTCCTTCAGCTCAGGATTGTCATATGTGTCTGCAAATTTCAGTATCCCCACACAGTTGGAGAGGTCCAGCCTCCTGGTCATGAAACTGGAGCAAGCCTTCCTGATGTACTCGAGCTGAAGCATGTTGGCCGCTGCGTACAGTCTCTGCACGTTGCTCTCCGTGATGGTCACCCTGCCTGTGTAACAGTAATCGATGATAACAGACATGGATTCCGCGTCCACCCCGCGGATGACCACCCTCTCCTGCATGCTCTCATTTAACCCCCCGGTGAACATGCTCTTGAAGTACGGGCTGGCGGCGGCGAGGACGTTGCGGCTGCACAAGAAAAGTTGCTCAACGTCAGCTCGAGTTGCCTCGTCGCTGGGCTCCACCGGCTCCTCGTCACCCTCAACTCCGATCGTAACATCCCCGAGGAGCCGACAGTCGTACAGTAATTTCAACTCGTTCATCAAACCCCGGGCGTGATTCACGTCCTCCAGCACCTCGGGACCACTGAAGCAACTCAGCGCCGAAGCCATTGCTGCAACTTCAGGGAGCAATTTGCTTTTTTACGTCGAAGATTTCAAAGATCATACTCAAAAAGGAGAAAGGGTCTGCTCGCTGGCAATGACACACTCGCTTAGAAATGAAAATCAAATATGTACTGCGGGAAAATACATTACCAGCGACTTAAACCCCGTACGGTCGCTTGTGTCTGAAAACCAGCGGTTCTTGGTCTTCAAATGATCAGACTTTAGTGTTTCATTTAGAGATAAACCACAGATAATACTCAGCGACTGTAATGTCAATTTTCTTTCGATTTTTTGATCAACGCCGTTATATATTTTGAGTGTAGCACAGCCAGGGGTATCATAAAATAACAGTGTCAAATTAGCCAAGGTTGGATTTAGTTCTTCCGGGAGAAAATGTCAAAATAAAGCATTTTTTTTATGTACAAGTGTTGCACAGATTTGTCTTTGTTTCACAGTACATCCAAATCAATACGTCCTTCAAGGATTTCGACGGTAGTTTTGACGTTTAACACTTTCCCACACTTCAATTAACCTTTCTAACCTAAAATGAAAAAACAATCTCTTCTTTTGAAGGCAACATTGCGTGACTTCCGCTCTGGCTCACTGATTGTTCACACAACCTTGCTAGAAAAGGATGCACGCTTCTGATTGGTTTGTGTGAACTAGGTCGATTAAGTTTGATTGATCCGGATGATTCAGGGTTAAAGGTTGAAACCCTGGGATGTATCTAGGCCTCCTGTCTCAGGATTTGTGGAGTCCTCCTTACTTAACGCTGCTCCTACTCTACCCTCTTTTAAAGCCCTTATTAATGCATAGTCACGAAATAGTATCTCCTTCCCACCAGTGTTAATTTTGGTACCTGCTCTTGATTTCATTTAGATTGAGTGTTTTAATAAAACAATTTACATAGGTTTTAGTTAAAATTTAGTCTTTTGTTCATTAGGTTTTTGTTAGTTTTTAGTTTAGTTTATATTTATAGTAGTGTATAGTAAAAAGTGGAAGATAATTGTAGATATCTTAGTCTGATTTTGTAAGTGTAATGGAAAAATGATTTTTAATTATTTGATCCATTGTTTTTCTACATTTTTGATATATAAGCATTTTAAGGCTGCCATTGTCGCCATATTTATTATGTGGTTACATGTACGACAGGTGTAGGTCTAATGAACAGGTAGATTTAGGTGGTTGACTGCCGACATGGAATATATAAATTTCTTTTGATAGTGACAAGCCCTATAAAACCGTTTACACACTTTAAGACTACTCAAAACAATAACTAATATATATGATCTATATTATATCTCAAATATCATCTATAAGCAGCAGGTTTAATTTCACTTCTTCTATCTTGTTTTAATTATTTAGTTAACTGTAATGTATTTTACTGCCAACTAGTGGTCACTTTATGCGTAGCCATTCCTTTGTCTATTATTATTGTTAGAGAAACCGTGAAAACTATCGCTATCAATGAAGTTGTGTTTGAAACATATTCAATAATGCCCTTTTGAAACTAAATCAGTCTATTGTGCCATTAAAGCAGCTACAATAATCTGCGTAATCGTGCCTGTTTAGTAGGGTTATCACATTTACCAGCTTGTTACAAGTCCGTGAATGCAGCACATTAACGTATTCTTCACGCGGCGTCTGTCCGCCGTCATGGCAACACTTGGCTCAACACTGGACCTTTGATTCAGAGAGCGGCACAGACAAGTGCTTTTCATGCAGGTATGAGATTTATTTTCACCCCGGATTTGTAGTTAAGGAATATTATTTAGATGATTTTGTCTATACCCGCTTAGTTAACAAGCCCTGGGAGGATTATGTTACATTAGTTATTGTCACACGGTTCGGTTTGTTGTCTGTTTGTCGCCTAGCGTCAAGCTAGCAAAAGCTAACGAGTCAGGGTGTAGCGTTAGACCAGAAAAGAAGCTAATTTGAATGGGGCTGTGATTTAGCCATCAGGTGAACTGTCTACAATTATTGCAGGCCCTGACATTAGCTAGCTTAACTAATGTTACCATGCTTTTCCCCGTGTAACAGTTTCATTAAGTGTATCTGATGGGCAAATGACTTGCACGGACCTGCACGATCCTGTTCATCGTAAGGCGGATTTACAGTGAGGAGATAGGACTCGTTGATGAAAATGCGGGTCTGACCTAGTTTAAAACGTGTATCACGGAAAAAAACAACATAAGTTCATGTTATTTGCACTTTTTTATATTTGGGGGCATGATGTCAAATAGTGACGACTTAATTGATATTAGTGTTAAACTGGACCCTTTCGTCTGTATCGTAGACTTATATTGCATTGCAAAACATGTTAACCAGAATTATATTTTGAGGATATGTTAGTGTGTGGCAAGATTACGTATTCTTCAGATAGATCAGAAAAAAAGCCATAATGTGTTCATGTAAAAAAAAATCTGTACACATTTAAACATTTAAACATGTTTAAACATGTTTAAACATGTTTAAACATGTTTAAATGTTTTCTTTCAAGGTTTATGTAAGGAGTGCTTCCAGATAGGGCGTGGGGCTGTTTGTTTTGTGCATTTATTATTGAGGCTATCTGTGGTGTAATTATAGTGTTTGTGTTGTGCATTGTTTTGGGCACAGGGAGGTGGGAGGGTAGGATAAAAAAAAGCTGAATTTAAAAGAAACATACATGTTTCCGTTACCAGTACAATATAAGTTATATTTTTTATTTTATTGAACGTTTATTTAACCAGGGTTAGAGTCCCATTGAGATTTGCAACCTCTTTTCCAAGGGAGCCCTAAAAATGATTTGTGTGCTATGAATCCCCAAAAATGTGATGTTGCCTACATAGTACAGAAGGATAATAGAATACGTATACACAAATCAAACTCATTCACTCAATCAAGGTACTTGATTGTTTTTTCAGCTGTTTTTAAGCATGAATTTGGCAGAGATATGTGACAACGCAAAGAAGGGCCGTGAGTATGCTTTGCTTGGGAACTATGACTCCTCCATTGTGTACTACCAGGGAGTCATTCAACAAATCCACAAGCACTGTCAGTCCCTTAGAGATCCTGCACTTAAAGTCAAATGGCAACAGGTGAGTTCCCCAAATCTCTGATCAGTCTCTTACACTATGTACAGTAAAGCTTGCTACTGCAAATATTTGGGGTTTTTTTTTAATATAATACTGTACTTCTGTTTGTGATCAGGTCAGGCAAGAACTTACTGAGGAGTATGAGCAGGTGAAAGGCATCATGGGAACAATTGAAAGCTTTAAGTCAGAGAAGCCAGTTGACATCCTTGCCCCTCAGTCTGATGTCAGATCTGAGGATCCAGCAGTTTGGCCCCCTCCCACTCCTGCAGAACACAGGTGTGTCTTCTGGTCCGTTTAAAATAAATGTCCATTGACCTGCATTAGACCCAGTGATTCCTATATTTTAAATTACACGTATCTTTAATTCAAAATTGAGTGACTGCACTATGTGCGAATATTTTTGAATTTCAGTGTAGATTCTGCTCACTGGCTAACTGTGACCCAGGTGGTTTATTTTTTTTACTTTCCAAGTGGCATTTATTACAGTGGATTGTTATTGGTATGACACAAAGAGATACTGGGACAAAGGAGTTCTATAAGGAAACACTTTATTGTGCAAAGAGAGATATTTTGCATAATCTGTTTAATCCCTTCCAGTACACTGTGACTAATAGGTTGGACTTTTTTTACTGTCTGCTTATTAAAGTGGACATTAAGCTTTACATCCACAGAGAACTAGCAAAACTGGTTTGAAGTTCATGCCATTCTGTGGTGACATTTGACCCACTGTATTGTTACCATCATTTCCCCAATGAGAATTTTTGATATCTTACTAGGTACTTTATGTTCCATTATTTCCATTGTGTATAGTTTTATACCTGTGTGTTTCTCTGCAGAAATCCTGTTCCAGTGAAGCGACCCAACAGTGCTGCAAAGCAGCAGAGGAAAGACTCCCCTGGTCTGCAGCATCGAGGGGCAGGGCAGGGAGGCCGTGGTCAGACCAACCCTAAACCAGAACGGCCTGGGTTCAGAGACGCTCGAGGCTTGAAGGCCAAAGATGATAAGGTCAGACTACAGTTGATAATTGGCAGTTGAATGGTTAGATAGACAGATGGATGGGTGAGGTCTTTAAAGAGTAACTACCTAAACTATTGTGATATTTAGGGCTGACAGAGCGTAATCTTAGCTGTGACAAGTAGCAGGACTGGCATATGGCCATAAATACTCTTCTAGTGACTCTCAACACTCAACCAGACTCCCTGTCTTTCTGTCAAAGGCACAGAGAGCCCAGCAAGAGCTTTGTATGGCTGTTTAACTGGCCGTCAGCTCTTTGTCCTTCTGACACAGCTACACTAAATGGTGATTAGTCAGTAAGTCTCACTCATGTCGTGACTATAAGATCACGCAGCTGCAAGACCATGTGTCATGTAATCGCTGCCCCTTTACTCTTTTGTTGCATTTGTTAACTATGTAGGACAGGAGGCTTCTAGCTTCTAGAAATTAGTCTTTCCTTGAAAATAGCTGTTTTTATTTTGTTTGTTTTTTCTCAGCAGGTAAAGAAAGGGGTTGGAGACACACCAGGGGATGCAGAGCAGAAGAAGTTTGATGGCATAGGGTACGACAGTGACCTGGTGGAGTCACTGGAGAGAGACATTGTGTCCCGTAACCCTAATGTACACTGGTATGTCAGCATACACATGGATCCTAGATTTTCCCTTAAACCTATTGTTGTAGGGTCAGTACTTCTAAATGAATTCTCTTGGTGAACTGCAGGGATGACATTGCTGATCTGGAAGATGCTAAGAAGCTGCTGAGAGAAGCGGTGGTGTTACCCATGTGGATGCCTGACTTTTTTAAGGGTATTCGACGGCCCTGGAAGGTACATGCATAGAAAGATGCATGTTTCTGTCTGTTTCTGTCACATATCTTAACTCTATGTTACAGTTACAATTTATATTAAACCTGGCACAACAGCCTGCTGCTTTTTTTGTTTTTTGAACACAACACAACTTTATTGCTTACATATGTTTGCATCACTTACATCTTTCGTCAGTGGGCGTGCTCAGTCATGCTGCCTCTCAGTATCTGTTTGACTTTGCTAATAAGTCAAGCAGACTTTTTAACTCTATTAAGAGGAGGTTTTTTTTCTGTACCAACCTGAGTTGAACTACATCATGTGAGGCCTCTTCCCCTCAGGCTCACCATGTGAGGGTCAATACTACATTGATTTTTACATCAGCACAGGGCTTTTCATTTGTCTGCTATATGCATAGATGATTTAATTCTTTACTTGGTTTAAAAAGATGCATATAAATGAATGTTCTGTAACATAAAGGTTTACGAAATTAGTTATAGAAAGACATTTGATGCTGATTAACACCTTACAGTATAAATGGCTGTGCACTTCTCTTATCAGTCCTCCCCTGCAAGATTTCCAATTATCATTGCATGTTTACCCACCCACCTCCACCTGCTCCTTCTGAAAGTCTAATCAATACTGCCTGCATCAGTGTTTTATGTTGAGACTCTCTGCCTCATCCTGTAGGGAATATAAAATCTACCAGCCCATATGGATTCTGAGGCAGCAGGGACTACAAACACATAAAAATCTTGTACATTTTGTCACTGATCCTATTGTGGTTTATGTAACTATGTGTAACCATAGCAATAGCAGACACAAACCACATGTAGAGCAGCATGAGGTTTAATGTTAACAGAAGAGCTTTAAATGAAATGTATGAAACAGTTTTTGTGAAAAGACAAATGAAGAGTAAATTTGAACTTCATCTGGGCACATAAGCATATGATTTTTAATTCACTTTTTAATTCCCAGTATATCTGTGCTCCCAGACTGTAGCAATACAAATGTATTAAGAACTAATCATAGCACAACAGTACAATTAAGATGTATTTAGAAGTAGCAACAAGATGTATTTATGTATGTATTTATAAATGTTGAACTATTTGTTTAAGAGCTCCATACTGATTTGATAGTGTCATAGATTGATCATTTGTTGGGATAATGAAGTGAATACACAGTTTTCTCAGCAGCAGCAGCAGATTGTTCAACATTTTGCCCAGTATTGTGTTAATCTGATTAATCACAGTGACGGTCTTTATGTGAGTGTCAGAACTTTTAGTTAATAATTGTCAGGCCAAAATCTTTTTGTTTGTCTGTGTATGTTTTTTTGTTTTTAACAATGTGAAACAATATTTTCTTAGGGTGTCTTAATGGTTGGCCCTCCAGGAACAGGGAAGACCATGTTGGCTAAAGCCGTGGCCACAGAATGTGGGACTACTTTCTTCAATGTGTCCTCGTCTACCCTTACCTCCAAATACAGGGGCGAGTCTGAAAAACTTGTTCGGCTGCTGTTCGAAATGGTAAGCAAGCGTAAGCCCCACAGTACCAACCTGAAGATCTAAATGTTGTTACACAGCAAAGAAAAGCCTTCTTAAACTGTTTTTTTTTTCTTTTTCTTTCTATTAGGCCCGGTTTTATGCACCGACAACCATCTTCATAGATGAGATTGACTCTATCTGTGGCAGAAGAGGAACATCTGATGAACATGAAGCCAGCCGCAGGGTCAAATCAGAACTTCTGGTCCAGATGGATGGTAAGTGAAATAGAGGTGTGGTTGTTTTTGTGGAGTTAATTCATGTGAAAATGCCAATTAAAAGTCTAAATGATACAGTCAAGATCAGTACAGATATAGTAAGGATTTATTCCGTGGTACCATTTAATATTAAAATATGTTTGCAATGAAATCTACTTACTGAACTTGAACTGTAGAAGTGTAAAAGAAAAAACAAAACAATATTAGTAAGATATATTAGATAAATCTCCAGCTCGTATGTTGAATGGTACTATAATACGTATGCTCTAGTTTAATTGTTTTTTTGTGTATGTTTTGCAACCAGGTGTGGGGGGAGCCCTTGAGAATGACGACCCATCGAAGATGGTGATGGTCCTCGCTGCCACCAACTTCCCCTGGGACATCGACGAGGCGTTACGCCGACGGCTGGAGAAGCGGATTTACATCCCCCTGCCCACAGGTGACCTCATCACCCAGGGAGTGATAGCAGTTGCAACACACTAAGGCAACAGTCACTGTACTGATCTGAGTCTGCTTTTTTGTGTGTGGGGGGGTGTAGCTGTGGGACGTGTAGAGCTTCTAAAGATCAACCTGAGGGAGGTGGAGCTGGCTTCTGATGTGGACCTGGACCTCATTGCTGAGAAGATTGACGGCTACTCAGGTGCAGACATCACCAACGTCTGCAGGTTTGTGCTTGTTACTGTGTGTATACTTTTACAAAAAAGTACATATAAGTCTGTTCTGAGAATGGCAGGTATTTCATGTTGCCAGAGTTGTCTATTCATCTCCAGCTTGCATTGTATCACTGACCTTGTGTATGTGTGAGTTATCATCCATGACTAAGAATAAAATTCTTCAAATATGGAATTCAAAACAATAGACATGGTTTGAGCTCTGTTTTAGTGAATGCATTTGTTAAAATGTCTGCATTGCATGTGTGATGAGTAACAGTGTTGTGTCTCCTGCCTCTTGATTTTCATGGACATCAGGGATGCATCCATGATGGCAATGCGTCGTAGAATCCAAGGCTTGAGCCCCGAGGAGATCAGAGCTCTGTCCAAAGACGAGCTGCAGATGCCTGTGACCATGGAGGATTTCACCCTCACGCTCAAGAAGATCTCCAAGTCTGTTTCTGCTGCCGACCTGGAAAAATATGAAGCATGGATGGCTGAGTTTGGGTCAGTATAGACTGCAGTACTGGGTTCTTGACAGGAGGACTTGTGGCTTTGAATGTGATGAAGAGGAGGGTGTCAGGAGTGTAGGTCACAGAGCAGAGTCAACTTTAGAATGTAAACCAGGTAATACATCAGAAATCAAGATAGTGCAGAGGCTCAAGTTGACATCAGAGGACTGGTGGTGCCTTTGAGAGAGCATGATGAGAACTTTCATTGGCTTCACTCCTGCCCTTTCACATATTCTCCCCTCATTATTTCTTTGAAGCAGTTGTTCACCTAGAGACTGTAAAACATCCAGCTACTGACTGACTGAACTGACCTGTGGAAGAAGAGGGTGAACTGTTCTCACACAGGGAACTTTAAGTATCAATCTACACAAGTAGACCAGGGAATGCACACTAGTTTATTTTCATATTAGTTCTTACTCACCCAAGCTGCCATCTGTTTACAGGTAGGTGAATGTTTATATGAGATTTGATCATTTGGAAAATCAGCGCCCCTAAAACGGCTCTCTAGGTGTCATTGTTGTGTTGCATTGATGGGCAAATTCCATTCAATGACTGGTACCAAAGAGTAAACAGAAGAATTTCTAATGTCAGAAATCTGCAGCAGAAAAGGTAAACATCCAATTACACTGAAACAATTTTTAAAATCATAATACACCTGCAGCATCATCTACTGAATTGAATGTATGTTTCCATGTTTAAATATCCCAGTTACACCTACAAAAACTGCCAAACCTCTCATTAAATTGGCAAACCATGATGATGGTGACATGGTGAACACAATACTAAGTTTTGCATGAAATTTATTGTCCTTCATATTTTCATTTATATTCAAGAGAGTTTTTACATATAGCAAAATTGCAAATGTGAGAACAAATGAGTGATTCTGAGTCCTGTTGTCTTAAAGAACTGTACAGCATTTGAGCACTTTTAAAGCATTTCCCTGAGGAGCCCATGTACATACTACTGGCTGAACATGCTTGAAAAACCACAACGTGTCATGTAATGACTGATTATGTGTTTGTGTGATTGTTTTCTTTTTTGATTTTAAATGTTTTTTCAATTGTAGTTCCACTGGGACAAACACTTGTAGTCAAGCTACTACAACGTGGCCACTGGACCCATGGGTTGTTTATTTTTACACTTTATTTTCCCCTAGTTAATGGTTCCTGTATTTTTTTTAAAGCTATTAAATGTTAGATAAAATGTCAAGGAGTGTAAGTTTATTGTAGACAGTCTGTCCACAGGAAAATCATTCCTCCTTTTCTCTAAAAAGCCCAGTTGGTTTTTCATTTGTCTGCCAACTTGTTTTCTTCCACTTTACAGACGTATGTATACTCAGTAAGGCTGTTTGTATCCAGCCTATTTTTATGTTCTTTAGGATTTGTCACACACACACTTTACAGATATTTATCAGTGACGTTCAAGTCAGCGGACAGTGACTCACATGACTGTACCACATTAGCAATAGGAATTTGCTGGTACTGGAATCCATTCTTCCCTCTATCTATGTTTCCTGTGCCCACAGCAGAATATCATGTTTGTAAAGGGGGGACATTTATTAGAACCAAGTCAAGCCAAACTTCTGTGCATGTTCTGGAAGTAAAATGTCCGTGCATTAACATTTGAAGATGTATGTTTTCTGCAGGAGCTATATTTACTTCATCTCACTTGAAAAAAAATCACCTAGAGACTTAATTTGCTGCCCAACATTTCCATACCACTGTACCTAAATGTATGTTCCACTAGGAAACAGAACCTTATTGATATCTGGTTCATGCAATATAATTTCTATTTTAAGATTAAAGATTTACATAAACACATAGTCTTTTCATACTTTGGCAAGACTAAAGGCGCGTGTAGGAGAAACTGGAAACAAACAAAACAAAAACAAAAATGAAACCTTAATTAACTATTTTAGATGGAAATACCTGAAGGTAGTTAATCAAAACATAGTGACCGTGTGCGAGAGTGGATTTTTTTGTTTGTTTGTTTTTCATGACAAAGAAATAACAGCTTTTCCTCCCTCCTGTCCATTCTCACACTACTAACCTTTGCCAAATGTTCATCATGCTTTTGTTCTACCTGGGCAATAAACACACCAAATGGGAATATTGTTTGTTAAGCTTGAGTTGATGGGAACTAAAAGCCCCACAGAGGGTAATGTGCGCTGCTGGCTGCTGTGGTGCGCTGCTCCAGTGACGCTGTGTGGCTGCATCGGCGCATGGTTGCAACGCGACATCTCCCACAGACGTTTCCTCCTTTTCCGCTATTATCACACCACAATGGAGACCAAACCGGTCATCACCTGCCTTAAAACCCTCCTCATCGTTTATTCCTTCGTTTTTTGGGTACGTATCCTCTTTTATTCATTTTTGCTTTTGCTAATAACCCTGCAGAAAATGATCGCAACCCACCGCTTTGTGAATGTGCCTGTTTTTCTGTTGTGCGTGATGGAGGGGTGGACAGAGCCAGCATCATCGACGGAATCGTTATGTTGTTTGAATTAACGCTGAATGACCGGACGAGCCTGGTTAACCAAGCCGCTTGTAGATTTAAGAGACGAGTTTTATCGCCTTCTGTTATGTAACTTACGGTTCCACGTATTTTGGCTGCTGGGCGTGAGTGGTGTCGGTACATAGCATCATGGTTGTTGTCGGTAAACGCGGTGGAGGATGTTGTTGTAGTCTGTGTGATGAGAGCACCGTTTAGGGCCTGGTCTGTGTGATCGGGCCCAGATTCTTTACATTTTAGGCTCGTTATTACCCTTAAAGGGAACTTGCACCTTCAGTGGGCTGGGTGCTCCTCCATGGCAAAGTGCTGCATGTACTGTGCTTAAGTACTCCCTATGTGTATTTCACAGCTATTATAATTACTGAGCTGACAGTTCAGATCAAATTGTACATATAAAACCCACAATGCAGAGGTGCATTAATGCATTGTAAAGAAAAAGCTACCGAAAGATATATATATATATATATATATATATATACATTAATTAAAATTTACTCCCATTAGCTAATTTAAATAGGTATTTAAGCTCTCTCTCTCTCTTTTCCTCTATCTATATCTATATATATAGATATAGATATAGATATAAACAGTTGACATAATCCCATTGCATGATGGGAACTTTTATTTTTGAAAGTTTAATTAAATTGTGCTGATTATACTTCATTTTACTTTAATGCAGGCCTTTCAATACTGAGATATTGCTGTGCTGGACTCTACTTCCACCACACTGACACTATGCCAATGGCCCAGCATTAGTGGAAGATCTTTTTTTTTTAAGTTAAAATACCAGTATGATGTAAAAATACTTCATTAAAGCACCTGCATATAACATCTGTCCAGCAAAGATATGCCTATGTATTATCTGTAAAATGTGCTTCCAGTAGAAAAATAAAACCACTCACCATGCAGTCAAAATGAGCTCTGCCAGTGTTACATTATTATATATTTATTGGTTTGTTATTAATGATGCAGTAGCTTATACTTTGCATTGCTGGCTGCAAAAGAACTAGTTTTATTCATTTTATGTGCAGTTGGGTGGTTTGATTTACTGTGTGAGCACACAATGTTATATTATTTCACTATTTAAAACTCTGAATCTGAAGAATAACCTGTAACTATAGTTACCAAACGTGGGCGAGTGGGCAAAAAAAAAAAATGAAAAGAATATTTCCCTCTGAAATATGACAAAGTATAAAGTACCATCATATAAAATAACATAACATAAAATACTCAAGCAAGGTACAAGTAGAAATAACCATTTGTATGAATGCAACATGTATGGCAATTTTTAAATTTTAGCGTGTAGCCTAGTTGTTGTTTTGTTTCCCAGTTGGGTTGAATGTGTGCACTATCCACCTTCTTTTATATTTTGTCCACCACTTTTACACACTGCATAGTGGAGGAGGAAAAATGTGACAAGGCACACCCTACAAGATTATACAAACCAACACAGCAACAGAAAACAGCCTCAAATTTGACAGAGGTGAATTAATACGTCTGTAGGATTTTTGCCAAGATCTCAATCTGCAAAGCTTTGCTCTGATTTGAATTCATAAAAAGCTGTGTCCAAAACACCAAGTAAGCAGCATGACAGTCATTTGAAAGATAGACGCTGCCCATATTTTCACTGTAATTAAAGTTCTTTGTGATAAGTGAGTTGGAGCCAGCACGTCATTCAATATCATCTCAGCCACTGGAGCCAAATACAGTTGATTGAGACTCCGTCCAATATTCTAATAAAATACTTCGAGATTCATCTTCTGTTCCAGGTTTGGTTTAAGTTGCCTCTGTCTGCCTTTTGATTACCAGTTCAAATATTGTCTACAAGCTGTGCAAGCGACAATACAAATCTAATACCACTGATTAGCCAATCTAACCACAGTGCTGTTTGAATCAATTTATTCATGTTTTCACCATCCATTTTAATCGGAGCTGAGGGTTGTACGCTCATTCCCAGCTGCTAAATTTCTGATAGCTGCCAGATATAGCCGGGGTGGGTTATCTAATAAGAACACGTGGAAGAGATTTATCTGTCCCTAATGTATTTAGTATCTGAAGAGTGTCTCTGTTTTCCCCACATTCACCCTGAACAGTAGGAAGTGAAAATAGCTTCAATGCTGCTTTTTGGCTGTGAACGAAAACTAAATGAACTCTTAGCTTTGCAGAAAAAAAGTCTTGATGGAAACACGGAACTGAAAGTAGACTTTCAGATTTCTAATCATGAAGGCTTGAACAGGAGAGCAGTGCTGTGTTTCTTCCTCCCCTGCAGACATGTGCCATGTAACAGATATGAATGTTTATATTTAGACATGATTGGACGATCATTTGGCGCTGCCTGACACGCACAGCATCAGGTTTCAGACGTCCAAAAAAGTAGAAGTGTCTCACAGTTCAGTGGCCCTCCTTGACCCTGAGGGTGGTGCACAGAGAGGACACTGGCACTGGATTCGAAGTGGGAGAGGAGCCTCATTGTCAGACCTCGGTATCACTGTCATCAGCTTGTCGTAGCAAATAACGTCCTAAGCGTGAATATCTGCGTTGCTATACTTTTCACACAGGACAGTTAAATGCAGAACAGGTGGTAGACTCAGTGTGATGTCCTCGCCAGCATATTTTGTCATTGCACCTTCTGTTTCTTTATTAGGCCATGGGAGGAGTGGAAGGAGGAGGAGGAGAAGGGGTGAGGCTGGCCTCTTTTAAACTCTGGGCTGTAACCAGGGTGGCCGACCAGGCATTGAATTTCTAACAAAACGTGCAGGAGTGGAGTGTTTTATTCGGCTCCAGGGTGGAGGAGAAAGAACGTCTGGAGCTATTTGGAATTCAGCAGCAGACATGAGGTCTAAATGACTTGTCCCTGCTTCTTGGACTTGATTTCCCTGTTGGCTTTAAAACGAACACTTCAGCAATGACAACATGATCCTTTATTTGTATGCAGTGGCAACTCTTATGGGGGGGAGGCATTTTGTTGTTGATTGTGTAGGCCATAAACAGTGAGTAGATCGTCATCAGGAGGACTGTGCTCTGAAATGACAGTCTGCTCTGGCTGTTAGAATCGCTGTTAATAGAAACAGTAGATGTCGTTGCTGAAAAGTCATTTCCCATATGACAGTAAACTAAATATCTTTGGATCTGAACACATCACCTCTGGCTGTGGGAAACTCTTTCAGGCTTCTTTTTTTTTTTCACAAGTTCCTGACATTTTATAAACAAGATTAACTGATAATGAAAATAATTATTGGTGCTAGCCATTAAATTAAATTAACACCACACTCTGGATCCAGGGATGGCTGGATGATATGATTGTTTCCTGTGAGATCATTTATATTTTTTGCATTATTGTGCCACAGCAACTTCATATCCCAGTATTATATTGAACATAATGTACCATGATCATTTTATAACAATGATTACTTAGTTCCATCCATATTCATAGTTCTCAAGAAGAGGTAGAAGAGCATCTCTTGCAAACAAATGATATTGATAGTGAGTGTGATAGTGGCCATTCATTCATAAAGTAAGGGAATATTTGTAAATAATTGGTCTGGGGGTGTCATTTTATTTGTTAAGGATAACTGGATCTAAATATGGATAAATTTTCAACAATGGAAATGTTGAATATTTATATGGACCAATTACAGCCTCAGGAATCTCCCTCCTCTGACTAGTTAAAGCCGTACTAAAAAATATTTTCGTACTAAAACTGAATCAGATGATTATGTGTCACCTGAAAGGTTTGTTCATCTTTACACAGTGTTTTCATCTTATTGTTTTGGTTTTACGGCCTGAAACTTAGGCTCGTTGCAGCTTTGATCAGCTGTGTTTTTGTCCACAACAAAAAAGGTCGGATGAACACATTGTCCTGCTATCTGCCAAGCACCAAACAGCAGACAGTCTCGAGTAACGACAACATAGTGAGCAAGTAGAGCACTGAGCAAGTGAGAGGGACTCTACAATAACATTTGCCATCTCAGCTCTGTAAATTCTCTCTATAATTCAAAACAAATCGCATCTGTGCTTGCTCGGCAGCTTATATGACCCTGCGGCTCATGGACACTAGCATTTGACCATGGTTACCTCCTTGCTGCCATGTTACAGTTTGTCAGAAAAAAACTAATAGGCTTGGACTCTATAGCTGAATCAGGCATTTTCAATCAGCAGAACGCAAATGCTTGAGTTTTTACACTGCTGAACATGCAAGAGGCACACCAAGCTTTACAGCAGTTTACATGTTAATTCAAGCTTTTTTATTTCTAACTATGACTGTCTGTCTGACTGTTGTGAATAAGTGCTAATATATTCAAAAAATATATTTCAAGGTCTTCATCAGTATCATACAGTCTCATTACATTTGCATATTTAGCCTTTACTACAAGTGATAATTTACATGACACGTCTATATAGAGCCTGAAAATCAATACCGATTGGCTAAAATGTTTAAGCACAGATTAAAATCTATGCACATAAACAACTACAGTAGTACGGGGAAGACTGGATGAGGGTTTGGACAGAAAGATCACAAAATTACACTTTAGTCTTGAGATGTTTTAAAAAAGCAAATCCAGCAGCTCTCCGTTCTCATTATGTGGTTCAGCTCCATCAAATGTCGTGCCCCAGAGGATTTATCTTCTGGCATCTGACTGCCCACACATCGTCAATAATACCCATTCTTACAGATTTAACTTATGTAACAGCAACCACAACTGCATTTTTATGTCATAAATCCAAAGAGAAGCATACATTAGCAACATTAAGGAAAACCAGTGCAGAGCTGAACCGTTTAATTGATTATTTGACATAAATTCTGGTAATCAATTCACAGTTTAAGTCATGTATTAAACAAACAAAAAGCCAAAACTGTACCTGTTACAGCTTGATAGTTTTTTTTAGAGTTCTATGATAGCAAACTGAATATTGGGTTTTAAATCAAAACAGCAATTACCGTATTTCAACTCAGGCTGTAGGAAGTTGTGATGGCATTTTCCCTCCGATTTCTGGTCAAACTGACGAATAAACAATTCAGCCATAATGAACTGAATGACTATTTGCAGACCTTAACTAGTGTATCTGTAACTTCAGGACATACCTCATGCCTTGAGTTGCCATTCAGTGTGTTAGTTGTGTGTGTGTTTTCTCTCACTGTACCCTTCTTATCACCACACACAGCTGAAACACGTTGTTCTTGTGTATCATACTGTTGATATGGAAGTCCATAAGCCGCAGTGAAGTTTATCCATGTAAAACAGAGCCGTTGTAGTCGCTGTTCTCCAACTGCTCTGTTTGTGTTTCATTCTAGAAAGACACAGAATATGCTTATTTAAAAGCTGCATCAAAATACAGTAAACAATAAAGGAGCCAGAGGCTGGTGATTTGTCCAGTCATTATGCACACCCTGCCAACAGGGCAGTGTAAATGTTGTTAGCACAGTCACTGACCTGCCTAGTTTAAGCTTAGTCAGACAGGGAGCAGGTCAACTTGAGCTTATGCAGATGAATAAATGAATAATTTTATTACAGACTCATAGTCCAGAATAACAAAAAAAGAAATATCTTTTTTGTATTTTTGTTAATCACATCAGGCATCAGGCTTGTTAGGAACATTCATTCAAAAAGCAAAGTTGAGGGAGTCGGCTTTTTCTGTTGTAGAGGCACATTTTCTGCAGAGAGCTGAGTTTATTCCCCTCAGCAGTTTTAGAGGTTTCAGGGTGTACAGAGACATTTTGTACTGACTGCTCCCTCTCTAGTCGGGAGGCTGGCAGGAGGACGGCAGGCAGCCTCCCCTTGGAAGGAACAGGGTTAGGATGACAAGTTGGCCCTCGCTAGAGTCAGATCATCAGCAGCCATTCGACAGCCTGCTCTCAGGCAGTAATACGTACCCAGCTGAGACACACGCCGCTTCAGCTGCCTTGTACAACATGCTCTTTTATCCGCAGCCTTCATTTGAAATGCTAAGAGAGGCACAACGTGAGGAAGCGTTTCGCCTCAGATCAAAGAGCTTCTTTGATTTGTGTGTGTCTGTGTGTGTGTCTGTGTGTGTGTGTAGACACATTCATAAAGCAGGTGATCTCCATCCCGTACTCCAGATAAATTTGTGTCTTCTGTCTCCAGTCTCCTCCTCCTTCCTCTAATTGCTCTCCTTTCTTGTTCCACCTTGATCCTCTTTCTCCTCCTCCCCCTCGCCATGCTGCTAAAACACAGCTATTGTAATATCGCACCAGCGCAGATATAAAGGCCTGTTACCCTGCTTTCATTCTGTGCTCTCTCTGTTACATACATGTCTACAACCCCCGCCCTGTAGATAACAGGAGCCATCCTGCTGGCAGTGGGAGTATGGGGGAAGTTGATGCTGGGCCCGTACATCTCCCTGATAGCCGATAACTCCACCAACGCCCCATACGTCCTCATTGGTACTGGGACCGTCATCATCGTTTTTGGCCTGTTTGGATGCTTCGCCACCTGCAGAGGAAGCCCATGGATGCTGAAGCTGGTGAGATGGTGTAGGGGGAAGGGTGGGGTGTCAAGCTGAGGGATAAGTGTTCGATGCTGATTAATTAGCCTCAGGTCACATGATAAAGACAGTTGACATGTGGCAAATGACCAGAAATCTAATAGATGCTACAAGGCATTTTGGTCTGTTGTTAATGGTGTTTGTGTGTTTAGAAGCATAGACACATGATACACATCACATCTTCTCTCTCTGTAGTATGCCATGTTCCTGTCGCTCATTTTCCTCGCTGAGTTAGTGGCTGGGATCTCTGGATTTGTGTTTCGCCATGAGGTCAGTACACTTTTCACCATACAACAACTGTTAAAGTCTAGAAGCAAAGCACCAAAACACTCTTATGTTTTAATATCTGCTTGTTGCATACTGCAGATAAAGGGAACCTTTCACAGAACGTACACTGACGCAGTGCTGAACTACAACGCTGTGGATGAGGCGAGCCGTGCTGTTGATAACTTGCAGCACAGGGTAAGTCCCCAACATCAGTGAGGCCCAGCTGATAAAAACATAGGCTGCATTCCAAAGCTTTGCATTTCTAAAGGATAAAAGTGGAAACAATATTCCTTTTCTTTTTTATAGTAAAACAAAACATGGAACAAATGAAATCACAATAAATTTATGCTAACAAGCAGCTAAAACCTGTCAATAAGCCACATTGTTGTTTTTGGTTCTGTCATTATAGCAAACAGGGCCACTGAATAAATAATTTACATCACACCAAATAGGTAATGAGCTCAAAATAGTCCCCAAAAATTCCCCTTTTACCTTCCATTTTAGTGATGTTTTCTAAAAAAAAAAATGCAGTGCCAAACTGTTTTAGGAACTTTTTTAAAAATCAAGTTCTGTGATTTTTGAATCATTTTAAAGACTTGAACCTTCAGTATGAGTGAATGGGCTTTGGCCACAGATGAGGCGGAAAGTGTTGAGAATCAGACTTGCACATTGTTGGATTTAGTTCTTGTGTAGATTTTGTCAATAACAAAAATCAGAACAACACCAGCCTTATCCATGAATTCTGCTTAGCTTTTAATGCTATTATTTGATCATTTGTTTTTAGCTGCGTTGCTGTGGAGTGTATAACTACACCAGTTGGTTTGCCAGTGTGTATTACCGATCAAACGGCATTCCTGCCAGCTGCTGCTTCAACTCATCTGACTGCAACCCAGACGACCTCCGTAATGCAACTATAGCCCCGAGCAAGGTCTACCACCAGGTCAGTATGTTATTGTGTTTGCCTACTTCTTGACAGTCTGTTGTACGAGTACTGAATGTCACCAGTCAGCAGATGACTGATCTTTACATCTGACAGGTCCTCATACATTTATTACAAACCATCTCTCTCCTCTGTGTACTAACAGCTGCCTCAGATATTATCCCAGATATCCATCTTGCCCCTAATTTGCACATATAACATATCCCTGGACCCACTACAAACTAACCTGCCCCCTATGTTTCAGGGCTGCTATGAGCTGGTCACTTCATTTATGGAGACCAACATGGCCATTATTGCAGGAGTGACATTTGGGATTGCCTTCTCACAGGTAAGAGATGGAATAATGAATGTGTACCAGGTGATGGTGTACAAATTAAATGTGGCATGTGCAGTGGATCATATAAGTGTGAACAAATAATTAACTCATTTAAATATTGAGATAAAACTATTGAAAACCAGAATCAGGAACCAGTTCACTCCACGAAGAATAGGCAACTTCATTCTTGCTCTCTTTGTTTGAAATGTAACTTCATTTTACATTGACACAATGCACACGCGCACACACACACACACACACACACACACACACAATCAATCTGTGTCATAGGAGGCTGGTATTAATTACCCTTTTTACTGTTACTCAAAAAACAGTGTATCAGTGCTACATTTGTAGAGAATTAGATACACAAATCTTTTTTTTTTTAAAAAAACAAACATGAATAGGTTCCATGAGAACTTGCATCTACATTTTGAGATAACCAAATAGTCAATTGAAAACCTTCCACTCCCCAAAAATAAAATAAACCAAAACACGTTTCTGTGTTTCAGCTTATTGGCATGCTGCTGGCCTGTTGTCTGTCCAGGATCATCACAGCCAATCAGTACGAGATGGTCTAGCTGATGTGACGTGGCAGGTGAGGCCTTCAGTAATGCAAACACATGAACACAGCCACAGCTGCTTTAATATAAGTATTCTTAACAATGAATTACATCACTGCTATAATGTGCATTGTGTTGCTCAGAGTAATAAACCTACAGACCTCAAAACTCTGATAAACCTGCTCCACCTGCTCAGCAACTGTTAAACTGTTTCTTTGTGCTTGGTCTTTTTAGGGAGATGAAGAGAAGAAGAGAAATAGCATTTCGCACATGACAAGAGTAAATTCCTGAAACATTATCATAGTTTGAATAGGAATTTACCTCCCTGAGTCTCTCTGCCTGTGATCTTAATGTATTATCTCAATGTATCTTATTGTAAAGCACCATTCCTTGACTCACTGCTGTTGCATCAAAGCTTTCTATACCACACATCGCACTGCTGCTCGATGTAGAAGTTCCTCATTAGCACACATCTTGGATCAATACAGCCTACAACAAGCAGGTAAACCAGAGTTGTCTGAGTTGACAGCAGTGCTGGTCTCAGATAGGTGGTGGTGGGCGAAACTTAGCTTCTTAGTTGGTTACGGCATGCTCTACTGACCGTCATCAGAAGACCACTGCACATTTTTTTACAGAGTGACATTACTAAAGCTTGAAAGAAACACTTTAATAGATAGGTTTAGTTTTGCATTTGACTTTGCTATTGCTCACCATTGTATATTCATATGGTTGTGACATTTTGTGCACTGATTATGTGTATTGATGATGGTATTTTAAGTTTATATGAAAAATAAGGAAACTGATTCAGAAATGGGAGAGTTTTTTTTTTTTTTTACCTGTAGACAAGGTATGAAATTTTTTGACCTGAATATTTCATTGAGCATCGTGGCAAATTGCAAGTAAAGGTACAAGGTAAATTGTTAACTTGTATCAGTTGAAGCTTTTATTTGGATATTAAATAATTATAATAATAAGACCATACACATAACAACACAAGAACACAGATCCCAAATGTAAATCTTTACTGTAAAGATTTTACAGCTTCTAAATAGACTTGATGTCGGTGAATTAGTTTTACAGGGGTAGAGAAATGTATTAATCACAAACATGAGGTCACTTGGGGAACCAGATCTGCTACACTATTGACTGAAGGCTCTGTCACACCAGAAACTGTCAGTTACAATGCATGTTAGTTAACAGACCGGTGGGTTGAATCAGCTATAACAACTGTCTGTACATTTTTTCCCATTTGTGGAGCATTGTGCTACACCAGCTAATATTCCACAATAGCTCCTGTGCACGGCAAACATTTTGACTTGTCAAAGGAGAGAAGACACTACGTAAATAATAGCATTAACAACGGCTCCATTTCATTAAGTGTCTCAGTGAGTGATCACCAATGGCTACCAGAGCTCTGAAACTGCCTCACCTGGATACAGTTATTTATGTTGTTAATTACTCTTGTGCGTTTCCTGCTCTGACGAGTCAAAATATCTACAATTAAAAGACTCAGCAGCTTCCTCCATCTTGGACTCTTCTTCTCTCCACTATGTCAGAGGGCAGTTCCCATCTGTCGAAACAACCTGGTGTTGAATTTGATGTGAAATATTGAAATTCTGGTGTGACCGGGCCCTGTTAGGGTTTGAATTAGGCACTTACCTGTAATATGTCATTATGCTTCAAATAGAGCATAAGGTTGCATCTGAACATGTCTAAAACCAAAAGTATGCCTACCTGTTCCAGACAGCCAGGCACGAGGCGAAGCTAAAAGCATGCTGTTATAAAGACATAACGACATGATAAATTGCAGAAATGGGGATAGTGGTGCACCCTTTTGGGCACCCTCTCTTCAAAGCGCTTTTATGATTTTACACCTGGTTGTCAGACGGATGAAAAGAGATCGAAAGAAAAGTTTAAACCCCGCCAAGCTTTCCTCCTCTACACACCTGGCCAATCTCTGCATGAAGTGTAATCTTACAGTAATTGTTGGATTGTCATTTGGGAACAGTTTTGGAAAGATTCCAAAGGTGCAAGGGAAGAAGTTTTAGATGCTGTTTGATAAAAAAATAGCACTTTATTTGAAGCATACTGACATCTTAGAAACTTAACAATTGAAACTTTATTTTTTTCTGCCCTCGGTTGGTTGAAATTGTCACCTTGCCATCACTGCTGCGAGTAGTTACAGGTGCATTTATACAAGGAGTCTTAGTGTGAACAGATTTGAAATCTTTAACCAAAAGAGGCCAGTCAGAAACAGCATGCTGGGGTCATATCAAATCCTTAGAGTCATGAATTGTTTTCTTCTAATGGAAGGTAATAGCTGCCTGTTACAGTGAGAGAAGTCAGGATTAGAGATTCGCAGGACTCCAACAGTGTTCATCTAGTATTTGCAGTATTCTATGTAGTGCATCAACAAGCCTCTATCATCATTTGTAGATATGTATTGGAAATGTAATTTATATGATGTAATGTTTCTCATTCTAATATGCTAATCACTAGAAACGTTGTGTCAGAGTTTTGATTCCGCACTTTGTGCTGTTAACCTGTATTTGTTTGATAGTTTGTAGGAAACCTGCACTGAAAAAGTTATCGTGGCTGATGTTTTGTTGACAGTAACGTGCAACATGTAGCTGTTTCGATTTCGCTGTATATTT
The DNA here is from genome assembly GCF_900324485.2 of Mastacembelus armatus. Taxonomy (NCBI): domain Eukaryota; kingdom Metazoa; phylum Chordata; class Actinopteri; order Synbranchiformes; family Mastacembelidae; genus Mastacembelus; species Mastacembelus armatus. Next base: position 18,456,685 of record NC_046653.1, on the reverse strand, counting down.
ATTATGATTTGGTTGGCATTAAGTTTATACTTTCACCAAGTGAGTTTCTATCTCTTTTTCTGTATTAGTGTGAGCGTGCGTGACTTTGTGTCTTTATTTGACTGTCCCCGTAACCCTGAGTGTGTATTTTCCTCATACGACAAGGTTTGTGTGAGAGAGATGGTCTCGGGTTTGTGGATCCTGCTGTATTCACTTTTGGTCAGTATTTGATTGTGGCTTTTAAAACCCTTATTGCTTTTAAAGCTGTACATTTATTTAGTGAATGTATGTTTTCCAGCACTCTGAAACCTAATTTTCCTTCCCCGAACTGTTAATGTCCTGTAAATACCAAATTGTAATACCATCCGGCTTACACATGGGGTCACCAGACACTGAAAAAGAATTTCACCATGCTGTCTACTATTGACTAAGTCACCATCAGTGGTCTTATTATCAATAAATATATACATAACAGTTGTGTTTAGCATGTGTTCATTTTGCTTTGGAGACAGATCTGTACAATTTCAACGAAAAAGGAGAAACGTAAATACTGTGGATCCCATAAAATGACACCTGATTACAAATACACAGTTTCAGAATCATATGTTGGACACAGGGAGTTTGACTCCAGTACAGTGACTCTCAATGTGCTTTGTAATCAACAACATATATATGTAAGTAAAAATTGAAGAAATACAAAACATGGGGGGCAGTTTGGCCCAGATCTGCAGTCTGAACTGTCCACTGGACTCTGTTTGGTTGCACAGTAATAGATGAGCAGAAAACTTCACAATTAAACCAGTGTTGTTATATGTGAATGATCTGAGGATTAATATGGAGAATTATGAAAAGCTGAACAAACTGTGAAAACCTTTCACATGTTTGTAGGAATGTGCTCTAAGTCAATTGATATTAAACTGAATTAGACCAGTTTCAGTGTTTTCATTGGGTCTAAAAAGTGTCTCAGCTCCTCTAACAGCGTCACATGAATCCAGCACAGACCTCACGAAGGAAATCAAAAGCTACCTCAACCACTGGACATCTACTACAAACACTCACAGAAAAATGAAACTGTAGCCTACTGTTCAGCACTGAACAGATTGCACCAAGTGGTAGATTATCTGGGCTCTGTGAGATTCCTCACCGTAGACAAACCTGGCAACCTAGAGAAAACACCATAACCATTAAATGTATTCTCATCTATTACACAGTGAAATCGTTAACCTAATAAAACAGTTCTGGATTAAATTCTGCTGTTGAGAAGATTGTAGAGCTCTGTTTTGGACAGGTGATAATTCAACTATGCCATTTTGGAGATTCTAGTCTATGTTGAATTACATTTCTAAAGTATTTCTAAATTTAACCCTCACCCTACACATTCAGCTTCTCCCAATGACCATAAAGTTGAAACCACATCAGTTTTAGTTTCTCTATTAAAGCAGTTTAGAGAGATATACCTAACAAACCGGCAACTAAGTGTCTGGTCTTTTATGTGATTCTGTTTCTCAGTGCTTTTTTGATAGAAAACCAATTTGACTGGGGTCTTCAGTGACTGGGATGTGACTGAACATCCAGTACGATGATTTACTGTCTCAAATCATCCTCCAGTATCATCCTCGCCACATGATGGCGCTTGGGTATCACTGGAAAACGGACCCGTGGTGCCAAAAAAAAAAAAAAAAAAAACAGGAGGGGAAACCGCAAATGTGGGAGGCAGAGAGCCACACATAGACTACATCATCCGTCTTTCCCCGCCCTCCTCTCCTGCCGCGCTGCTGCCGTGAACTGCATGGGAAAACAAAGGCGGAAAATCGGTGGGTGCATGGGGGGAAAGGGGCTGTTACTCGGGGAGACTGCGCTAACCGGACTCCCTCCAATCTCGTTACGCAAATTACCGGCAGAGCGGCGCGGCAGTGGGTCCGCTAATGGAGCGTGCGTGCCGCTGGCTCCCGCACCCTGCCTCCTCCTCCTCCTCCTCCTCCTCCTCCTTTTCGCCTCCGCCTCCCGAATACACTTAATGGGTTATAGGCTGGAGGGAGCCATCCACCGGGGAAGCGCTATTACTCACACAGACACACACAAACCGGGACTGAAGAGCGCTTAGACACGTTCAAGTGCAGTCACTGAAATTGCGAAAAACGCCGGTTGCAATCAGCAACATTTTTATTCAAATAGAAAATGTTAAGTAGGCTAAATTTAACTTTCTGACTATAACCAAGACTAAAATATACAGGGCCACAAAGCCTCATGTCATGTGGGTCTACTTAAATCCAAAAAAAAAAAAAAAAAACAGGTACAATATCAACTATTTCCGGTTCCGCTGTAGCTTGAAGACCATGTTGTAAAGGATTGCAAGGCCACAGGTGGGTCCACACTGTACAGACCACATGGGCTCAGAAACACAATTATTCAAGATCATCTTCTCATTTATGGTCCATATCAACCTAATGTCAATCAGCCAATTCAATATTAGATTAGATCAGAGAATATGAGGCAAATCTCTTGAATTTTCAGAAGAAATGCAGAGAACATGACCTTAGTCAACTTTAGAGGACCTTAGTCCTCTAAGAAGAACCAATAAGTTCACTTCCTCTACAGGGAAAGTCCTGGTTTTGAAAACAGGGGCTTACACCACGTTGGCACACAGACCTACCACATCTAGTCCTGCTCAGGTACGACAGTGAGCTGCTGGTCACAGCAATAACACGTTTCAGTGACAAGTGCCTTCAAATCACACCATTAAGTGGCCTAGTGTAAAAGGAATGTGGGTTTACAAATGGCATTTTAATCTGATTGAAAATATTAAATCTATGTCAGGAATTACGAGTTTTATTATGAATTTCAATTTCAAAAACTTGCAGAGGGAACAGTTAAGCTTTATTTCAAATACAGAGAGAACCGCCCTCTTCTAATCCACAACGACACTTCATTTATTACCTTATAGAGTAATATAGCAGGCCCGTCCCACTGCACCTGTCTGTTTGTGATATGAGCTGTTGTTGCTGTTGTTCCTGCTGCTGCTGCTGTTGTTCTAATTGCTGTTGCTGCTTCGCCTCCAGATTCCCTGCTGAACTCAAACACCCCTGCCTCACACTTTTCAGTAACATGCAGTTGTGATGACAAGTACTCGAGTTCCCACTCAAGCTGCCTGTTCCTATAGTGCAGCAACCCACCTCCTCCTCCCCCTCCTCCTTCTCCTCCTCTCTCGCTCTTTGAAGCCTTGTGGGATGATGATGACACCCACCGTAATCGACGGATGCTCAGCCTCATACATGACACACAATCGAGAAACCTTTCCGAACTGATCCAGGTTCCATTGTTGCATTCAGCCAGAGTGCGTCCTCTGACAAGCGGAAAGGCCTTTCACAGGAGAATAGAAGAAGTCAGCGAGGTGGGGCCTTGATTGACAGCACTGTTGAGAAAGCAAAGGCTGCACGGTTCCTATCTGATCTCTGCTCAGTGGTGCACATTTGCACCGCTGACCTGCTTTTTTCTACTAACTGGATCTGGGAACAGCTAATCTTCAGGGGTGAGGTGTGGGGGGATAAGATTAGTCCATTCCTATTTGTATAGCTTTGCTTCCAAGCCAGATTTGGGATTCAGGGAATGTGGGTAAAACAGAGACCAGGTTTCACGCAGTAATGAAAGTAACTTGATAGATTTACTTAACTACTCTGCTTGATATTTTAATATTTTGAAGCACCTGCACTTTATTTCTGTTTTATGCTACTTTGTTCTTCCACCCCACCACATTGTAGAGTAAAATACAGTACTTTTTACTGCATTTATATAATAGCTTCAGATTAATTGTATGAAAAACCTGGGGACAAATATTCTGCACAATTAATAAGGTTGAAACTACCCACCATTATATAAAGCAGTTAAATCCAACTCCACCTTGAACAACAATAAACAACAATCTTGTGTTTACACATTATTAATAATATTTCAATACAATCAAACACTTTGAAAGATTTATAAGGGAGGAATTTAAATTGTAGCGGAGTATATTCAGTGTAGTATTGCTACTGTACTTTGATTCAAGTCACCTCCATTACTACGAATAACTACATTTAATTACTCTACGGAGATACAAGATCACAGTACTTAGTATACTGTTCTTTGGTATGTAAAAGTATCTCTGACACCTGGAGGTACTTTGCAGATTAAGATAAGAAAACATATAATACATGAGTTTAGATTAAACTACCCAACACATATAAAATAGTCACAATTAGCTCCAGGTTGACCAACTAAATGGTGTGTACTTGTTATAAGTAGTATCAACAACAACAGTAAGAAGAATACATTTAATGTTAAGCACATTTTGCTGCTAATTCTGTACTTTTTAGAGCCCACTGTGCTTGATTATTGCGTACTTGGAGTATTTTTGTGTTGTAGTACTCTAACTTTTACTTAAGTAAATTATATGAACATTTCTGACTAGTGGACCACTGACAGGGAGTGGTGTTTAAAAAAAGAAAATGGAGATCGAAGCTGGATGGCACAGACAGCAAAGAAACTCACCTGACAGGTTTTGTCTCTTGGGTTCTTGCTGAGCAAGAATTTTTGAACACTGATTCACTCGCTGGTATCTGAAACAAACTGTGCCCAAACTGAGCCTCTTCCTGGGCATGGCGTATCAATCAGGCCACCTGTCAGTCCCAGCCTCCTCTACTGTCCCTCCTTCTTATATCATCCCTATAAGCATGTCTGTTAGCATAATGTTGATCTATTTCAAACATAAGTCAGTCAAACTGGTTTCCCAAAACATGTTTTGATTCACCACCACACAGGCACGTTTTGTTTTTCTATTGGAAGCATCAGAGTGGAAAACATGTTTGTGGGGTTTCACCTTGGACCACATGTGTTTACCAAAGCTCATGTTACAGCCTGAGCAACTCCATGTGCTGCACTAATGGTGGGCTATTTCTGAGCCGGGGTGGGGTGGGGGGGTCGTGTAGGAGTCTCCCCGTTTACCAGCAGCTGTAGTTCGAAGAGTGCAGGGAAATGAACTATCCACCACTGCTACTGGAAAGTGGCTGGTGCAACAGTTTGGCTTTAAGTGTAATCTGCAAAGCTTGTCTGTACTGTAACTGTCTTAGGTTAAAGTTACCCCGAGGGGAAATAACTAGGCTGGTAATATTTCTGTAGAGATTGCTCGTGTGCATGTGGCACATTTGTATTCCCCATTTTATCACTATAATTGTCTTATAATTGGACAGTTGCAACAAGGATATATTTTTTAGAGAAGCTTCATGATGCGGCAACAATTACTTCACTATCCCATTGCTAATTTAGGACATCTTGGATTATTGCTCTAATGTTTTCTGTTGTGTTGGATATGAGTGGATCCCCTGGCAAGTTTTCATGCAGCATTCCTAGAGATCTCCTGGACAGGGCACAGTTAGTCAGAATGAAAATAGCTAAGTATGAAATACTGTCCATTTTATGTTACTTCATGCAACTACACCACTACATTTCAAAGATGAGTGTTAAGGCCTACTTTTTACTCCACTACATTTATTTGACAGCTGTATTTGCTTTTCAAATATTCCACAAAAATCAATTCCAGGACAGATAAGAGATGTTGTGTGTACAGACTGGACCAAAAATAGTGAAAGGAGGATTTTGAATGTAGGCAATAAAGTACTTTTACTTAGTGTATTAGTACTTTAGTCTAGGTAAACCATCTAAATACTTCTTCCATTGGTGGTAACACCCTGAAGTCAATGTAAGAATTAAATCAACAATCATTCACAGGCATGAAGCTGGACAAAGTGTTGCCTCTGTTTGGTAACACAGCTTCCAACCGTGGCCTCGTCATTGGCCCAACATGGACTTGTCCCGCCTCTGAGATATATGGCCATCTGATTGGATTTCCTGGAAGCTCGAGCAGTGGGCTGATGGCTTGTTTAATGAATATTCATGACCCCAGGCCGCTCGGTCAGGCCTCGCCCTGAATGTCGCTGTGTCTGGCTCATCGGAACAGAATGTGAGATGTGGTAATGCAATGTCAGTCATTTGTTTTAGCGGATGAAGATCCGTAGCACAGATTCAGGGTAGAGCGTATTGCACGGTAAGTTAAGTTTGGGATGAGTGTTGATCAGTAATTCTGCGTAATTGCGCATAAATCACTGGGTGTATCTTAAAAAATGACAGGCTGCCTGAGGATGTGATGCTTTTTTCCTTCAGAGCATCAGGGTTGTTTGTCTTACATGGGTAAATCCTGTTAAATATGAAGCCACTCCTCTTGTAGAAAACGTGCCATACCTCTCTGCTGTGTGCTATTTCAGGTCAAGGGATCCGGTTTCCACTGAGGTGGAAGAACTTGACAAACAGGTACTGGCACCGCCTTTAGGGCACGAAACCACCTGCACAGTAGCGCAGTATAAAGGCGATCCCGTCTTCCCACGTCTTAGAAATTACGAGAAGGGCACAAAAACTGATCTAAGGGAAACTTAAGGACCGTGCCCAAGCATCAGCGCAGCTCGCCTGATTTACAGGACAGCCAATCCCCGCAGCAGCAGATAACTGAAGCAGGGCACTCGCAGCGGAGAGTACATAAGACAAGCAGCTCGGATCTACGCTTTCACTTCTATTCCTGAACAAAAACCCTCTCGCCAAGATGATGATGCAGCTGACAGAAACCCCTAACCAGAAAAACTCCCTCTTCAACGCCATGAACCGCTTCATTGGCGCCGTGAACAACATGGACCAGACCGTCATGGTGCCGAGCCTGCTGCGGGACGTCCCGCTGGATGAGGAGAGTGAGATGAGCTCCCTGAAGTCAGATGAGGACGAGGGGGACATGTACAGCTACTACCAGCTGCTCAAGTCCATCCGCAGGGACATCGAGTGGGGGGTCCGGTGCGCCGCAGCCGATGAGAGGTGCAAGGAGGGCATGAAGATCACCCGCACAAACTCGTCCGCATCCACCTCCTCCTCTGCGTCAATGTCATCAGCATCCTCCGAGGAGGACGAAGAGGAGGACGAGGATTTGGCGAAGCAGTTCCAATACCATCTGACGGGTCTGCAGGAGGTGCTGTCCAAGCTCACACAGCAGGCCAACTGTCTCACCAAGCGTTACAAGCAGGAGATTGGCATCGGAGGATGGGGCCAGTAAACCCGGAGACCACGGAACCCCCTTTTTTTTGGCTGACATGATTTCTCTAAATTGGCCTTATTGCTGCTGCTGCTGATACTACTGATGACTTGGACAATCATAAGAATGGTGGAGAAAAGGGCAGCTTATTTCTATTTAATGGCCTACATGGTGTTGGTCTGCTCTATGGAATTGACTGTAGATGTGTTGATCTTAAAGCATTTGTGTACTTAGCACCAAACTCCTATGTTTTGCACTCCAAAGTGTTGTACACATCACGCTTTCAGCGATACACAGATGAAACATATTTAAACCTTTATTTAATGTATTTATTACCTCATGCTGTATGAGTGAGAGCCTCTTGTTATTTCAAAGTTGGAGAAGTGAACTGTATGAACTACAGGACGAGTCATTTGGACGGCCCCCTATGATGGGGGGGTGCTGGCAAAAGATCTAGCTTCCATTGTGTTGCTAATGATGTTAGTGTGTCCAAATGTATTTGTCTATGTATGACCAGTGCTATACTTTCAATCTGCCTGTGTCTTTATATTGTACTTGTATGGAAGGAGGCAGATGCTTACTGTAGCTGCCTATGATCGCCTATTGGCCTACATGGTCAGTGAACTGGAATCAACTGATAAATCTTCTACATAGAGAATAATGACGTTTTCCAGTAGATGCATTGTTTTTATTCCCATTGATTTTTTTTTATCAAGGCGTGTCCATCTGTTAAAATTAGCAAATGCTTTTGTATAAACGTTCTGCATCCTTTTTATACCTATACTTGTTTCTAAAATAAACTTTTATTTACACTACCTTTGTTTGATGTGTATGATTTGAAATGGCTGAAGTTATATTAAAATTCAAGCCGTGGAGTACAGGAGGACTGGCACAAAAACAGAATTAAGCCTAGAAAACATGGTTTGCTTATCTTTACTCTCTCTTGTACAAGGCATACCTATATTTCCCTTATAACCAAAAACAGCATCATATAGTTTATTCATTTACATTTTCATTTTTCAACAATGTTATTCAAAAATTATCAGTGTCTAAAAATCTGTAATTCTCCAGTTAAAATTTTCATTGCAATATAAAAAATAGAGTTAAAATATTTCTTTGGCACAATTCTTGTAATAGAAAATATCTGAGATGTGGGTGGCAACCAAGATTCAGACAGGATCAGGTTAAAGTGTCTAAACTGACAAAAGACAATAGACAAAACATAAAAGCACTTAGACAGTAACACAATTGTTTGCATCTCTCTTTGGGAGGATGTTCAGTTCTACCCCCTCAGTTTGGAAAGCAGGGTGATGTAATCATAGCTGTGCAGAGACAGCATGTAAATGCTGCAGAGTCAGTCACAATTGTTGCTCTCCTCTTGTCAAGTGGATCCTGTTCAAGAATTTAGTTTTATTAAAAACACTGTTTATTGCTTCAGAATGGTATTCTTAGATATTTTGGAGTATTTGTGTCTGAACTTGAGAGAGCCCACTTATAACTATTCAGTGGAAAAACGTGGCAGAACAAAAACAACACCAGATTTTGTAGATACATTTATTTGCTATTAGCCACAAGCCAATAATACAATAGCCCTAACAGTACTATTAATACACCTAACAAGATAGAAAAAAAGATTTATTAAAACAACCACCACAACAACCATTTAAATAATGTGGTTTCCCTAAACCACCAGCAATGTAAAATACGTTTTCAGGGAGAGGTAGATTCAAAATTATCTGTAGGGTGAGGAATGTGACAACACCTTGAAGGTTAAAGCCAAAGAGCCTGAGGGAAAGGAATGGTCAAGTAAAAAAGACGTATAATTTGCAATGCATTTAAAAACATTTTTCTTTAGATGTCAATCTGATTGCGTCCAAGAAATATTTCCCAGACTACACTGCAGTAGCTAAACAAAATAAAAAAACAGTAAACCAGTAAATATTTGATGCTGTAGGACTTTGAATGGATATGACAGTTACAAGTATAAAAAAGGGAGCAAAGGGGGACTATAGTACTTCTGTTTTGTGCATGCATGTGTTGTCGTATGTAATACTTTGAAAAAAAAGAAATAACATTTCACTGTTGTTTTAGTAACTGACAGTAAAAAACTCAAAGGCTACAGAAGATAATGAGTGCAGCTAGAGTTTCAGTGTCACAATAGGTCACAATAAAGTGCCACACACCCACTTGCCAGTTTCACTCTGTCTCTCTCATACACATACACGCCTACGCCTAAAATTAAGATAAATCAAACACACAATGACGAAAACATGTAAACATGTCATGTTAATGTCTCTTAATGTGACTCCACTGGGTGAAAGGAACGCTAGCAAAGGGAATAGAAAGTCACTTTAATACATTAATCTCAATATGGCACAATGGACTTTTAATCTGATATATGGTGCAACTTTATTATGTGGGCCTATTTGGTTGCAATTTTTATTTTTTTGCTATATATTAGGATATTTATATATAGATTTTTTTAATCAGAAATGTAGGCTACTTAGTTTTATTTTAATACTGTCTTTTAATATTGTCCCTTTCTGTTTCCATTGTAATGTTTTCTTCGAAAAAGTAAGGAGCAAAAGTATACAGTAGCAGAAAACACCAACACTCCAGTATCAAAGTTGTACAAAACATAATATTTGATCATATCTACCGTAAAAGCCCATAAATGAGGCGATGGAAATAGATTTGTGGATGTTTGCACCTAAAGACAAGATTTACAAAGGTGATTTTTAATCAAAGGTTTTTCAGTGACATTTCGAACAGCGACTAATTTGTCCCTTCGCGCGCACGGTACAAACAGGAAGTAGAGCGAAAGCTGCAGCAAAACAAAAACAAATTCAGGCGAAATTACCTCAAATTCATCGTGAATCAAAATGGACAATCAAACCCCAAAGCCAGTGACTAACGATTCAAGCTGCGTGTTTTTTAATACACATTCAGAAGACTATCGATGCGTGAGTATCTAGTATTTCTACAAACTCAGTTTTAGCTTTGTAGCTAATTAGCTGGTTAGCTAACCATAAGGCTTCACGGTTAGCTCACTTGGTGACTTTTTCTGTATTGATAATTCCTTACTCGACACGATTGATTATTGATAGGTCGGTCGAATAAGTGACGAACGACGTGATTCCTGGTGCGAAACTACAACGTTAAACTGAGCTCATGTAGCTAACATGCTATTTAGCTGCATTAATTATTGTTTTATTAAAACTATCCAGGTTAGCTTATTAAAACATTTCACAAAACAAGCTTCGGTTTCTGGCTCAGCGGCTTATCAAGAGCTAACGGGACGGCTTTAATGTTATGTGTTTATTCTTACAAATGCTTTATTAAACGAAGTTTTCTTTGCCTCATGGTAACCAACGTATTTGCATGTTTATTCCTCAGATATGTGTCTCACTGGTTAATACAAATAAGCACAGATTCTCGTTTTCTTATCCTGTAATGATGAATTGATTATGATAAGTCAGATGCTGAAGTGTGAGACTATGAAAAGTCATGTGGTGTTGTAGTTAATTAGTCAGTCAGTAGTGAGGGTAGTCAGTTGTCTGCCTTTGGCTAAGGTATTGTAGAGCCTGATGGCAATGGGGGTGAAACAAATTTGTATTAATCTTGTGAAGCTTATGATGTTCAGATGTTGAAACTGTGTTTTGATTTGGCTAGATAGTCTTTATTATTATGTAGTGGCTTTAGCAGCAATTTCCACTCCTGTAGATTTGTCCTGTTTATCATAAAGAGGGTTTGCCCTCTCCTCGCCATGCACTTGGCTCAAATGCTGATCTCTTGTATGGATCACTGCAACTCCATCCTTGCTGAAGCCCTTGCATCTGCCACTAGACCTGTGCAGCTTATCACAAATACTGCTACACTGGCATTTAACTTCCCCAAATTTCCCCACACAATAGTGCTTGTGTGTTGTGTAAGATGGTGCCCTGTTGCACTTTGCATCCAGTTTAGGGTGCTAGTCTACAGAGCCACAAAACGTAGCTGTTGTGTCTTGCCTCCTAAGAGTGGTCAAGCACTGCACACTGGAAGTCACCTTGTCGCACTTGAGGATCTTGTGATTACTCATCTTAGCCACGGTGTTTCTGTTCTGGCCCTGCAGTGGTGAGATGAACTCTCCATGGAAGTCAGGATAAGAGATAATGATCAACCTTTTCGACGCTTGCCCTTTCAGTTAGAGCTTTTTGCTGTATCTGGGTTGACATAGGCTAGTCAGAGATCACTTACAGAATCTGTGCTGTCTCTGGTGCAGTAAACATATTACTCTAAGTAGGTGTGGCATTGTATGGCAGCATTAGACATCAGGTTATCATGTGCTCAAATCTCTCATTTGCTGATAAGCAATCACTCAAAACTGCAAGCAGTCAATGACATTCTCCAGTACACTGACTGACTAACCTACATACAGATGGCACACTTCAACCTAGCCTGTTGTCTCAGTTTGTGTTACATATCACACTCCTAGTGAACATTATTACTAAAGCGTTAATACATGATTCCACATCCTTCATTGTTCAATATTCTTCAGGATTGTGGACAAAATTTTAATGTTTGTGTAGGTGGCGTTTTCAGTCTCCTGTAGGGAAATTAAACAAGGTACTTAATGCGTCGTCATGCTACTGTATGTGCTGCTGGCATGACTGCAGCGTCGTATTTTTATTTCTTTGTTCCATAATTCATGTTCATAAATCTGGTCTGTCCAAGATCCATATTATGTATTTATGTGCAGTTTGAATCTTAACTAGACCATTTTGTGTTAATTGGAGTTTTAGGTCAGGATTTTTCAGCACAGCTCAATGCTATTCAGTAAATATGCCCTCAGTCAGTTATGTCTACAAGACTACTGTGAATTTTATGCTATTGGTTTGGAGCAATTAAGCATTAGTTAGTGCTTTATACACTATCTTTATACAAAACCATCAGATTTCTTTTGTTTCAATAAGGTTCTGCTGACTTACCCTTTTCAGTATTTAGGGCTGAGAATGAAGTTAACTTTTTATAGTACTGTATTGTCCATGATAACTATGAGACGAATGTTTGCACGAGATTCATGCCAGAAGAAAACCTTTCAAAAGTGAAATAATAATCCTTTGAAAAGGCAGGTTCACTCATGTACTATAAAACAGTCTGTAAGAAAGTTCAAGGAGTACGGGCATTTTAACACCCCATTTTGGGAGCCATCATTGAAATGTAATTAAAGCAGTAATAAACTGGTAAACGGCCTTAGAGAAAAAATATCTGTCTAGATAGGTAGTAATAAATCAAATGTTTGCTGTCTGAACAATCTAACTGTATGCCAAGATCTCACACTAGTGTAAAATTGAAATCCACTTCCATACACTTAATAAAACAGTTGAATTGCATAAACTTATTTGGCAGTAGATCTGTTATCTATATGAGGAAGCACATTCACATTGTTTCTGCAGTCCCTGTTTACAGGTAGTCCTTTGTTACCTTCTCGAAGAATACAAGGGTATGACAGTCACAGCTACAGCATTGACGTAGCACAGCCCGTAGTGTGGACGTGCTGTGGTTTATCTTGGATGCAAGGCTTCTATTGGGCCTTTCCTTTGCCCTGAAACTCACAGGCCTATCTCAGATATGTCTTTCATTCATTTGTTTATCTTTCTCTTTGAGGATGTCTAAAATCAGTTTCGGTTTGGATGTTGCTTTGTACGAAATATGTAGAGCATCGAGTCATGTAAACACACATCTGATTGAACTGTCTTTTAACAGACCTCCATGTTTTATAATGGGTTAAATTCTGTCAAATGCATTTGCAGGTGACATTCCTAAATACTTTAGGTGTCAGCATGTTGCAAAGGTGTACAGCTCTAATTGTGTACATGTCCACTCATGTACAAGACACAAGGCACACTTGAACAAATGGCAGCCTTGTCAACTCAGCCAAGCTTATGATTACAATGATAATAATATAGTATTTGTTACACATCTCCACAGTGGTTTACTTAAAGGAAAAAAACATTACACAGAGCAGGTAATGCATAAGTCGACCTTGATCAGTTGTTTTTTTGTTTATTGGAATCAGCCATGCAGTAATAAGTTGTTTCTGATTTACAGGTGGTGATTCTAACAGTAAAACGAGCCACAGGAACTTTCTCTTTATTAGGATGGTAAATATTACTTCATATTATCTTTTTCTAGAATAATTCTTTGTCTTGAACCCTTCCTTTTTTTCCTGCTATAAATTATTTAACTGCACAGCATCTCTGTAGTGAACACTAACTTTGTAAAGCCTTTAATGTTCAGCTGTGAGGCTTTGTCTAAGATGTTATTGTATTGGTCACAGCCTGTACTTCTGTTATTTCTGTTTAGTGAAGTAAAAGTAATCCAAGTTTATTCAGTTCACAAACAATGGTAGATGTAACTGCAGCATCAGAACTTAAGCTTTGCATTTAAAATATTAGTCAAACTAAATTATTTATCTCAGAGGCTCAGGGCTACAGTCTATACTATTGAATGGCATATCAGTTTAATTGAACAACAGTTTTTTAAGGCAAGTTTTAGACCAAGGGAAATTAATATGTTGGGATCCTAAAGGAGGTTTTCACATTTGTTGCAGTAGTGAGTTGTAATTTTGGCGTGGCGTCTGGTAATGATTTGTTAAACTGCATCTTTACACATTGGCTTCCAAATTTAGTCTTGATGGTGGGTTAGTCTTTCATGTGCTGCCAATCAGGTCTTTGGCAAGTGCACGTTTAGTTTCATTCTAAACAAATATTACTTTCATGATAAGTGATCTTAATACAAGCTAAATATCAGCAGTTAATAGAGGACTGAAGGTTAGAGAGTGTTGGTAGTGTTATGATGTATTTATGTGCATTATGAGAGTACATGGTCATTAGAGCCTGCAATTAGTAAGCCACTTCTCACTGTTGTCTTTCTTCTCTCTACACAGTCTTTTCATGCTGTTTGTGATCTGGCTGCTTCGTAGGCATCATTCTTTGGCTCAGGTAAATTTGTACACTGCAGTGCACAGTGTGCTTTTACAATTTTTTCCCCTATTTCTCTTTGCTCCAGTGCCACTGGAAATATGTTCAATTTAACCATGGCAAATCTTGGCATAATTGAACCCAATTAAAATGCGCAGATTAATCAATTGTAGAGTTAATTGACTCATGGTTTGTCTGTGATAATAACTGCTGTCTTCTGCTTTTCCCTCCTCTCCAAATGAAGGGATTTGCATTATACTTTGGGTTTGAGTGTACATTAAAAAATATTAAGACATTTTTTTTTCCAGATAAATTGAATTTTTGCTTTTCATAAAATACATAATGTACTGTGTGTATTTTTTTGAGTGTGCAGCTTGTAGAGTCTGAAGCCAGTTTTTGTTTCTGAAGCCAGTCCGACAGGTCTGTCAGGTTTAGCAGCATGTTATCCTCTTAATCTGAAGTAAATGACAGCTTAATGTTGGACTGTGATGGATCCCATTACCTCTTCACCCGGTCACACAGCATGGCCGCACCTCCTTCCTCGTCCTCTACCTCTCCCTCCCCTCACAATGGTTATCAGTCAGTCAATGGTCTTTAGTGCTCTCTGGCTGTCCTGTGCTCTTTTTCTGTTTCCACCTTGCCCCTCCTTCTTCTCCTCTCTCTCCTCTCTCTGCTTTTTCTCTGTACCCTTTCACAGGGTCATTGCTGGACACCAAGTGATAAAGGGGCTGTATGTGTGTTTGTGTCTTTATCTTTTTATGTAAATACCACAGCCACAGTGTGTTACCACCTCTACAAACACCCCTAGTTAGCATACATAGCAAATGCCCTCTCAAATTCTGAATCACACAGATTATCGATTTATTTTATTAAAATACACAGCTTAGTTTGTACAGAAGGAATTAGGGGGACTCTCTCCTCTGTGATATTTTCAGAGTTGTCACCAGGGATGTCGTATGCCAAGCTGTCAGCCACATCAGTGATCATTTGATCTATTATTTGCCCTTCTTTCTGAGTGAATATAAATGCATTGGTGTTTTTAGTAGGAATGTTCTGAGAGAATGTCTCTCCATCTCATTTTTTCTCATTTTCTCTACAGAAGATGATTCTCAGCTTGACTGTCGCTGCCTTTTTTGACAGCATAGCATATGTCATGGTGAGGTGCTCTTGCCTGTTTTGCTAAACATACACATAGTAGCCTTTCAGACGTTGTTGAATATGCTTCTCTGTGATGTGATGTCTTTCCTTGCCCAGGGTGAGTCCCATCGAGAAGGACGTCTCTGTGACTTCCAGGCCTGGTGGCTAACTTACTTTGGTAAGATAGAACTTAATAAATTAATCACTAGTCCACTTTGCACAAAAAGATGAGTAAGCCAGTAAAGAAAGAGCAAAGATCACTGACATCTGTTGAAGAGCTCATAAATCACAGTGGAAAATAATATTGCTTTATCATTTCGCTTTTTTGGCTTGAGAACAAAATGTACCCGGACACTGATTTGTCCGTCTTATAGTTACCCAGAGCTTTTGGAAATGTATCATGGGGAACTCTTGAAAGTCATAAAATTCTGCTTTCAAATAAATAAATGTCAAATCACAGCTATTGGTCAAACAGTCTGCAAACTCAGGCTGAGATTTATATAAAAAGATCACTGCAAATCATTGCTGTGACAACTTAGTAACCCCAAATTGCACGGCTACAATCCTTAGAAATGTTGAAATGTTCATAAACCAAGAATGAGTCAAGCTTTTTTATTTTATCCTGTTTTTCTGCTGTGTATCTAGAACAATGAGTTTATCGTATCTGTATAATTTAAATGTGGGAATAGTTTTATATGTGAAGAAGCCAACCTATTTGTTTTTATTGCATTTATTTGACGAGCTTGAACTATGTGTCTTCTGCAAAAGCTTTCAAATTGCAGTGGGGGAACATCGCCTTTTGTATGGAGTCATTCTAGCAATCAAGGGCAAGAATGCGATATGTAAACTCGCATTTTATTTAGGAGCATTTAAACACACATACCAAGATTACCACACCCACAGCAGTGATGTAACACCTGGGTGTCGAGCACCATGCTGTGCAGTTATTGTCCCATTGCAGCCATTCATAATACCGCCCTCAAACCAGATGCCTGAGTGTTTCATCACCGTTCCTTGTATGAGGAGATTATTTTCCTCCAATGACTGCAGAGGGCTGCAGTATTTCATTTGGGTTAATCAGGGACATCTATAAACAGATGATTTGTGGAAAAATGGGGGGGGGGGGGGGGGTGTCTTTTGTGATTTGTTCAGATAAGGCTGGTTTCTTTTTACGTTAAATAAAACCTTGGTTTTATTTGCTTTGCTGGCATTTGCTGCAATTACATCTACTTTAGTCTTGATTAGCATAAGGATTCTTAGTTAGGACTGGCTGCCAATACAACACTTCGACAGGCTTGTGTTATTGGTCTCGCAGGCAGACACGCACACACACACACACACACACACACGGACAGATACAGGGTTAATGGGCAGTGAGTTAGTGCTGCAGGGTTTGTGCATGTCACCTCGGTTTATCATGAGGATCGTCACGCTGAGGACAAACGGCTGTACATAAACACAGGCTGAACAGGCACTTTGTTCTGTTGCAAAGCATGGAGTCTAGTGGGAGCTACATAGCACAGCTCTCCTTTTAACTCCAACCAATAAAATTTTA
The DNA here is from genome assembly GCF_900324485.2 of Mastacembelus armatus. Lineage (NCBI taxonomy): Eukaryota > Metazoa > Chordata > Actinopteri > Synbranchiformes > Mastacembelidae > Mastacembelus > Mastacembelus armatus. The sequence goes on along the minus strand of NC_046653.1, from coordinate 18,439,944 downwards.
TGAAATGTGTTTGAAATGGAAGATGGTAACGGGGGGGCCCTGCCAGGACAGGTGGTGAAGCTGAGCTGTGTGTTGTCGAGTTAAACAAAGCTTTGGCTGCTATTTGGTTATATAAAATGTGGTCGTTATTACAGTGACAGTAATTGATTGTCTTAATGACATAGACAGCCAGGCTCCTCCTTTTTTAGTCGCTACATGTTTTTCCAAAAGGTTCCTTGAGCGTGAGAAAAGAGTGTGTTTTGCATATTGTGTGCATGTGCGTGGAGTTTGTTGTGAAACTGAGTAAGCTGAGAGTGTGGCTCAAAGAACTCATCGTTGTGACGACTAGCTTTGCCTGTCATGTCACAACACACACACATGCACACACATATAAAGCAAAAGGGCTGAATACAAGGGCAGAAAAAGGGAAGTGAGCTTTCTAGACTTGTCCTTGTCTCTGTAAAATACATTCATTTTCCCCTTCTGCTGACTGCGTCTTCCTTTTCCTTTCTTCACTTCTTCTTTTGAGTGTCTTTACACTCAGTCTAGTCTACTCGTCCCTGCACCTCACTTTTCTTTTCTTTTCCTCCTTTCTCGCCCCCACTCCGGTTATCTCCCTCTGCTTTTCCACAGTTCATCATTATCTCTTTCTGCTCTCCCCCCTCTCATCCATCACCCTAAGCCACAGGTTTCCCTCATATTACTGCAGAATGGGCCTTCATTTATCAAAAAGTGAACACACACACACACACACACACTCACACTCACACAAACACACACACACACACACATGCACACTCGCTCTCTCATACATAAGTGTACATTTCGACACCAATTCAAAGATGCATACTGTGTGGTTGGGGAGCTGTGCTGTAATTTGACCTTGTTGTTTTTCTGTGTGTGTCTCTGCAGACTGGAGTGCCTTGGCCTGGGTTTGCCTCATCACTCTGAATCTCTACCTCAACCTGGTCAGAGAAATAAGCACCAACAAATTTGAGATGTGAGTAAAGCTGTTAGGGCTGCAACTAACATGCATTTTCACCATTAACTGGTTTATTTACCGATTATTCTTTTCAATATTTTAGATTGATTTGGTATATAAATGACAGACTAACCCTAAGAAACTGTTCATCCCTCATGCAAAACAAGCATTTCTCTGCCTCTGTGTCTCCCTTGGAATGTTTATTTATCTCTTGTTTTGTTGTGACCGCTTTCCTCCGCATATGTGTTTGGTCTGCCAGAGCATGTGTCTCCCCACAGAGCATTGACAGCCCCCTCCTCTTTCCCCGTCCTCCACCTCCTCCTCCTCCTTTTCTGTTCCAGCCAGCCGACGCTCTAATTGAAAAGGGAGTGAGTGTCAGCCGTTAAGTGTGTGTTTGCGTGTGCGCACCCATCTTCACGCTTTGTGGCTCTGTGTTTCTGTCGCTCAAACTCCCATGAGCACTCTACAGTGCAAGTGTGAATGTGATTTTGCGTGTGTGTGTGTTAGGTATTTTCTCATTTTCCAGCCTAGCACAGAGCTTTGTGACACCGACACACAATCTAAAAAAAACATGTATCGCACTGTGCGGGCAGGAAAAAAAGGCAGCTTTAACAAGTTAGCGGCTACTCTGTTATCCAAGTCATGTTGATGGCTGATGGTTGTCCCCTGTAGATGTGCTTAGGTGTACAGTGAGGGGTAGGGCTGGTAAAGAGAGATGCCCCCACCCCATGGGAGTTTTGTTGCATTGATTAGCAATAAGCCAAACAATATAGTGGCGGTATAACTCAGAAGAAGACAGTTTTATCGATACAGGGAAAGGGGCAGCCTAGGGGGTCAAAATCAGCTCGATTAGGAGCCATATCAGCTGTGTACTTCTCATGCGTATGTATTCATACAGGTGTAAAACAATTCAATGCTTTGCAGAAAAAGTTGAAATATATTAAACTCATTAGCTGCTCAGACCCTAGAAGACCTGGAGGACCCTCCCTACCTGCCCGTTGTGTCAGTACATTGAAATGAACAAGCAGGGCTGCATTTCTTTCATGCAGGGTGCAAAGCTGTGTGAATAATGCTAGAACGTCTGTATTTATGTCGCTGGTTACAAATGATGTGGAGGGTAAAATACAATGCCTTAATGGTTTTTAATGGCAAGGCAAAGACAAGACGTTTGGGGGGCTGTTGTGTATTGACTGTAATGTATTGACTGCTCATAGATTGTATGTAAGTTGTATGTGTTTGCACATGGCCTTAAAATGCATGCCCCTCAGCTCCTGAACCCAACCTTCCATCCTTGCTCCCACACCCACACCCACACCCACACACACACACATACACACACACACACATACACAGAAACACACGTCTCTTCTCTTGCATCCACTTCAATCACACTTAGATCATCCAGACTTCGTTCTCCATAACCTCTGGCGATTTGTTCATTCATAAACCATTACACTGTAGTGTGTGTGTGTGTGTGAGTGTTTGAAGGATATATTCAGCCGAACTGAATCTTCTGTGGGTAGAGAGAGGTAACAGTGAAGCTAAAGACGGAGGGTGGGAACAAAAAAGTGGTGTGAGGCAATGAGAAATGAGATTGAGCCTCGAGAGAGATTTCTGCATGAGCTGGTATGTGTATGTGTCTCTGCATGTGTGTGTGTGCATGCAGGTGTGTGAAATGCAGAGCGCAGAGCAGTCCTGCTGTGCCTCATTAAGCCCATGTTGCGTTCAGCTCCGGACTTCGTCATCTCCCTCTCAAAGCGGTGCGAGCGTGTGAGGTATGTGCGCAGTATGTGCACGCTGGTGTGTGTTTGTGGCTTTGCAAGCTCTCGACATTGATTTTCTGACAACCCCCCCCCCCCTGCACCAGTCAGACTGGCAGCACTGATTTCACCATTTGTATCTCTCCTCCCACTATCATACAGATCCACTCTCTCTCTTTGTCTGTGTCTCTTTCTCACTCTGCCTTCCTTGCTTTCTCTTTTGCTCCTTCACTCGTTCAGTTTGTCATTCCATTGTTTTGTCTGTTCTTAGCACTTCCACCATGTCTTTTTTTTCCTAACCTTTCTCCCTTGTCTCTCACACTGGCTCTTGTGTTCAATCAAAATACTCTCTCTCTTTCTCTGGATCTATACATTTCCAATGTCTCTTTCCCACCCACTCTTCTATTTAAACTGCCAGCCATCTCTCTTTCTCCACCACCTCCCACACACTCACACTGCTGTCCACCAGATTGAGGAGGGGGGTACAGTGTGTTCCACTGAAAGAGAGTGACTATGTGTTGGTGTGTGTGTGCGTGCGTGCGCGCGCGTGTGTGTGTGTGTGTGTGTGCGTGCGTGCGTGCGTGTGGTACACAACTCAAGAGGGATTGAATGTGTGTCAGCTGTGTCACCACTGCTCAATTGACTACACTTGGAACAGGTCAGGGCAGGACTTCTACTCTATTGACCAGGCAACGCTGTATGCTCTATAAAGTATTGATGGCCACACTGATGCCTAAGAGATGGGAGCACACACCTCATCTGTCACACACACACACAAACACAAACACAAAAACAGCTAAGTTCGGCAATTGGGATTTTTCAAACCTCTTAGATTCTCATCAGAAATGATATAATTTCTCTATGATAGACAGTATTACATCTGTCTCCATCTTTCCTTTATTAAATAAGAGTATGCTGCTTAAACTATGAAGTTCATGCAGACACATGCAGACACAGTTTACTCAGTCTTGTCCTTAAATTTATTAGTGACTAACGCCTGCTGAGTGAGGCTCTGCATCCTGTTTGTGGTTTTGATGCAGGCGTCCCCTCTGCCAATCATCTTTTTCACTGTGATGGTAATTATGGTTTATATTACCATGAGTAATTTTCAGACTGGCTGTATAGGCATTTGTCTCCACCTGAAAAATGACCCTGATGTGAGTGCCAACAGAGGGATGAACCAAAGAAGAATTGATTTAGTTATGTTTTTTTCTCAGAGGCAAAGCCTCCTGCTCTCTGTGCTCGTAATGAAATAAATGTCTGCCTTTTATCAGGTTGTACCATCTGATGGCATGGGGGGTGCCTTTGGTCATGGCCTCTCTACCGCTGCTAAAGGGTTACTATGGCCCCGCAGGAGCCTGGTGGTGAGTATAGCCATCCAGCTGTAGCATAATCTTTTTTGTTTTGTCAGCCAGTAAGAGCGTTATTTCTGTTAAATGTCTTTTCTTTCAAGGAGAGCCACAGCACTGGCCTCATTCCAGCTCTAGGCTGGCTCTTTCTGTCATACGGTTCTATGTGATAAAAACTGGCAATTATCAGCTCATCTTTGCCCAGAGTAAAGTGCCCCCTCACACTCTTCAGTTCTTGTGGTGAATAGGGAAGGCATTATTTGTTTGGAGGGTAGTTAAGGGGGTGAGGAAAAGGGGAAGAGGCCGAGGAGAGGAGGCGGCGGAATGAGAATTGGGACAGAGCCTTAATCTCCGGGCTCGACTCTCCCTTTCCACTTTCGGCTTATTAATAGCTACAGCTGCACAGCTTTCCCCCTCTGCAGTCACACAAGTCTCTCTTCCGCTCACGCTCTCCTTTTCCTTTGTAACCCCCTCATTGCTCTCTCTCTCTCTTTCTCTCTCTCTTCCCCCAGCTGGATCACAGACGATCACGTAGCCTGGAGATTTGGGATGTAAGTAGACCCTTTCAGTGCCGCCATCAAAGCTTTCCCCACTGGGGGAGATGGGGAGGAGGAAGGGGGAGGAGTGCTGTCTCTGCGGGGAAATGTGACGGGTTGCATATCATGGGAGCCTGCAGGGTTTTTTCCCTCTTGGTTTAAGGCCAAACTGTGTGTGTGTGTGTGTGTGTATGTGTGTGTGTGCGCACGCGCGCGCTTGCGTGCATGCGCGTGTGTGTGCGCACACACGTAGATGTTGCTGTATCTGCCTCTGCCTTGTCAGATTTAGGCGAGTTGCTACACTGTGTATTTAAGTGTTTAGGACGACTATGAAGGATTATGCCTGTCTACTGCTTTCTGCAACTGGCCCTAAGTCTGCAAGGGCTCTGCCAATCCCCTGGCGCAGAAACACACACACACGCGCACACAATAACACTTTGCTATGAGCCAAGGTAATCGCGTTGCTGCTCGCAGCATCAGCAGGGAATCAATCTTTCTAAACAAATAAGCACACACACACGCCCGCAGACAGACTCACGCAGACACTCACACACACACATACAGAACAACACATAGCTATCAGCTATGCTAAATGAGCCCATGTCTCTTTTATCAGCGCTCCTCCGCTACCCGGCTTTTTCTAGTTTTCCGCGCTGTCGTGGCCCAGGGGGATGAGCTGCTCACAGGATCAGGGAATCTTCATTAGCTCTAATTACATCAAACCAGACGAGGGATTAGAGGCCAAGGCAGCACCCGTCAATGAAAAAAACACATACGCTCAAACACACGGCGTCTTCCTGACAGCTTGCTGTGTAACGCGCAGGAGGGCAGAGGTTGTGGTATTAAAGGCGAAAAGTGGAAAAGGTGGGAGGAGAGCCATACGGGGTATGGTCAGAGAGGCAGGGAATTACTCAGCAGGGGAAGGAAAGATGGACAGCATAGCCGAATGGGAAGGAGAGGAGAGTCAGAAAAATAGATTGCCCTCATTTCTGCCCACGCCCTATAGTGTGTCTTCATCAGAGCAGACAGGACAGAGGAGGTAGGGGAGGCTTGGAGGGGAAGAAGAGGGTATGAAAGAAAAAGGAGAATGAAAAGCAGAGGACAGGGCTGTGTGACAGAGGTGCAGAATTTCAGGGGTTGAGTCAGCAGCACTTGAGCTTAGCTGAGTCACCTCTGCCAGAGGTTTCCATTGGTGTGTGTCATGAGCCCTGGTGAGAAATGCCACTGAAAAATGGACAAATTCCATTCATCCATTCATCCATTTTCTATACCCGCCTAGTCCTATTTCTAGGGTCACAGGGATCTGCTGGAACCTATCCCATCTGTCTTTGGGTGAAAGACAGGGGTCCACCCTGGACAGGTCACCAGTCCATCACAGGGCCACATAGAGACAAACAACCTCACACACTCACACTCACTCCTATGGGCAATTTAGAGTCACCAATCAACCTGACATACATGTTTTTGGACTGTGGGAGGAAACCAGAGTACCTGGAGAAAACCCACACAAGCACAGGGAGAACATGCAGACTCCACACTGAAAGGCCCCTACCACGAACAGCGCTAAAATGGACAAATTGATATTGATAATCAGTTGATCCACCACTCTGGTCCAGATTAAAACATGTCAATCTCTATTGGATAGGTTGTCATTACATTTAGGGCTGCCATTGATCTCCCCTAGACTGACTTTAGTGAGAGTTTTCCTCTGGTGTCACCATGAGGTTTGTCATGAAATTCGGAACATGTCTCCATAGCATTAGCATTTCACTCAAGCTTACTGCTTCACAAAACAGCAAACACATCTGCAAAGTCTTATTAGACTTGTTTCCTTTTCATCTTAGTGCATTTGGTGAAACACACCCTGCACACTCTGCTCTTTCTTTTTTTTGTTGCTGTTGTCCTTTGCTGGGTGGTTTGGGTTGTCCTGTCCCTGTGTATGTCATTGAACAGGTAGATTGTGATCTTTTATTCAGCGTTAGGATCTTGCAGGTCAGACTTGACAGCTGCAGTCGCCAACTAACCCGCATAGATGGGTCCCCACCGCACTCTCATCTCCTACTGTGCACTTCTTCATCCAAGACTCACTCTCCCCTTCAGAGCAGTACCAGAGGGAAGGCCAGGACGAGGCTGTGAGATTGAATCTGTGGGCATGTGGTGATCTTTCTTTCTGCCAGTGTCGGGCTTTTCACCCTTGCTTGCTGTCATCCAACCCTTGGAGTCCCTTCTGTATCTTTTTATCCATCTTTCCCCAGTCGATGTATTGGCTGCAGCCTCTTTCTGCTATTCCTTTCATTCTCTCTATGACCTTATCCCTCTCCCTGTCTTTTAATCACCTAGCACTTCTTTTTTATTTCTGCTCTTTCTGGTCCTGACCCACAATCTGCCATCATCAATCCACGTTTCCATCCTCACCTCTATTCTTGTCTTCATTTTTATCATCCTCTGCCCACTCCATACCCTCTCCCTCTCTCTCTGGCTCTGTTTCATTCTCTCTCTCTTTCTCCCTCTCTCTCATTCTTTCCTCCCCATCTCTACTACCCGTTTGCACTCACTCTCTCCGGGTAGTGCTCAGCTGTAGAGCACAGCGGACTCTAATGGCAGATCATTATCATGCTAATTAGAGCACTTTGTAGCTGCCGCCCGTCACTCTCTTCTCCTCGCAGCCCCCCACACTATTGTTAAAAAGGCCACCCCCTCCTTTCCCCTCTCCACCAAACCCCCCCCCCCCCCACCCCACCCCACCCCACCCCATCTCTCCATCATTAACAGGACTTGCGCTGGCGTAATTGTCCCATCCCATTATTGAACCTGTGTAGAATCATACATACACATGCACAGCCATGTGCATTCAGAGAAATAAAAATAAAGCAGCCCCCATGTTCCTTATTGTGAAACGAACACCTACTGTATCAGATTCCACTGCCAATAAAAAGTTAAAATTGATAATGCTCAGGAGGCCAAAGACCCAGTGCTTGCATTTTGAGATGATGGTAAAAGATTTAGTTTTTACCACCACACATGGCAAAGACTTTTCAGGCATGTTGGACATTTATTCCCAGTTAATTTTCTTTTGAAACCATATGTGTGCCTGTATTTATAGGTCAGAGAAAAATTCAGATTCTTTGTTTTAAATGTCAGCCTTTTCCCTGGATCGTGAGTAGACCTATAATTACTCTTGATTTTCTTCCTCTGCATAGACCAATATGTTTATCACGTAGGTGTGTTTGATGCCAGCTGCTCAGGAGGACTTGGGCGTCACACAGCTTAATCTCAGCTGCTCAGCACTACTAAGGCTGAACAGAGAAGTATTGACCAGGAGCCTGTCTAGTAAAGTTAGACAAAGGCGTGATTGGTGATTTCAGTGAGAGGCTGAAACCCAATGCTTACATCACCTCCCGAGAAGTTGCATAACACAAGCCAGCCATTTCAGCAAAGCCATCACCCCAGTTTTCCTCGTCCGTCTTGCTCTCAATGATTCGCTCAGGCATACCTGAAATATTATTCTACCACATGTTTCCATTAACTGTCACCCCAGAGAAATGCCATGCATTTCTAGCATTGTGGCCTTGCTGGCATAATCTTTTGTCCTCGTCTAGCTTTCTCCTCTTTCTTCACCATTATGATACTTCACACTTGTAGAAACCTAAATGCTGTCTACTTTGTCTTAATTTCACATTTTTTCATTCAGTATCTATAATTTCTTTTGGTCTAAAGAATGCTGCAAACCTCCTGTTTTTCCACTTGAGACAGGACTCCTAGGAAGCTAAATAATAAACATCACATATGAAACAACAGGAATTATCTTAATAGCATTCCACATTTGGCGCTTTCTTACTATCTGTTTGTGTCTGTGCTTTGCAGATGGTACGTGCCTCTGTTCAGCCTCATATTCCTGATGATCTGCTGCTATGCCAGGATCATCTGTGTGGCCAATGAGAGGGTGAGTACTCAACAAGCAGCAGCAGCAGCAACACAACACACTGGCAGTTTATTTGAGTCCAAATGCATTGTGATCTTTTAGAAAATTGACATCAGTGAAAGCTAAGACAGAATTGCTGTTTGTTTGTTCTTATATTTCTGTATTTGGGTGGAATACTGTTAGAACTCTCATAAAAATCAAAAAAAGTGTATGCATGTGATACAATAAGCAATTGCTTTGAGATCATGATCGCACTGCAAAAATAGTCACTCAAACAATAACCACACATGCAAACACAAAGTTTAGCCAGGTTGTCTGAGCTACAGAATTTGAAGGTATGAGTGTATACAGCCAGGTCATAGTTGAATTAGAAACAAAACATTCGGTTTTGTTTAAAATCTCATTACGTTTCAGTGAAAATGTAACTATTTGTGTGTAGAAAGTACCTAGTCCTGTATGTGTTTTGGGGGGTCACCCATTACTGGGAGGCACCAAAGGGAGAAGCTCTAATTCTATTAGTAACTGCACATAGTTCCTTTAATTCATTGATAAAATAAAGATGTTCATCATTCACTTGGATTCAGATGTGAAGATTTCCAGCTTCCCCTTTTTTTTATTGTTATAAATTGACTAGTTAGGGTATTTGGGCTGTTGTTTGGGCAAACACATTATCTAAAGATGTCCTCTCTGTACCTGTGTGATTTCTTTTTTTCAACATTTTATTCTCTAAAACAGTGTTCATGGCACAAATGGTGTTTTGTGCTTAACTGGATCATAAAACACATTGTAAAACAATACAACAATTAAAAAGAACTGTGTATTCAGTAGGATTGATGTAGCAATGATATATTTAGTATTTATAGTATTTTTTTCTTCATAGAAAAGTAGTAATCTGTCTATTGATAATCTTCTGAGATAATTGTATTACTATTATTTAGGACAGAAATAATATTTTTGTGTTTTAGTAAATAAGAATAAATGTTTAGAGCGATAAAGAGTGATAATACATTTTCCAAAGGCTATTCTGCATGTATATGAGTGCCTTGAGATTTTGTTTGCCCTTTGGTGTTTGTTGGAAACATAAAGTTTAAAAGCCACTGCTCTAAACAATCAGTTTATGTAGGTGATCAGTCACGTAACTGATTTACCACTTAGCTGATCTCTTGTCAGTGCTAGCCTCTAGTTTCCATTGTAATGGTATAGTAGAAGCGCAGAGGCAGCATTCCATAAGATTCACATAGCTGCCATTCCACTGATCTGACGACACCACACACAATGTGGCTTTAGTGACACTACAAGGGCACTGCAGTGTTACTTAAATGTGCGTGTGTCTTCTGGTGTGATTTATCAAGTACGGGAAGAGAGTAAGGAGGATCAGCCTAAAGCCACAACAGGCTCATCATGAATGTTGACATTCTTTGTTTGGTTGTCAGAGTGAGAGATAGGACATCAAGACAGATTTTGCAGACATCTGGGCTGAAGACATAGGACATCTGAGACAGACACACAGCAGGTAGCTCAAGGGAAGGGAAAGAAGCCACACAGCTTTTTTTATCATGAATGTGATAAATAGAATGAATGAATGTAGCAGGTTCTGAACCTGCATCTCATAATTCATTCAGCTCAGTATTCAGCTGTCTCCCCCTCTTCCTCTCGTCTCACTGTATCTCTGTTTTCCACCTTTCTCATTTTCATTCTCCTCCTCTTTTCCTTTCCACCTCCTTCTATCTCTGTCTGTCTTTGTCTCTACTCCGTTATTTTCCCTTTTCCCTTCTGCCTCCATGTCTTACTCCCCCTTCCCCTTCACTCTGCCGTTTTGCTTTCTCTATCATATTTATGAAGAGCTCAAGCCTTATCTCTTTTCAGCTGCAGGCTGTCTCAGTTGAAAGAATTTCAAAAGCTTTGAAAGCAGGGTAGGTGGCAATGCAACCGAGAAAGGAATAAAGAAGTGGAGGCTGAGAGGTGGGATGTTAGCTGGACAGAGAAGTTTCTCCAGTTTTCTGGAGAGAGAAGCATTGTAGGTGAAAATTACTTACTTTAATGCATTGGTTTATCAAGTTCAAGTTATTTACACCAGGATTATTTAGAAAGACATGGACACATTCAGAGTGACTGTGTGAGCATATACTAAATCAAGGGATTTGAAGGCTAATACGTCATTATCAGGACACACAGAGAGGTCTGAGAGTGTGGTGGTGTGTTTGTTTTACAGGTGGGATTTGTACATTCCTGCTTTTTTCCTCCTAAGCCTCACGCCTCAACACTTAATAGGCTGAATTGCTCTCCTTTGTGTGGAGCGGCTTAAGCAAGATTGCAGCAAAAGCTGGGTACGAACGCAGGAGACCTGGCTGAAGTCTAATGACATTGCCACTTATTATCAGTGTTTGTTGATTTTGATGGATAGTGGTGCTTAGCTGAATGGCAAAGGGCTGCTCTTTAATAAGTGCAGTCTAATGACACAATGGCTACAGTCTTTTTTTTTTTTTTTCTTGCGCTGCACAAACACACCATGGTCACACATATATTTACAATGACAATCACGTCAGCGCACAGAAACCATGGCAACACTGAGTTAATAAATAGCAGAACAGAAGAACTGTTAGTGCATCTTGATCATGCTGACTTTTTGTGTGTGTGCTTGAAGCTCACACAGGGCCTCCAGAGATTTGTCTGTGATGTCCTGGGTTACATAAACCTTCTGGCTTTCTATGGCCCCCCACCCCTATCCCACCATTACAAATCCCAGTCTTGTGCTTCGCTGTGGGCGTGCATGTGAGTGAGTGTGTATTCTTGTGCGCAACTGTTGACATTTTCCCTGCATTCCCCCGAGAGCGGAGATAGAGGAAGAGCGAAAAGTGTTCCCACGTTCTCTCTGGAGATCACCAATCTGCCATGTCTGCTCCACTTTTTCCTTTTTCTTTAACACTTCTTCAAAAACTCTTTCCTCTTTCTCTACACCCGTTGCCTTTCCTTCTTCTTCCTGATGTCATATTGTGTGCACTGTCGCTGATCACTTCCCTCTTTTTGTGAGATGCCGGGAGCTGTTTAACTGCTCCTCTCTGCCTCTAAGCTCTACACTCTGCTGTGAATTAGGTGGTTTTGCAGGGATGAGTAAGAAAGTGGAAGGATTTTGCGTTAGTGTAATAGCCTATGTGATGTGTGTTCCAGCTTGTCAGAGCAGATACCCACCTCTGAACCCAAAGCCATGCCTCTCTAGGAAAAAAACAATTGATTTAGGTGATCCAAGCACTATAGTAATTTATTTATTTATTTTGCCCCAAGTAATAGCTCTGACCTTTTCTTTCTGTTTTGTGTCTTTTCTGAGCAGATGCAGTCATGGTTGGGAACCTTCAACCCGGAGAGGGAGAGACGAAAGGTAATGGCCTGTCTGGCCATCACATTTCTTAGTGCACGCGCTCATGCGAATGCACATACACACACATGCATGTAGAGCGTGAGGACTAGTGTGTGTGCAGGATTAACTCCTGTGTTCATGCTGGGTAGGTGTCAAACACAGCAGGAAGCAATTTGACCTCATGACTCTCTTTCTGTGTGTGAGCTCGTGTATGTATATTAATGTGGCCATGCACGCACATGTGTGTTTCAATCTGGGGAGCTGCAGTGCCTCTCTGTTCTGACCTTACTGAATTAGCAGGGAACAGAAGAGGAAAAAGAAGAGCCACATGTGAATTATATTCATACCAAGAGAAGACAGATTGAGAAACAGGACACAAAGAGTCAGGGAATATGAAAACCGAGAAAGAGAAATGTGACTGGGGAAAGAGTTTGCTGCTTGTTTTTGTAAGGTTAATGTCTGTTTTACACATAATGTTCCAACAGAACAATTTCATAAGAGACAGTGTGATACATTCAAATGGATTTATAATTGTTCTGAAACTGCCACATTCAAAGGTGGAGTGAAAGGCTGACCATGATGGAGAGGGCGAGATGGAATTTTGTTTAAATCTGAGGAGGATGGCACAGGTTTTCTTACAAATTCCTCATGGCAGATATTTGTGGTGTTGCACTCGGTTGTTCATATGAAAAATGAGAGAAATAGGTGTGTATCAAATAAAAACAGAGCTGGGGAGAAAAGTACAACACCTAGATCCTCTCTTACTTTCAAACCGATGATCAGCCATGGCCTGAAGTGGATGTAAATGCAGGGATGTCTGTTTTGGAAAGTTACAGATGTCTTCGGTCACAAACTGTCCCTATCCAGGGTTGGAAGGGTGTTGATTTCCAACATGAAGTCTGACCATCTGAAATGGAGTTTGGACAGAGTATAAATCCTGCTTTAAGATCATTTTAAGATAAGGTGGTACTTTAATGGGCTTGGTACTTTAATGATAGCCTGTCAGAACAGTCTGTTGTCACTGTGTAGAAAACTGTCTAAACTGGAAAAAAATAATGCTGTTGATGTCATCTGGGTTATTATGGCATGGAAACAACACATTGATGAAATGCTGCATTACAGATGGGTGGAGTGAAAGATGGGCAAGGAAGGCTTTAACAAAAAGATGAAATTGGTGGCATTATAGGAATTGTAAGAGCCAGTAATTTTGAAGCCTGACTTATACTTGGGAGTAAAATTCAGGGTAGCTCAATCTCTGGTGCTTCCATTTAGACATTCTTTTTGAAACGTGTCTCTTGTGAGTCCCTAAACTTTATGGAAGTGCAATACTAAATTGCTAGAGTAACCATTTAATGGATTTCTTATAAAATGCTGGTACTGGGAAGTCTTTCCTCCCTCTCAGACTGAAAGCTTCTTTCTGTGTCATTTAAACTGGGCTTCTGGCTGCAGATATTTAAGTGTCCTCCAGTTAGACACTAAACCCTGGCTACCTACACATAAGCATCGCTATGGAGATGCCAAATCATTAAAATATAAAGCCCTAAATTCCACATAACTAAGGCATCCTCCACAAAGGTGGTCAGTGTGGCAGCACAACTCTAGAAAAGTTAACAATCCAATAGTGGCAATTCCTTGCTGCCCTGCTTTTAGTTACCCACTCCCCCTCCTCCCTCTCCTCTGCACTGCTGATGCACCGCCACCCAGCAGGGTGAGGTGTGGAGGGCAGGTTAGGGTTAAGGTTATGTAGATGCTGCCCCTAAGTGGCAGATGTAATTACTACATGCTGAACTTGCATAACCTTCACCAGTGATGTGTGTATGTGTGAATGTGTGGCAGCAACACACGCACACGGTTCATGTGGGCTAATTGATATGTGTTGCACAGAGTGTAAATAAGTCAGCAGTGGGTTTTATCACACTCCCTGTTTTCTCCTTTCTTTTTCCCAGTCGCTCTCCTGGTTCCCAACTGTTTTCCTCTATGCCTTTCAGTCCGTCCGCCCCCCCCCCCCATTTTTCTTTTTCTCCCTTCCTCTCTCTATCTCTCTCTTACTCTTGTACTCATACCCAGCATGAATAAAGCAGCAAGCCAGGTTCATGGACATGAATATTTATGAGAGTTTATGCACGCGCTGTGATGCTTTAAAACAACAACAACAGCCTCCCTGATTGTGCTTGCCAAGCCAGCGAGCCCTGGTTCATGTACGTATGTGCGAGTGTGTGTGTGTGTGTGTGTGTGTGTGTGTGTGTGTGTGTGTAGCAGCAGGTGTAAACTAGAGAAAGCAATTCCTGCTGGGTGTCTGAAGACCGCTGGCTCTGGTGATTTCCATTCACGTCCTCACATCTCCCACCTTCTGCGCCTCACATGTTCGCTGTTACTCTGTCACGCGCACATGCACACTTCTCTGTTTTAGTTTTCTGCGTTCTCCGTACTTGATCTTTTTCTCTCTCTCTCTCTCTCTGACTCAGCTTGGTGCCGCCCCCCTCCTTTGCTATCGGTTTCTGTGTATCTGACTGGAGTGCTGACGTACATACATAACTAGTGTTGGCAGTTATCAGGGCCATCAGTCACATGGTCGTGACCCATCTGTGTGTGTCTTCAGTGATTTGTTTGTGGTCATGCATGAGTACACATAGAAACACGAGCACCACAAGGTCTTGCAGCAGTACAGGTCAGTGAGAGGATAGTCAGGAGATGGTGTTCAGTCAGTCAGTCTGCACACACACAAACACACACTTTTAAACACATTTGCACAACTGCACACACAGCGACTCAATCCCATCGGGTAGCAACAAAGCTGGCTGAGCAAACAGCGAACTGCTTGTTCGTTATCTTCCCAGGGTGTTTGTTTACTGATCCACACAAGCTTTGCCTTGAGTCACAATGCAATGTGTCTGCTTGTGTATCTGTGTACATGTGTGGCCACATGCACATCTTCTGCATGTATTCTCATTTATTCACTACAGTTTTATTTTACCTGTCACCAACACTCTAAAGAACATGCTGTGAGCAAGCTGCAAGGGCAGTTGAGTTTGTCAGACACACACATACCTTCTTTTGTAAGGATCAACCTGCTACTCAGTAGTGTTTCTGGTTTCTTGGCAGGATTCTTTAAGGTTTAAGTTGTCCCTAAAAATCTTTCTCAATATAAGAATAAGCTAATTAGGTAGTTAAAGTATTAGAAATTAAAAATGATCAAAGTATGCAATTTTTAAATAAAATGTTTTAGTCATCAGAACACACTCACCAAAGGTCCCCAAGGTTTTGATTGCATCACTAAATTTTCCTCGGCAAATGGACATTGCTTAGTTTCCATGCTTGGGAACAGCAGTTGTCAAAACAAAACTACATGTCGTCACTTAAGAAGACATTGAAGCCCCTTTTGCTTTTTGCAGGCGTTTTATTTTAAATGGATAAAATTCCTGTTTTGGTTCATGCATCCACACATTTAGTACCCCATAGTAAAAATATGTTGTATGTAAAATATGTTTATAGAATATTTTGTAAACATATCAAAAATAAAAGTGAAATTTCCTATTTACAAAAGCATTCAGATCCTTAATTCAGTATTTTCTAGAAGCCCCTTTGGCAGCAGTTACAGCATTGAGCCTTTTTGGATAAATCTCTGCAAGCTTTGCACACCTGGATTTGGACAGTTTATCCCAATCTTCCTGGCAAATCCTCTCAAGCTCCATCAGAGTGGATCGGAAGTGTCTGTGAACTGCCAGCTTCAGGTGTCTCCACAAATGTTCTTTAGGGTTTAAGTCTGGACTTTTGCTGGGCCACTCAAGGACAGGACAATTGTCCTGAAGTGACTCCGGTGTTGTCTTGGCCATTTGCTTCAAGTCACTATTGTTTGAACTCAGGAGTAGATTTTCTTCAAGTATGTATTTGCTTTCCTCAAAATACCATTTTTTCAACTTCAACTTTAAATTAAATCTATAGCGCAGTAAAGTATCAAGAAAGCGAAAGGGGATCAATATTTTACGAAGTGACTGTATGACATGATTTATCAATATACTCTCTGAAACGTTTTCATTAGCAGAATCAACACGTCACATCATCCAGATGTGAATGATTATACTAAAACAATATCTGGTGCTGTGTCTCATCGAAAGCCATTTCTTAATTAAATTGCATTTAAGAAACTAATTTAAAATATTTTTTAGTCCTTTGATTTAATTTCAGAAAACCTTTAGATTTTTTTTTAATTTGATGTTCAAATGATTTGAGAAACATGATGCTTATTTTTAGAGGAGGTTTTCTCTGAGGCTAGTGCAAGCGAGGGTGAGTGCAGTGGGTGGTGGAGGGGGATGGGTTGCTCCTGATAACCGTCTGTAATCTAGTGTGCGTCATTAACATTGGGACCACTGCGCCCGCCGCACATAATTATGGTCTCATTCCACTCTGCTTCCCGAGCAGTGCAGGGGCCTCTGACACGGGACGACTGTGATTAAAAACACAAGGCACTTTAGCCGCCGCCTTCCTCCTCCTTCTCCTCCTCCTCCAATATTCCACATCCTGTCTCCTGTGAACTGAAATTCCTCAAATGCCTGTCTGCACCTCACCTAAGTTTCATCTGGGATTATTGACTGTCTTTTAAAGCCTTTTATTCCCCACAAATACACACACACAAAGGTTCGTACACTCACAAATCTGTCTTTTTCCACATAGTAATCTTCAGGGTCCTGGCTTACCCTTCTCTTCTCTCCCAGTGAGATAGTCTTCCCAGGACACACATAATAAAAAACACACACTTGAGATGACAAAAGGCAGAGCTTGACATGGCCAGTGATGTCAGAGCTTCCCATGATAATAGAGCTTGCACGCCTTAGGGTCTTTCTGGTGAGTAATTAATTTCCAGCGTGTGGGGGTAGAGACCAGAGCTTGTGGTCTTGTCTCCTGGCTCTGACTCTGTGTGTGTGTGTGTGTGTGTGTGTGTGTGAGGGAGAGAAATAAAAGGAAGGCTTTGCGCTGGCTTGGCTACTGCGTACATGCAGTGGGGAGGAGGGGGGTAGTGGAACAGCACAGCGCAGAAAATCGATCCAGGGGCCGTGCTTCTCAGCCTCTTCCGGACGCAAGAGTCCTCCTCTCCTGGGAATTAGATAACGGCTTGTAAAAGCTCTCCACCGCCAGACTCTTCCCCCCTCCTCGACTTTTAGTTGCTGCCGCATCCCTCTGTCTTCCTGCCTGCCCGCCTTTCTGCTTGTCCACAAGATATTGAATTCATCCCATTCACATTATAGCAAAGTATTGGCTTCCAGTTTAATTGGAATCCCCGTTTTTTTCTCATAACTATGTGGATATTGCGTATTATCAGCAGGTTAATATTTTATTAGGTTTTAATTGGCCTTTGTTGTTTGCTTCTGTGCACTGATCTTCCAGTTAAGGTACTGCCTGTGTGTGTGTGTGTGAGAGAGAAACAGAAAGACAAGAGCGTTAATTGGAGTGTTCAATTTCTAGCCTATACATGGGTCAGTTGTCACTTTTCTTTTCTCCAGGTTTCCTTGGCTGAGGAGATCAAGCCGCTGAAGTGGTATCCCTCCGTTTACCTGCTGGTGTCTATCTTTCCTCTTATCAACAGGTAACGTACACACACACACACACACACCTGTATGGCACATAAACTCTGTGCTCTGTTGTTTTATTTGCATGTTGGCTTCACTCTGCTGTGTTATCTGTCAACCCCTCCCTTTTTCTCATCCCTGCTCTGCCTTTTCTCTTTTCCTCACTCTTATCTGAACTCTCACAAAGCCTCCTTCACTCTGTAGCAGCATTAAGGGTGATTGTGTGTGTGTGTGTGTGTATTCATGTCTTTCTGTGGTTGTGTGGACACGTTTTAATTTGGCCTTGTGAGGACATCACAACTTCAGAGGGTTTTTTGAAGGTTAAGACTTGGTTTTAGGATTAGGGTTAGGATCAGGTTCAGGTTAGGATTAGGGTTAGGCCTTTAGTAGTAATGTTCAGGGTTAGGGTCTAGGGAATGCATATGTTCACTAATGTCCTCCCAACTATAGTGAGACATGACTGTGTGTGTGTGTGTGTGTGTGTTGGAGGTACAGAGCATTTTATTGGCTTTTTTAAAACCAGGGCTTCATCGTAGGTGGGAGGAGGCGGGTGGTCCAGTAAATGATAACCCCGGTACTGTTATTACTCCTTCGCTCCGTTGCTCCCCCTCTCTCTCTCCCTCTCCGTCTTTCTTTCATTTGCTGCCGCTCCCCCCACGCCCCACCCCCACGCTGCACCGGCTTGATTGACAGGTCAGGGTTACTAAGTGATTAGCTGCGGCGGCTCTGCTTGTCGCCACGGCGATGTAGGCGGAGACACAGGTCAATTACAGGGTCAACGTCTCTCAAAGGCTCCGCTCAAACACCGCCCATCCCCCCCATCACCCTGTCCTCCTTCTCCTTCACCTCTCCATCCCCTCCAGCACCTCACCCCCCCCACCCGTGACCCGGCTGTCGGCTGATGAAGATGACAAACTCCCCCCCCCCCCCCCCCCCCCCCTCTCTCTCTTTACACTCAACGCATCTTTGTGATAACCCCCTTATTTCCTCTCGTCTTCGCCTGGGCTCTCTGTCTTTCCTCCGCTGTGTTTTCATGTCACCTCTTCCTCCATCTCTCTCCCTACCCTCTGCCACACAAAGCAAACACGCTCTCACTCCGCTCTGCCTTTCTCCAGAGAGCGAACGAGCAGAAAACGGGAATGAATTGCTCTCTCGTCGTCCTCCCCCACCTCCTCCTCTTCCCCCGTTCAGCAGCGCTGGCTGTATACATCTCCGGCTCCTATTAATTTGTTAGCCTCCACTCCCTCTCCCCTCTCCCCCTTCTCACTCGCCTCCCTCCCTCGGCTCATATCTTCCTCCTCCGCCTCCTCCTCCTCCCCTCTTTCTCCATCTCTCCCTCCTTCCTTCCCTCCCTCCTCTGCTGAGAGCTGGAGTGTGTAAAGTGTTTGTCACGGTGCCGTGCCGATGTCGCTGTGCTCTGCCGTGTGGAAGCGGCGCACGGCGGACAGACTTAGTGTGTGTTTTGCTGTATTCGTGTGTGTGTGTGTGTGTGTGTGTGTGTGTTTGTGTGTGTGTGTAGGCGGGTGGTTGGCTTGGTGTCAAGGAGAATGTGCTGCCTCTGCTTGTTGCTGTGTGTACGTGTGCCTGCGTGCGCACTTGTTTGTCCGCCTCGACTTGAATGTGTGTGTGTGTGTGTGTTTTTATTATTATTATTTTTGCGTGTCTATGAGCAATCCCGTGCGTGTGCGCATTTTGTTTGTGCATGCCTAGCGCGCGCATCTGTGTGTGTGTCTGAGTGGGGGATTATTTCTATCTGAGCTCCAAAGCCTCCTAAACAAGGCTTAGAGAGACGGCCCAGGGCAGCAGCTAAAGCCGGGTAGAGAGAGCTCTTTCTCCCTCACTCGCTCGTTCTGCACCCCTCTCCGCTGCTCTCTGCCATTTCTCCCTGCCCTGATCCTTTGCATTAATACACAGACACTCCCACACACAAATACACTCTTGTTTTGGCCTTCATGTGCTACCACACACACACACACACACACGCACACACACACACACAGACATGCACACACAGTCACAGACATGCACACACAGTCACACGCCACACGCAATTTTAATCTGTTCCAAATGCACACTGGTAAATGTGTTAATTCGACACCAGCTGTTGCGAATTGAAATGGGAAAGAGCTCCTACTTTTCCTCGCCCGCACTCGCACACACATGCATTGACGAGTCATTATACATCATTTTACCGCGCGTCTCTCTCTCTCTCTCTTTCTCTCTCTCTTGCACTTCTTCTCTTTCTCTTTTTCCCTCATTCGTTTGCCCTCATTTGGCAGCACAGAAAAGTAGCACCAGACACTAACACCTTCTCACTTTTTCTTCCTCCTCCTTCTTTCTCTTTCTCCCTCTTGCTGCCACTTCAGTCTCTTTCAGCTCTTTGGGTGTGTGTGTGTGTGTGTGTGTTTGTGTGTGCACAACCACTGCCCGGGCACGACTAGAGTTTTCACAGTCTGCTTCTCACATCGCCTCCCCTGTGTGCTTTATGGTGTGGGTGTGTGTTTGTTTACAAGGCTTGTCTAGATTCCTACTGTGCGTGCTTGTATGCCTGTTTGCATAAATAAGCCCTCTCCTCAGAACCTAGCTGCCGATTTCTGTGGCGCATCGCGGTGTGATGAGCAAGTGCTCCTCCTGGACAGCCTCCTCGTCTTTTATGAGGACGTTTTGCTTTCCGATAAACACCCTCTCCTTTCCCCCTATGACACCAAAGGAGGTCTCGTCATTAAGGCTTTGTCTAGAAGCACTTTCCATCAAAACAAGGCGCAAAGCAGGAGAGTTAGTTGCCTTTGAGCAATCAAGGTGACGTGACTTGTAGAAGGGTGCTTCTGCATGGATAGATTGGCCCTGGCAGTGAAGCTTGAACCAGTGATGTGTCTATAACCTTGAGTTCACCCTGCCGCTCCAGGAGGCAGCTTGCATCCTCCTAGTTATTCTTGGTTTCCCTTGATGCTGCGTGTGGGTTTTGCGGTGTGTATAGGCCTATACGTGCTTGCAGGGGATTTTTGTATGGGCTCCCTACAGCGCCTAAGCCCCCCGCCTTTCTCTGGAGGAGATCTGATTTCCCTGCTCCAGGCGTGCAGCGAGAACAAGACAGTGTGTGCGTGTATCTGTGTGTGCTTCGGTGTGTGTCTCCACTTTTGTGTGTGTGCGCACACGCCTGCACGCGCAACCTGGGCCAGGCAGACCTTCCCCATCTCCGTTCTACGCTTTGAAAAACGAGGGAGGAAATCTCAGAGCAGCAGTTATTATTCATCCCTCAAAGAGAACGGGGAGGCGGAGGAGAGGGAGGGAGGGATGGATGGAGGGAGAAAGAAAGAGAGAGCCAAACGGCAGGGATGAAGGAGGGGTGGGGGGGATACATTAACTCTTATCTCACTGTATTCTGCTTTCTGCATCCCAGGATGCGCTCTTTCTCTCCCTCTCTCTTTCGCACTCACTCCTGCTTTTTCTTGCCTTTCTACACTCCCATCCTTCCGTTCCTCGCCTCTACGCCTCTCGGAATATCTTGCATTCAGCGCACATGGATGTGTGTTTGTGCCTCAGTGTGTGTAGGCTGGTGTGTGGTTTGTACTGTATACCCTAATATCTTTTGTGGTGTATTTTGTTTACTTGAACAAGTGAGCTCCTCAGATGCTGAAAGGCAGTATGCAAGGTTCCAACGCTCATCTTTGTCTGCAAGCTTTTTTTTTTTTTTTTTGTCTATCTCTTCACATTCAATTTACTGTATGAGAGTGGCAGCAATGGCCTGTTTACTAAAATAAGTTTTGAACTTTATCTAGCTCGCGGGTGTCTGATGTTGTTTTCAGATTCAACCGCAAAACTCGATCATTCTCCTCCGTTTGTGTTACTTTGATTTGCAATCTTTGCAGGAGTGAGGCCCAAGTTTGAGCAGTCTGTGACTGGGCTCTGGAGGGTCACAAGCGCAGTCTGTGTGGAAATCATTTTATACACCAGAAGTCAGCACACTGAGAAAGCACTTACTGCTCTGATTGCCAGTTTCTCATTATTTTGACAGTTTCTTTACTTTTATTCACACAGAGACAACAAAGTCCTCACAAATCTAGAATGTTTATGGTCTCCCATGTCATGCCCTTTGAACACCTTGATTCGCTGTGCAATAACTTAGCCACATGTGGCTGTGTGAACTAGATAATGTTTGTTGGATAAATGAATTATGCACTTGTGCTTTTGCCTCTCAGGCAGTGATCTGTGTGTAACTGAAGGCGATGAACCCCATAGCCATTTGTTTCCCATTGAGTACCAGTGACGCTCTGCTATTCATCCCAATTTAGCAAGACACAGGGCCATCCCACAGGGCTCTGGTAAATGACACAGGGCAGGCGCTGTATGTAGACTGGACACACACCAAGACTCTTAACACAATATCGTATGAGTACATACACAATAATACATATATTCATATATAATAATACATATGCTTTAATTTTTTATTAAAATATGACAAATAGAACAGAATACAGGTGTATGTACATGCCCATTCACAGACATGCAAACATTAACATACAGACACATGTCTATAGGAAAATAAACTATGAGCTGAGGTATACAACCCTATAGACATACACGTAAGTCTTATGATGTATGTACTCCGTTACAGATATAGTAAATACACATGTATAGGCAGATACATACATTCATATGGTCCACACATCCAAATGCTTAAGGAGATGCTAGATAGCCTCCCTCACACACACTTAGGCATGTACATGCATTCACAGGCGCATGCAAACATAAACACATACACACACATACATACCCTGTTCCCCCTCCTTCTGCTCTTTCAGGCACGTCTTTAAATATTCATCACTCTGGCTGCTCTGAGAGTGCCGTAAACGCTGCCTCACACTCCAGGGAATCGCTAAAGCCTACTCTATCATCTGCTCTCCTTCCCTCCTCTCTCTCTCTCCCCCCCCCCATCCCTCCCTCCCTCCCTCTCTCTCTGTCACACACACACACACGCACACATACATACACACTTCTAGCCATAGTCACTCACAAACCTCACATGCACAATCACTCGAAGGCACAGCCAGTGGCATCGCTGGACACACAGACACATGCCAGTACATGAATCAGACACAGGGAACCACATGTGCTGCAATGTACAATGGACAGAGTTTGTGCGTGTATGTCTGTGTGTTTACTGGCTGCTCCCAGTGCAGAGGGTTGAGTGGTGTTGTGTTCCAGGAAACAGGATGTCTCTTTGTGTGGCTTTTATTCTGTTGGTGAACGTTAGCTGCTTCAGTCCCCAGGGTCTGTGTGTGCCTCTTTGTTTTGTGTGTGTGTGTGTGTGTGTGTGTGTGTGTGTGTGTGTGTGTGTGTGTGTGTGTGTGTGTGTGTGTGCGCACCCGTGCAGGTGGGTGTGCATGCGCTCACATGTTTATGTGTTTGTGTTTTGTTTCTGCACAACACGCTTGCCTGTCTGTGTGTTTCACAGAGGTCACACAGAGGGTCGCACAGAGGGTTGGCAAGAAAAGCGCATCTGTGGGTATGTGTAATGGGAGTCATACCCTTATTTGTGACAGTTATCCCCATGTTGAACGGTGATCAAAGTAGATTATGTTCCAGTTATCAGCTGTACTACACATGCATGGAGACACTTGTGCACAACACAAACCATGGTTTATTTAGATACTGTGGAAAAGAACGTTCACGTCCGTGTCCATAAAGTACACTGTATTCCCACAGATAGCTGAAAAGTATTAGAGCTTTACACACATCTGAGTGGCTGACCAGATGTTGTCGCTGAACAATGGAAGCCTTGTCCTCTGTCTTTGTGGAGCTAAATGCTGTCACTCACACACAATTGTCAAATGAACACAACATTTTAAACTAGCATATTCACAGAGTTTCACTTGACTTGTTGCTTATAAACAGGTTATAGTTAAAATGGCTAGGATCTGATGGTGCTTTGAAGGATTTGGATTCAATAAGTGGGTTCTACTTGATTCAAATTCAATAAAAGGCAATCATGCCCCAGAGTATCATGAAGCATAATTAGACTTTAATGAACTGTGGCAGTTTCTAGTTATTTCCTAGTTTGCGAGAAATGTTTGTCTTTTGTAGTTTTTCTATTAGAATTTCATTTCTCTAATTGAATGCACATTTAAATTCAGGTGAAGCCAAATTACATAGGCAAACGTAAAAGCTTTCTGAAAACTATAGGTCTGTTCTACAGTCAGTATCACCATAAATGTGTGAACAGTGCAGTAGTTGCCTGATTTTGCCACACCTATGATTTCGTCTCAGATATTGTGCTCGTGTCTATTTTGATGGCAGAAAAATATTTAAGGGAGTTGGAAAAAAAAAAGTTGTGAATCACACACTGGCCTCACGAAGAGTCAAGGCATTGTGCTTGTTTTGGCAGAATTATCCCTTTTTAGTCAGAAAAGTTCAGATTTGCTGTCAGCAGCAGCACCACAGGCAGAACTAGGGCCTTGTTGTGGCACTGTGAAGCGTGTGATTCGTCTGGAGGAAAGAAAAAAAAAAAAGAAGTCAGGCAGTCAGTCTGCGAGAGAAGGAAGTGTGATCGAGGTCAGGATGACTTCTGTGTCTGGCTGCCCTCCGCTCTCGGGAAGGAGTTCTTGTCTGAGCTGTTGCTCTGCGTCTCACTCACATCTCTCAGGAAGTTCAGCACAACAATGCGAGGCAGACAAAAAGGTGAACTGTGATAGAGGTGGGAGGGAAATTGATGGATGGAAAGTGGTATAGACTGGCAGGGTGGGATATTGGATAAGATGAGGAGAGGCAGTGGATGAGGGATTTTGCACAGAATCTGTGAGGTGAGAGAAAGACTGGTTCAAAGAGTGACTGACAGCATGATAGATGGGAGGTCTGAATAGGTGAGCAAGGCTTGAGACGCAGTGCGAGTGCTAATGATTGACTGCATGCTTACAGATGGTAACAGCCTCAGACTTACAGCTGAGTGTCTGTTTTTTATGTGTCTGAACATAAATGTTTTTTTTGTTTTTTATTGTTGTTGACCGTTTGCTCCTGAGTCATACACTATAGACAATATCATCTCTGTTTTCCAATGCCAGTCAGTCAACTGTGAGAGTTGCTTGACTACACCACACACACAAAAGCCGGCAAACGCACACAGCAGCTCAGCCAGGCATCGCCCGCAGCCACACTCTCCTTCCCACCACTGCCTCCCTCATTCATCTTTCATTAGCCCGGCTCACAGAGGAGAAACAGCCTCCCCCCACCCGCCTCCACCCATCTTTCTCTCTTCTCTCTCGATCTAACCTCCTCGTCTTTTTTTCCCTGCCGTCTTATCTTGGTTTCTCTCGCACGTAATCTCTTTTGTTTGTCTCGCTCATGTCTTGCAATCTGTCTTTTTGGATATCTCTCCTCCTCCTCTTTCTCTTCCTCACTCGCTGCCTCCTCTGCTTTTTAGTCTTTTCCATTCAGCCTCACTCCTTCAGCCCTTTCCCCTGCTCTCTCCTCCTCCTACTTCGCTCTCGGCCCTTGTTCCCCTTCACAGCCTCACTCTTGCACACTCTCACCTCTTTATCGTGTTCTCCTTTCCTCTTCCACTCTCCCTCTCTCCTTCCTGTGCGGTGCTGTTTCTCTGACACTCGTCTCTGCACGGCCCCCCCACCTTCCTGTCTCTCTTTCTCTCTCTCTCGCCTGCTCTTTCTTTCTTCCTTTCATTTCGCTCTCCGTCTCTCCCTTGGTGGAGGGGAAAGGCTCTTTGCCTCTAATTGCGGCTGTTCCGTTGCCATGGCGCGTGTTGCTCAGCACTGTGAGGTGCTGTCTGTGTGTGTGTGTGTGTGTGTGTGTGTGTGTGTGTGTGTGTGTGTGTGTGTGTGTGTGTGTGTGTGTGTGTGTGTGTGGCAGGCAGATGATTGCTTGCTGCCAGCTCTCGTTTCCCGGACGCCGATCGCGTTTCTTTGCGGCAGCAGAAAAAAAAAAAATGAGATGCCAGAAATAGCCCCCCTTCACACAGACCCACTCACTCTCACTGCTGCGCTGTCAGAGACACACACACACACACAGGCAGACACACATTCACTGCATTTCCTCTCCATTTGATATCCTCAATGCATATGACCTATGTTGTACTGTATGCGCACACCTTTCTGCACATGTACAGGTGCAATGTGCGTTTGTGTATGTCTGCATGTGTCCGATATCCTCTTGGTGCATGTATGTGTGTGTGTTTCCTGCATCTCTAAGGAGGTTGTGTGGGGACTCCTGATTTATTTCACCTTTAATGGGAAGTGAAATGAATGTGAGCAGCAGCTGGTCTGGTCCTCGGAGATACAACAGTAGGCTAACCCAGAAAACAAGCAGCGCTGCTCTGAAATGGTCCTGACTCCGACCAGGGCCAGGACACACCACTGTACCTGCCACTAGCTGCACTGTTGGTTTTATTTTAAGCAGCATGTAGACATTTAGTTCATACTAAAACTTCGAATGACTTGGAGCAGATGGCGTTGGTTCTCATTACAGGTTTGTCTTCAATATTTAGCCAACCCGTCTTGCAGTTTTCTTCTTGTCACAACTTTTCAGAGGGTAGTTTGATGGTAAATGGAGACAGATTAATAGCAAATAAACCTTGTAACCTCGCACTGCAAAAGAGGATAAGAGAGGATTATAACCAGATTTGTGGACGAATCTCTGTAATCATCTTCTGTGCTGTTCACTTGCAGCTTTCACTGGGTCATAAAGAGCAGAAAATAAAAACATTTTTGTGCTTGCTTACTTTACTAATCCTGAGGTGTCTTGCCTTCTGTCATGTGAGGGCTTCCTAATCCATCAGTAGATATAGAATCATATACGAACAGTCAGCATTCTCTTGTTACCTTTCTGTGCTTTCATTTGTAACAGAGGAAGACCTGTTGATATTGTTCTGCCTCAGGTTTTCAACTATGTAAATAGTTATGACTACGTTTACATGACATGCTTCAGAGTGGCCCACATTGCCAATCTTTTTTTTAGGTCACAGAGGTTTGAACAAACTAAATAGTAGTTTTTTAAATCAGATCTACACCTCTTGCTTTTCAGGTCCTAGATCTGATTCATATCAGATTTCTGTCTGTGTGACTGCTGTCAGAAAAGTTTTTTAACAGCTCATTCCTTTGCACGTGTACTTGTTGCGCTTTTGTTTGTATGATTATCCTAAAGAGACAGCACTATGGCTTTAATCTCAGAGGTAGTTTTAGCATTTCTTAGAATTAAGATCTAATTTCTCTGAAATCCACAGTGTCCCTTCATTGATGTTGCAAATACAATACAGAACTTATTTCTCCTTGACACCCAGGTGTCTTGCTTTTCTTAGATTTTCCTTAGATAAAGGTATTCAAAATATTTTATGCTTTGACCATCTTTCACTGAAAGAATCACTTAAGAGATAAGGCTAGAAAATATATTTTTCCTTCTGACAACAATCTCTTGACAACAGCTATGAATTTGTCCCACTCTCAAGTTGTCTGTGTAGCTAAAGGCTCATTTGTTGTCCAGCAGTTTTGCAAAAGACTTATATGATCCACAAAAATGAGCAAAATGTTCCTTTATCATGACAGACAGCCATGACAGTTCATTTTGATTCAATCACACACCATTCTGATATCCTAAACACTAGCTCCCATTTGAGTAATATCTGCTAAAAACTGCAGTGCCTTACACTGACTACACTTACCAAAGAGAAGCTATATTCCACCTTTCAAAGAAGAAGGTCTGGATGAGTTGGCTGTTTGACAGGATACATTGCACAAAGTAGTAGCCTTTTTCCCCTATATACTTATTGTTTATTTCTAATGCTACTGTAAAGAACTATGAATTAAAGTTTACTACAGGAGAATGTGACTTCTGAAAGTGATGTGGTGCGATCTGTTTGAGAGAAGTTGTTTCACTCTGTTGGAGTTGTTGGAACTACAGAAACATTTAGTCCATTCAAATTGAACAGGGGTAGCTTTGTACAAATGATCTTTAGAGTACAGACACTGGCTTGCAGAGAGCGCCCCAGTCCGAACAACAGACAAGTGTAATTTTGACCTGTCGTCAATTTTCTCATGGTGACCATTAAGGACTGGCTCTCATTAAGGAGAGCAGTGCTACAATACAGGCAGACAGAACACAGTAAAGTTCAGTAAAGAAAAGACCGGATTTTGATCTGCTTTATTTTATTTTATATGTCTCAAGCCTCCCTGATACCAGGATCACCTCAGGACATCTCTAGTAACAAATCAGATTGTTTTTATATATCTGTGCACGATAAAATAACTCCACATTTCCATGTGGTTGGTGTTACACACCTGTCGAAATGTGATGCAGGTGTCATATTTGTAGTTGCTTGTTGGGGTCAGTATAGCTGCAAAGGCTTGTGTGTTCAAGGTCATGTGTGACGCTCATCCATTGATATTGCTAACACTGTTGTGAACTGAATAATGCAACAACAGTTGCGTGACTGTAGTGTCTCACGTAACTCCTTGTAACCACAACATAACAATGGTTCTCTCCTCAGATGGCTGATTTGTAGCCATCCTTCCCCGTGGGGCACAAGTAGCTTGGTGATGACATTTCCAACCCTGAGGCCAACCACCATGGCCACTTAGTTCACTCTGCATACCCAATTTAGGAACATCACATATGTGGAAAATGCTGTGAGCCGTGCACAGTTTGATTCTCTCGCTAATAGATCAATAAAAGACATTAGCGACAGGCTAACCCGGCAAGCAAAGCTAATACAGGGTTAATCCAGGGTTAATGGCTGAGAAGCATCATTCTCAGAGGCAGCCATTAGTTCACAGCCTCACCACACAATATCAGGTTCTCCTCCTAGTCATGCCCCAGGCTCCCAGAGAGATAAGCACAGGGACTGGTATTGAAAGAAAGTAAAGGGGATCATCCTCATGAGTCAAGATGAAAATGAGATATCCAGACAGATGAAACCAAATGCAAAGAAGTGGGAGAGAGATTGGAGGGAGGGCGGGCGGGCAGTGTGTGGGAAACGTGCATGGAATCAGAAAGAAGGAGAATATGGGATAGGAAATTGTGGTCAGGAGAAGAAAGAAACTGAGATGAGAGAAAGAGGAGAGAAGGAGAGGAAGGGAGTTGAGCGCTACACTTCTCCCTGTCCTTGTAAAGTGCTGCGTGCTGTCGAAGCGGCAGCCAAGAATGTGTCAGCCCAGCCGTCTCACGCTGCCTAATGGGCTCTTAAACGCTGATATAAAGCTCACTCGCTCTTTCATCCTCCCCTTTTCCTCTCTCACTCCTTCTCTTTTTCTGCCTCTGCTGTTTGCTCTCATTACCTCTCATTCTCACCCTTTCCCTTACTCTGTCACTCACTTGTCCTCTAGCTCACTTTTCTCTCTTTCTGTTGCTCTATCACTCGCTCACTCTCTGTCTTTTCCTTTTTTCTGTT
The DNA here is from genome assembly GCF_900324485.2 of Mastacembelus armatus. Classification (NCBI taxonomy): domain Eukaryota; kingdom Metazoa; phylum Chordata; class Actinopteri; order Synbranchiformes; family Mastacembelidae; genus Mastacembelus; species Mastacembelus armatus. The sequence goes on along the minus strand of NC_046653.1, from coordinate 18,411,105 downwards.
GCTGTCACTCTTTTCCCCCTGACTTCTTCAATTACTCTATCCTCACCCCTGACGCTCCCTTGCAGGTTGTCTCTTTATTTACAACTTTTTTTATGGATGAACTCAACACGTCTGTCTCTCTTTCTGTCTCTCACCAGGCTCCATAATGCCTTCTACCCACAGGATCCCTCCTTCTCCCTCACATTGTTGCACGTCCTTTCGGCGCCACTCCACGGCTTGGCCAATGCCTTTGTCTTTGGCCTGGACAGGGATTGGTGGAGCCTACTGAGCCCTACAGGCGTACAGGTACAGAATCTGCATACATGCATATATAGCCCGTTTTCAGATGCACATCATTACATAAATGTGAGGACAATTTTTTTCCACACCCAATGGGAAAATTCCATTGTTTCCATTTACATCGTGGAGACATTTGTTTGACAACTAAACTACCAGCCTGCAGAGGCTTGGTGAGATTGTCTTTTTGAACAGTGGTTCCAATGCCAGTATAATCCACCAGAAATGCTTGCAGGATGGTCAGATGGCTCTAGAAAACCCCTCCCCCCACACCTTTCTAATATTAGATTGTATCAGATTTGATGGCAGTGCATCCAATGGATGGCAAAACCAAAAAAGACCTCGTCATGCTGGTGCCAGAGGATAAGACTGGAGACCTCCAAACTCACCAGGCTTTATCCTCTGGGCATCATGGATATCTCTACCAAACGTCATGGCTTATAATATGTCATCCTCATGGTAGTGATACATGAAAACCCAGGGAATGCAAGGTCATTATGATTCTTCCTCTGGGGACATGAACATCAAGAAATTTCATGGCAGTGAACATGGCATGACTAGAGACAGCTCACTGGCACAGCTAAAAAGGCATTCGTTTAACAAATAACTGCAGCCAGTAATGTCTCACACTCCAGCAACATTATCCAAACTTTTCATTCACATCAGTCTACAACATAAACACTCAATACCAGACACCGTTAAATAAGTTACAGACTCATTTCAGTCAGTTCTCAAAAAGCTTTGAGGTTTGCTTTAAAGAACTTGAATGGTCAGTGACAAAACCAATTAGGTGAAAAAATAGAGTGAAATGTAGTCACAGCAATGAGCATTTACAAATTTTGTTATGACATGTTTGCAAACAACTCCAAGCTTACCAAAATCAAGCAATGTGAGCATCCCACTGGAGTTGTGTTTCTGGCCACCAATATTCGCTCTCTGTGTAGCTCTTTTTTGGTCTGCCAACTCCTGAAAAATTATCTGCTCTGTCTTTGGCTAAACTAAATATTAGGCTGTTATGTTTTCTACTGTTTTCTACCTTTTGATTTTCAGCAGGTAGTGTTCAGTTAGCTGGTTCTAGCTTCTGTGCTGTGGGCAGCTTCCAAAAGAGCAGCTATACATTGATTTCTGCATGAAACAATGAGTTGAAAGTGCATGAAAGCTGTGTAGGGCAGTACTGATTCTCTCACCTTGTTACACTAGCCAGGTTCCTGTCCAAATGTAGGGAGACACAATGAAATAATATAATTACAAGGCTGCCAGTCAAACCTAAAAATAAAACATTGAAACATGATGGATATATGGAATTCATGTTCATTTTCTTTCTTGATTTGAGAAAGGTTACAGTGTCCTCAGTGAGCCACACAGATTTGCTGCCATTTTTTATATCTTTGTATCCTAACTTTTCAAATTGAATGATTCCAAAAACTTCTTTTGTATATCGCAAAGTTACTTGACCAAATTAAGCTTTTAGGGAAATGTCATGAAGACAAGTTTGCCGGGAGGATGATGTTTTCAGATTTGAGCCACAAACCTCTTTGGTTTCGTTTCAATAAACACCACAATCAATACAGTTCTCCGCAGATTTGTCTCAATCTACAAATGTTGACAGTATCTGCAGATATATACCAGAGCTGATATTGAACCACAAGCAAAAAAAAAAAAATTCTTTGTGGTCTTAGTTCACATGTACACAAACACACACATTATCTCTTAGGTATTGCCAACCATGCTGATAACTGGTCATGAGCACAATGTGGAAGAGTGGAATGTGTGGTATGACCTTCAACCCAAATGTCAATGTTGCACTGTGGCGAGTTGGGAGAGTCAGACAGAGGAATCTCAATGTGTTCATAAATCACACAGAAAATGCTGCTTGTGTGTGTCAGAGAGAAAGAGAGAGAAGGTAAGAATGAAGATGACAGAGAGACAGAGAGAGAGAGACAGGCGGCGTGTGTGTTTGTGCTCTATCGTGACTAACAACCGGTTGTTATTCATCTTGGCATGCGACTCCCAGCAGCCCCCACACATCAGGTGTGAGATTGGCGGGGAAGAGGAGGGATAAGGGAGAGAAGGAGGTGGTGATGTTGGGGAGGATTGTAACACCGTCAAAACATTCCTCTCAACGCAACGAATCTGCGCTTCCATAGCAGACAATCCCCTACCCACCCCCCTTCCAAACCTGCCTCCTCCAGCTCACTCGCTAGCTCTAGTTTTCCGTCTTTTTCAGTTTTTCTGCAGCGCTATATAAAGCATTCATTGTCTTAATACACTACATATATACTATGTGTATATTGAAATTGCTATAATCATTGACTTAGTAACCAGCTTTGTAAGAAAATGATGTACGTTGTGAATACACACTGAGTGACTAATGCTAGTGAGCCAACCATGAGCCACACTGCACCTCTTAAACTTGATGCAAAGTTTTTCACACTGTGAAGTGCACCTGAGACTTGAAAGGGGAAGCATGGAGGGGGAGCCATGACGCAGACATACTATCTGTACTGAAAAGGACAGCTGCATGCCAGTAATTCGCAGCAGCGGCAATGGTTGTGACACACAGCTCATACAATTATATTTTTAATGGTGCCAGTTTAGGTGTAACTCGCTGGCAACAGCTGTGAGGTTGACATGGCTGTACAGGTTGCTGTCAATCTACAGAAATAACTTAAATCGCAGTTTTTTGAATGTTCTAAAAAAAAAACCATCAGGTTAACTTCTTCCAGCAACCGCTCCTGCGTTTTCTGCTTTCATGTCAACTGAGCATGACCTAGATGGGACAGATGAAGTTGTCTGCTAACATCAGTGAATCAAGTGAATTAAAATTTAGTCAGATGATCAAGCTTCTGCACCCTGACGGCGTGTGGGTAAGGATAGGCTTCCCTGGATACTGGCACTGGAGCAGAGATGGTGTTTACAGCAAAGCTTTCCTACTGCACAACTCATAGACTAAAGATTGAAGCCATTGACAGTGGTCAGCAATAAAAAAAAAAAAATAGAATCAGGCCCCCACACACTTTTTTATGCCTTTTTAGTTCAGCCAGACTGATTTAAGGCTGATTAGCTTAACTGGCAGTTAGGTTTCATACTGTAACTCAGTGGGCTACTACAGACATGACTGAATGGTTTGGCATACAGGGCTCTGGAGGAGGAGCCTAAAAATGGTGCTTATTTTCTTGTGATTGAACTGAGAATTGAATTGAAATACTGAGATTTAAAGATCAAATGAGATTCCCAAAGGTTCCCAGCCTTTTTTGTTTCCATAGAAAAAGCTTTTGAAAGTTGGGCCAAAGCTAATGAGACTTCAGCAGTCTAACTTACTGTGAAACGTCTTTTCTGATGGTATGCCTGCTAGATGTATACAAGGATTGTACAGTATCTGCATTACTGTCTTGTCTAATTAACTGCATAACCTGATTTCTGCCAATAACCTGGTTTCTGTGTGCATGTGACCGTACTGCTGCCTGCCTCATATATCTTGCTATATCTGTGTTGTTTTATTTCCCTCTCTTCACGGCTGCCTTTGACTCCTCTCCTCCTGCCTCACTCTGCCTATCTATATCTCTCTGTACCCTATGTATCTCTCCCTGCTTCCTCTGTTCCCAGTACCATGTTGCAGTATCTCTGGCATTTATCTCTCTTACATTATTTCTGCTGCTTTCTTTTGTGTAGCATCTCCCTCCCACCTGTGCACTCCCCCTCTTGGTCCCTCTCCCCATCTTCCTCCCTCTCCCTCCCTGATATTGATCTGCATTCTAGCCATACAGCTGAGCCGCCTGTGGTTCTGCAATGAGCTCACTTCTTACTACTACTTCTCTGTCTATGCGAGTGTGCATGCAGGAAAAAGCTGCTCCCGATCCTAAATGTCTGAGTATCACTGCAATCTTTGTCCACGTCAACACCGTTATGCTGCTCCCCACCCTTGGCTAGACTTAAAATATTCTGCACCCTCCTGCTCTTTGGGATCACCTCTACTATTTTGCGATTCAAATTGCGATTCAAACGTAAGCAATAGAAGTTTACTCTTAACCAGACTGCAGTTCCACACAGTTCCAGTAGGATGTCAGTCGAATCAGTGTTTTGTGATCAGAAGCTTGTCTGACAACACCAACATCAATGCACCTGAATGATTATTGTGCAACTGGTTCTTTTTATTTTTTAGACAAATCATCAGAGAGGTTTAGTGGCAAAAGGAAGCCATCTTCTTATCATTTCTCTTTAGACGATAAACAGCTGTGTGATAAAATAGGCATGTTGTTTCAGGTCCTGGTGAGAATGATTCACAACCCAGGAAGGCCAGTTTGAGTAATAAACACATGGGTTATCACATTCCTAAGCACTGAACAGCAGTTTTGAAAGCTGTGACACAGAATTTTACAAGTTATCAAGGTAGCAATTATTTTATCTTGTGTCACTATGATTCTGAGGTAAATGGCAGAAGTAGAGCATTCGAGTTTCGTAGTGATCGACCTCTACCTGAGCTGATTTCAACTTTGCTTGGAAAATCCTGCTTTGGCACAGACGAGGAGCCTTCTGCATTGGCAGCGATGCTGAGGCAACACATCAGTCCCACTGTGTTTTTTCATGGAGTTCTACAGTCACATTAAATACAAGTAATGACCTGTTCACACATACAGACTCAAATAGCAGGCTCTCTCTTGCCTTTCACAAGCCTGAAGCTCACAGGTATGTCTGATGTTAAGACCCTAATTAATTATGTATATATATATTTTTTTCCTTTTCTGGTGCTTTTTGTTTTTATTTCTTTTTTCCCCCCAAGTTCCATTTGCTCAAGTGCTTTTGAGTGGACAGGGTGTTGACCACAACAGTCAGCCTGTGCTCACTTGATAGTGTGGTAGTTTTAGAGTTGAGTTAGAGTGGAAAACAAAAAAGTATGTCAGAAAGTGTGGCATAAAGCTGAACCTTGCTCAGCTTTTGTTCTCCAGTATTTGAGTGTTGAATGGCAGTGGGCGGGTCCAGAGTGTTATCTGGGGCTACTTTCACAGTGAAAGGCAGCCTGCTCTTTGTGTGTCAAAGTCTGTATGTGTGTAACACTCAAACTTATCAACTCGGGCGACTATGTAAAAGACGAGCATGGTGTTTGGATGGATCGGTAGAATGGAGAGTTACTACATTGACACCTGTAAGATTAACGATAACTATTATCAAAACACACTAGTATACAAACGTCTGTGAAGAACTACACTAGTTGTCTTTATCAAACATAACTCAGACCTGGACATATCTGAAGATGATTGGAAACGGGCAAAACCACCAACTCTGGTTAAAGCGCAGTCTGATAGAAAAACTAATACAATATTTTGTGGCTCCAAAATAGAAATTTACTCAAAGGGGTCATGGGGACAAGATGAATGCTGAAGGCAGTGTGATTAAGAAAAATGGGCTGACCATATTTTCCGAGCTTGCCCTTTACTTTCGCTATAATGAGAAGAGGTTTGCTAGAGAAATAATGACAATTTTTGGAAAAGAAGTTAATTGCTCTTTTGGCGTTTTATACAAAAATCCTAGACAAATGCGTGGCTCAGTATAAATCTTTCAGTTTTTCTTGGCTGCTAGAAAGAAACCCATCACTCCGAAACAGCTGCAGTCAGACCTTCCATCAAAGGATGACTGGACTGCAGTCGTCCATGAAACAAATTCTTTTAAAAAAAAAAAAAAACAACCTTTAACCTAAGACTACCATATATTCAATATGTAAAGTTCTGGAAAAACTGATTACATATCTTGTATGTAGGGTATGTATCTTGTATAGTGTTGCCCGTGTCAGTCCCTTTTTTGGCTGTAAATATCAATTATTATTGTTAATGTTATTAATTATTAATATCAACACACACCAGTACAAACAGTGTGTGTTAATTCTAACTAACTGTGTGTGTGTGTGTGTGTGTGTGTGTGTGTGTGTGTGTGTGTGTGTGTGTGTGTGTGTGTGTGTGTGTGTGTGTGTGTGTGTGTGTGTGTCTGCATATTCCAGCTTGCCCTGCAGTCCCGGCTGTGTGACAGGACTCGGATCGGAGAGTACCACCCCGGAGCAGTGCGCTACACACAGGCTGACCTGGTTGACCTCAGCGATGACGACGACGATGACACCAACGTGCTCTTCTACTCTCCTGACATGACCCTGAAAGACCGAGGGCCCTGAGAGAGAACAGGACTGAGGGGGAGAGGGAGACAAAAGAGCTGGAGCCAACGGAGCACGAAGGAGGGTGACAGGCAGAGAGAAACGCAGCGGATTAGAAACTGAGAGGGAGGAAAAAGAGGTAGGGAGGGAATGGAAGGGAAGATTGGAGGGACAGTCAGGCAGATAGAAGCCGGAGATGAGCTGTCAGGTTCCATTATTAATCTCCATCCTTTACTATTTAATATCTTAAAGACACACACACACACACACACTGAACATAGCTGCAGCTCCCTGCAATACTACCATCAGAGAGGAGCGAGAAAGCAGCAGCTTCAACGATCGTTCTAATGTTAAAGGCATCTGCTGCATCCCAGAGGTCTTAAAACGATTTCCCTCTCTGTGCCGTCTTCTTGATTCCCAAATTCTGCAGTATTGTGGCATACCACAAAAATGAAAGGAAAAACACATAAAGGACTGTTGAAAGCCAAGCATAACAAGGTGTTAGTTTAGTATTCGCAAGCAATTACTTTTTCACTTGTCTGCAGGAGATGAGGTGAAAAACAGGCCTTTTTCAAACGCACCGTCTGTGTCAGACATGAAAGCTTTTACATCTGTGCTGAGGTTGATCACATTACTGGACAAATTTCTTGCCAACAAGGGGGAGGTGGGGGAAATACAGAAGGGGGTTTTAAAAATAGTAAACGCGGACTTGTTAGGGCAGATAAGTCCCACAGCACCAGTGTTGCTTTGCAAGGAGTTTCTCCTTCCTCAGACAGTATTTGGTTTCTATGGCATTACCGTTGATATAACTTTCACACGAAGTATTCCTACAAAAGGTTGTTTTGTATTTATTTGTATTTTTTACAAAATGCTACACTTGTTTGTTATACTGTATTTATAACAGATCAATTTACTGTATATATTTAAATGTATGCTCTATTTTTGTAAGTGCCTGGGACTGGAAAGTAAAGAAAATGCTTCTCTTGGTCCAAACCCCTTTAGCCTTATGAACAAATTTTTAAAAAAGACATGCTAGAACATACTTCTCTCTAAGGTCCCTGCCAAAACAGGTTGAAATAGATGACACACGCATGGCACCCACAGCAGAGCAGCAACCTTTGATGGTTTATCACCTCATGGCCCGTGCCAGTGGTGCTGAGGGGGCATGGCGGAGGTGTGATTGGCAGGATAATAGAGTCGCTTTATATTCAACATCGGCCCATTTGGTTTTTCCCCATATCTAGGTGGTTTCATCACTGTCTGAGCGCGCTGCCGGCTGTCAGCTGCCTCCCTGACAGGTTGAACTAATGAACCGACACTTGACCCTTTTTACCCTTGAGTTGTTGAACTTTTCTGCTGGGCGTCAGTGACACCAGAGTGCAACTTTAGTTTTCAGTTCACAGAGCCCCACTACTGGATCACACACACACACACTTGCATTGTGCCCGTACCCCTCTTACAGCACTGTTGCTGGTTTCCCTTGACTGCGCACTCCATCAAATAAATGAGCAGGAGAGACATTTCATAACAAAGCTGAGACTGGGCGTGTTTATTTTATTTTCACATTGATACGATCCCTCATTCCCTCATCTGTGTCTGTTTATGTGCGTGTGTGTACGCGCGTTAAAACGTCTTTCAGACCTGGGCTGCTTAAATAATGGATATTAATTATTGGTCGGATCCTGCTGGCCTCTGCCGTGTCTCCAAATCTGGTTAACTGGATTTTGATTAATGAAATATGCGCGCTATGTCCTCCAGAAAACCAGACTTTTCCTCCACACATCAACACACACACACACACACACACACACACGCGGCTTTCCCCAAGACGCTTGAACATTTCGAGCCCCGCACCCTCCATATATATATATATAGAGCCCGGCAAATAAGCGAATCTCTCTGTCACGCAAGAAGAATTATTATTCCCCCCTCATATCGTCGCATGCACCGTAATTGGATACAATTTAACACCCGCGGCCCACGGGCATGTCGGCAGGCGCACTGCCTACTATTAGCTCGCCTCGCCTCGCCACCCTATCATTTGTCAGATCTGTGTTTGTGTGCTCCTGGTACCTCCTGTGTGTGTGTGTGTGTGTGTGTTTGCGCGCGTGCACGTGGCTCGAGAAACCGGAGCCATTGTTGGAGCCCTGCCATGACCTAGCTGTGACGCATACAAACAGAGGGAGGGGGAGAGAGGCGACAGCAGCAGCAGTCCAGGCGCTGAAAAACAAAACTGTCACCTCGGAGCGAAAGGCAGGCAGGCCCGGTGGCTGTTTGTCGCTCCTCTGCGCAGCCTCCACCGGGAGCCTCGCCTGTTGTTTATTACAGCACCAGCAGTATTTACAGGCCGAAGCTCATCCTAAACCCAAGAGTAGAGAAGGTTAATGTGGAGATTACAGCCGACATGAATGATATCTTAAAAGTATAAATAACTATGTCCAGGGTGATGTGTGGCCCTTTAGATCAGATGCTTTGATGTTCTATTTTTGCAGAGGGATGTATTGAAGTGGGGCTTTATAGGCTTGCCTTATATGATTATAAGAATGTGTGGAATTCCTCTCTGTGATAACAATCAGGTGGCCATTAGGCAGCTTGGCGGTTCTCTCCATTCAGACATATGAGTGGCACATGAACAAAGCAGTACTTGAAATACAGGGCTAGTGTTTTTTATGTTTAAATGGTAAAGCTTGATACTTTAAAAAGATTCAGCCTCTAACCTGCAGCCTACAGTGCGGCTAAAGGATAAATTTGGTGTTCTATGCATTTTTATTGTCAGCAAATCCCACTAAAGACCAAAACCAACGATCCATTAGTGCCTTCAGTGTCTTCCAGCTTCCCGGTGCCTTGTATGGGGAACTCAGCCCTATGAGCCCATTTGTTTCTACTAAATGCATAAATATTTAAAAGCAGGTCCCAAATAAATATGTAGAGCTCAGTAATTTTCTTTCAAGAAATGGGCACTGTATTTTTTCTTAGCACCACTGAAACTGGTGTAAATGTTAGGGACTATTTTACGTTACGGACTGTGATATGTTTGGTGCCCTCCAGGGTGGTGAATGTTGGATTTCCTCCAAATACTGATCTCATGATCACCATAATGATGGTGCAACCGATGTGTTTTTAGGTGACAGTGTGATCCAGTAGGATATGTTCTGTCAAACTAGTATTAAGGTACATTTGCTTTGTGTGTTCCTTTATTCTGTAGGTTTTTTGTAGTTGCCCTTGCTTTGTCAGCAAACAGGTACAGATACAATGCAATAAAATTTCCAAGTGGGTCCCCAGCTCCCCCAAAAATCTCCACGTTCACTGTCACTCAGCTTTTGGTGAATTTAAAGTTCTATGTAAAAATTCAACCAGTGTTCAGTAGCAAATATTTTGCACTTGCGGCCCCACGAAAGGTAATCCTGCCATTCGCTGCACCACAGAAGCCTCACTACAAACAAAAGTTAACTCCCACAGAGACCTTTCAGCCCTTATTAGTGTAAAAACAAACCAACTTCAACTTATTTCATACATATATATAAAAATCTATAAATGATACAGAAGACATGACACATCTCTTTTAATGCCAAATTTGTTTGGTTTGTTCCATTTCATGACAGAAAGGTAGATCCTACAAAAACAAAGCTTAAGGACTCGTCACACCCCTGCTGATGCTCATGGAGGAGCACTGGCAGTTATCATAAACACCAACCAAATGTATGACATGAGAAAAACTCTGAAGCTTATTATGTGGATATTTGGTGGCCAAGTTGAGGTTTCTAATGACCTTTTAAAACCGATGAGGTGAAACATCTGATACATGCAGCAGATTCCCCCCGCCCACGTCAGAAATGTTTTGACTAGCCACTAATTTTATGAGTATTTAACAAAAAACACAAAGGTTTCACGTTCTATTAATTTAACTGTTCAGTTATGTTCTGAGTCTAGTGTATCTCCTTTTATCAGGACTGTAATTAAGAATTAATTCATTTTCAGGTAATTAATCTGTTGAACAATTGCTCAATTAATTGTTTTGTCTTTAAAATGTCAATCACTCTAAACCAAACCTGAGTATTCAGATGTCAAAGTGTTTGGTCTGGCCAACAGTTCCAAACTCAAAAACGTGTAATTTGCTATGAGAAAAGAAAAGCAGCACATTTCCACGTGTGAGAAGCTGGAACCCGTAAATAGTTTTCCCCCCCAAATCAATTAGGCCTAATTGTTCCAGCTGTAGTCTAAACATTGGTTCACAGCCTTCCCTGCGCTGCCGGTCTGATCATTTGTATTTATAGCCTAAAGTGTAAGTCCAGTTTTGAAATGTTTGGCTTAAAAATATCAGAAACAGCCATAAAAACATCACGTTTAATGTGTGCGTCATAGGAGGACCCCCCCACCCACACACACACACACACACCCAAAGTCCCATAAATATTACTGACAATATGACCTTGGTGCTATGACCCTGCTTACGTTTTTATTTCTTGTCTTTAATGTCCCTGTTTTCCTGCATCCTGTCGGATATAAGCTCGGCTGTAGTCTGCAGCTGCTGCTGCCTGAGCGGATCGGAGTGCAGGAGCGAGCGGAGCTTCAAGCGCTGCGATTCGGTCCTGAAAGAGTTAAATTAATCTCTCTACCATACCCTCTCTCTCTCTCCTTTCTCTCAACACACACACAGGCTGCCACCGCCCCAGATAACAGAGGGGCGCCTCTCCCCAGCCAGCCAGCCTCCGCTAATCGCAGTGGCAGGAGGGGGGAGTGGAGTGCCGGCGGCCTCTCACAGCGCTGGGCTTTTTATTGACGCTGCCTGCCTGTGTGTGTGTGTGTCTGTCTGTCATCTGTGTGTGTGTGTGTGTGTGTGTGTGTGTGTGTGTGTGTTCGTGCAAAGCTGTGCATGCTTGTGGGTGCGTGTCAGACCGAGGGAGCTATAAAGAGGTATGTGTGCTTCCCTCTGTGTGTGTGTGTGCGCGCGCGCTTCCCTGTCTGTGTGTACGTACGTGCCTGCGTGTTTGTGTGTGTGCTTCCCTCTGTCTGTGTGTACGTACGTGCCTGCGTGTTTGTGTGTGTGCTTCCCTCTGTGTGTGTGTGTGTGTGTGTACGTACGTGCCTGCGTGTTTGTGTGTGTGCTTCCCTTTGTGTGTGTGCGTTTCCCTCCGTGTGCGTGCGTGCATGTGTGTGTGTGCGCTCCCCGCCAGCAGCGGAAAGCAGGGAGAGGCGGGGAACTGGGAGGGTGGGTGGCGAGGTTATGAGCGGAACTCGACAGAGGCCGACAGACGAGAGAGAAGGAGGGGAGTGAGGGAGGAGGAGAAGGGGGGGAAATCTTTCTTGTGCTGCGCTGAGAAACGCCACCGCTTCTCCTTCCTCTCAGATAAGGTTCGTTTGAAGGGTTTAATCTTTATTCTCTGAAAAAAAAATGACGTGACTGTTCAGTGTTTCTGTCCGCGCGTTTTTGAAAAGGGGATTGCCGTTTATGATCCCCAAGGTCGAAATAAAACACGCGTGATTGATCGCACTGGTTATTTTATGTCACGGCCCCACTGATTGATTGCATCGATGAATTTAGCAGCCTATTGATTAGGGTTTAATCTATAGGTCCGTGTCTCGCAGTGCTCCGATAATTGGTCCCCCCCCCCCATCCCCTCTCTCTCAGCAGTGTTTGGCTCGGAGCCACTCTCGCCCTGCCGCGCCAGGCTGTAATTATCCCCGGTGAGGCCGCGCTAACGCAGCGTGGCGCGCCTGTGGGGAACCGGTTAGCCCTACAACACCGGTGGGGGTGCACGAACGTGCGTGCCCGCGTGTATATGTGTGATTTCTTTCTTTCTTTTTTATGTGTGTGTGACGCAGAGGGAGAAGGTGGTGATGTGCTGATATTTCAGTAGCCTTTATCAGAGCAATTCCAAGTCCTGACATGCGCCCTTAGAGCTTATGAGATGAATTATAGATTAGAAAATAGATTCTGAACAATTTATACGCTCTATAAAGTCCCCACTGATTCACCCACAGTGAATCCATAGGCTATAAACACATTATGGGAATATTAGGTTTTCTAAGGTGAACATAAAGCATAATTAGCACCATGAGTGCAGACTGTGGGTTGAGTCTTTTTTTTTTTTTTTTTTAAAAGAGTGTGTTCAGGTATAGATTCACTGACTGTGTGTGCGCTCATGCCCGAGCCTGTATGTGATAGTGGGTGTTCAGGCAAGTTTCTGTGTGTGTTTGTGACTGTGTGAGTTGCAGTAAGCGATCCATAACGATCTGCAGGTGGATTGTGCTGATTAGTACCGGCTGCTGTGGACTGAGCTGCGTGCAAAGAGCTTCCTGCAATCTGAGCCTGTCGACTGAGAGTGTGCGCGTCTGTGTGCGAATACAACGTCGTGCTCGCTTATGCGTTGGCAGGCAGCCCTTTTTAAAATGTGTGTCAGGGCTGTGTGCGTGTGGTTTCACATGTGTGTCTGTGTGCGAGTTTGAGGACATCATGTGAATATTTGGTTAAACATGTGTTCTTGCAGCATGTGACGAAGGTGTGTTTTGCTTGTGTGCACATGTGAAGTTGCCAGTATGTGTGTCTGTCAGGCCACCGCTTCAGTGTCTGATTGCAACAGCAGATGGCTGGATCACTGTGACCTCCCAGAGTGAGGCTCTCTCTACACCGAGTGTGTGTGTGTGTGTGCGCGCGCACGCGTTCATGCTGTTCTGGTTTTGACAGGACACAGACACTGAATCCCTGACAAGACTCAAAATAACAGTTAGAGGATGGATTCACAGTTTTTATCACCATTATCCAGCATGAGGCACATGTTGTTCTCAGGCTGGCTTTTAAAACCACACAAGTTCATACACAATCATAAAAGTTCAGCCATAAACAGCCCTGATCTTGCTCCCCAGACGTTGCTTTTGTGACTCCCTCAGTTTCCCAGCAAAGGTGTACAGCTGTGTGTTTTTGTGTTGAGCGTCAGAAACTTAGTTTGCCCTGCGGTTCCTCAGAGCAATATTCATCCTAATCCAGTTTTCCAGGGAGTGATGGAGAGAGCCATTTGCTTTCTACGCCCTCTGAGTCAGAGCAGAAAGGAGGGAGCGAGAAAAGACCCTGTGTCCTGTGCCGGTGCTGTTGTCTTTCCAACACCCAACTGACCTTTCAACATGATTATTAGTTGTGTGTGACGTCAGCACCCGTCTGTTTTTAACTGCTCAAGATGTGAGGAATGTTTTCAGCATATATAAATTATATCCTGCAGGAGATACATAAAACATTAGAGCTCTCTTGAGATCATGCACCTGAAAATAGATTTGATTTATGATTTTGCTCAAATGTATTCACCCCAAAGTTAGAGCACAATGTAACCTGTAATTCACTGCGAGCGATGAGTGACTTTCAGAGGAGCACCGTTGCTGATGATACCTACAAACCTGACTTAACTCCTGAAGCTCTAGTCAGAAAAACATCCGTGTTGTTGCTGATTGAGGCCTTAGAACAGCTTCTCAGACTGTTTGGAGACAGGAATCAGAATTTGGAACTGGATGCTCTGAAAACCTCCCTGCTGACAGCTCTGAAAAGAGGCACATCAAATCTCTTTATGGCCCAGTTTTTATACTAACACTGCAATTGAGAAACAGGGTTGCCAGGTTGGATCCTACCTGCAGAAATGTGGCCAGCAGGAATGAATAGGACATATGGTGAAATGTGGCAAAATGTGTAGAGCATGACATTCACATTGCCAACACTAGACCTGCTGGTATACGTCCTGTGAAAAGATGTGTTGGCATAATATTTTAGACTTAAAAACCATGTTAGCAGAACCAAAGTGGTGTTTTGGCTGCAGAGAGTGCAGGTATCCTGGTCACATTAGTGCGGTTCATCGCATGCCAGCTGCCACTGTGTGACCACATAAAAATTACAAATGTGTGTGTTGCTTTCTCCCTGTTCATACCTGTTGTTTACTTCTCATATTCTGGTTGCATAGCTTAGACTGAACCTGCTGAGTTTGCTAGACAAATACTCTACACTCTCAGCTGCTTTTTAAGGTTCACAAATATCCATTTGCATGGGAAGGAAATAAACAGTATCATAGCTGTGTGTGGCAGTGTAGTCTTCAACTGTTTCTAGTTTCAGTAAAGTTTATCACAGCTTATTTTTGGGGTGGGGGTTTAATAGCATGTGCTGTATGTCACACATCGTCCTATTAACCAGAAACTTCTATTAAAGCCTCCACAGACTGTCCACACTGTCTGGCTAAGTCTTCGATATGCATCTTTTTTTCTGTTTTTGCTTTCTATTCCCATTAAGGCTGTTTTCACAGCAGCAGTGACGCTGCATGAAAACACATAGCCTACAGTTCATTTGAATGGAACCGGTCCATCAGTGGAGCCATGGGTCTCAGCAAAACAAAGCAGGGATATCTGACAAAAAGCTGAACGTGGGCTCAACTTTGGCTGCAACACATTATTCGTCACAGTGCTGCATTGTCCAATCAGATACATGCAGGCACACATGATGGATTAATTTTTAACAGGAACACCACATTTGTACTATTTACCTTGCAGTCATCTCGCTGTGACAGGTTTCTAGTAATGAAATCCTATCTGTGTTACAAACTGTTGTGCAGTAGCTGGGTGTCTGAATAGCCTTTTAATGTATAATCAGTCATGCTAACTTTCTGGATAATTTCTCATTGTCTCACAGTGACAAAACAACGCATCATTCCCATCAACAAGGAATTTTTTTAAAAAAACAAGCCATTTCAAAAAGAGCTTTCAGTAAGAATGAATCTGGAAATGGTGGCTGCATTTTTCAGTGTTAAAAGAGAAATTGGAACCTTTGGAGAACAATGATCTACCTCTGGTTAGGGGCTGTGTGGTAGTAAAGTTAAGAGGCCACCTCTAAATTTCACTTGTTTTAAATGTCAGTGTAGCTGATCACACAGCAGAGGAGAACCACAGCCACAGAGAGAAGGGAAGTTCGGCTTACTTAGAGACAACAGTAACCAGGCCTGTCTGTCCCACTTCTTTGCTTCTTAGCTGGGATGCACAGTTGTTATAATTTGCCAACCACAAAGGGTGGAAGACAAAGACTTTAAACCAGTTTCCTCTCAGTGTGAATGGAAATGACCTGATGGTTCGACAGCGGATGGTAGTGCGTGCACATGTAAACAGTATCTTCAGACTGAGCTGGTTAAGTGTGGACGTAGCCTCAGCTGTCTCCCAGCTGTGGTCATAGTGGGCGACTGCCAGTTATGAGAGGTGGAGGGTGGGGCTGATAAGAGCAGACATGCCCAGCAATTCACCCTGAATCTATTTAAGTTGGAAGAAAGGCTTCCTAAATTGCTTGTCACAGAAATTCAGATGCACGGTGTAGTTTCCTAGGAGTTTTTTTCCAGAGAGGAACAGCGGATTTTTTTTTTTTTTTTTGTTCTGCCATGCATGAATACACCCACCCTCCTTTCCTTTTTTCTCAGCGCACAGGCCTTCTCCGTCTTCCCTCAGCTCACTTCCTTTGTGCCTCTGACTCCAAACTTTTGGACAGTTTGCCCTTCAAAATGAGCTTTGCGTTTTAATGCGCCCATATGTGAGTGCTTTGTGAGCTTTGTGTTTGTGTATGACCGTCTGGTTTAACTCCTACTTTCAACAGCTGTGGCAAATGCAGCCAGACCTTCCATTTCCATGTCCCCCTCTTTTTTCCTACTCCTACTCTCCCACTGTCTGTCTGTCTGCTGGCCTTTCTCTTCCTCTGTCTTTCTGTCTTTCTCTCCTCTCTCTCTCTCTCTCCTACACACACACGTGCAGGCACATGATGCACACACACCTCAGGCTTGATATTCATAGCCTCCTCCTACTTCACTTGACATGGGAGCCTTAACAGATGTGCCCCAGCCTTGAGCTGCCTCTTTCTCTCTCTCTCTGTCTCTCTACAGCCTCATGCTGCACAGATTTACCTTATCTGTTGGCTTGGGGGGGGGGGGTTCTTAAATTGACATTTAATTTGAATCTCAGTTTAAAGTGTAGAAACAAAATCAAAATGTGAACAGTAATAATACAAATTTGTAAGAAGGAAACTAAAAACACTGGTGTAAAACTATGAAAATTGAGGTTGCAGCTTATTCTGCTCCACCTTATTGGCACTAAAAACAGATTGATTCTATGCATAAATGTACTTTGCAACAAAGCAAAGAGAAATGTGAGGCCCCTCTTTTATCTCTCGCTTTTCATGTAAACTCAAAAAGCGCTTGATTTCTGCACTTTCCCTTTAGTCAATTATATATTTTCATTTTGTTTTTATTTTCATTCTGTTGTACTTGTCTTATCTCCTAAAAGGCGTATAATTTGTCGAACTATTACTGTAATTATTATTAAGCCATTTTCTGCCTTATTTCTGCTGTTTAAACCTCGCCTGTTCCTGTTTTGGAGTTTCAGCGGAGCTCGTGTGTGTGTGTGTGTGTGTCTGTGTCTGTGTGTGTGTGTGTTTGTGTTTCTGTGTGTCCCTGTGTGTGCGTGCGCGCGCAGCCAGTGCCGTGCGCTGGAGGCTTATGGTAATTGCGGTCTCCCGACTGGCCTTCTGGGTAGAGTCTGCGCGAGTGGGAGTGGAGCGAGTCGCTCGGTCTCGGCAGCGTTCATCCATTCTGTGCGGCACTCCCCGTACAGCTCCGTGCGTCCTCGGTGCGAACCGGGGGCTCCGACCGGGCTGTTCACTACGCTTGTAGAAGAAAACGCAGGGCGAAGAGCTACACGGAATAACCTTCAGCAAACCTTCCGAGACACGGACTTTGGAGTCGCAGAGGACATGGAGTGACGGAGAGCGGGAGAAAGGGGCTTTTTCTGAGGACGGCGTGCTCCGCTGAAACCCAACATGGCGCTGCTGCGAGGTACGGTCGATCTGAATTAATTTCTCCGCGAGTCCGCCGACCTCGCCACCTGTATCCTTCAGGGGCTCGGGTCGCACGACGCACTGGTTCTCCGACTTAAAGGACCTTAACGGATTTTCTTTTGTGGATATTTCTCGATATCCTGACGTTTGTTTTTCCTCCGCGCAGGATCTTTTTTTGTCGCTTTATGGAAACCCAAATGACATTTACAGCAGCAGAAAAGTCCGCTAGAAATATACGGTACTGGATGAGAGTTCCCCGTAGACAATAGAATAAGGAAAAAGAGCATTATATGTAAGACTTGTTTTGTTCCGTGACAAGTGGATAACCTGTTAGGCACTTTTACTTTTTTTCTTTTTTGGCCGGGATTGTCTGTCTCCAGCAGATAGTACTGTGACCAGGCTTGTCTACGTACGCACGGATCGCTGCCCTCCTAGTTAACTTGGCAAAACAGGAAAAAGGCGAGAGTTGGGGGCGCACGGACGGCGGCTGGAACTAGCACCAGTTAACCAGGTGAGACAATCACTGACACATCGAAATGTATTTTCCTCCCCATGTGTTTTTTTCTTTTTTTTTTCTTGGTGATGTGAAATTCCCTGCATGGGGACTGAAAACACACAGTGTCCTTTAAAAAGAAAAAACTACTGCACCGTGTGAGATGTTTCTAAAAGATCTGCTGTTTATTATATGTGTGTTCTGAATAACATGCTCTTCTTCTGGGGCTGAATCTGGACGCGGTAGCCCCGTGTTGTGCGCAGAGACTGGGAGAACATCGGCCACTTCTAAGAATAGCGCATAGGGTGGTCTTTGTGCGTTTCGGCGGGGCAGTGGCATGTGGTTGATAACACGCGCACACACGCATAGTGATCCGACCGTGAGCTTGGCCTTTGTGCAACCGTCCCGTCAATCGGCCCGGAGTGAGAAGGACGTCCCAGAGGTTAGCGGGCTTGGAAGTGGCGCCGTCCTTGATAGTGAATATTCAGGCTTTTCGCACTCTGTTGTGTGACGAAGTGTGAGTGTGCCTGTGGGGCGAGTGTGGGAGTGAGTGTGATTTTGTGTGTGTGTGTGTGTGTGTGTGTGTGTGTGTACGCGTGTCCGTGCGCGCACACGGAAGCTTCTGCGCTAAACAAGGTTACGGAATCCAGCCTCGCCCTGCCAAAGGGAAGCGAGCGCTGCTCCGTTTATTCACGGTTCAGTTCACTTGGACGGCATCTCTTCGCTGTTTGTGTGTGTGTGTGTGTGTGTGTGTTGCTGTGACAGCTGACTGCGTGTGTGTTCGTGGGGCAGCCATGGGGGCTTTGTTTGGACAGAGTGGCTCTCTAAGGTAGCGCTGTGGAAAGATGTGGGCTGGGAGAGACGGGACTGCACCGCTCACCTTCCTGTCTAGGTGACGGAAAGCACACTGGCTTCGCGCCATCTCTCTGTCTCACGCACTCACAGCGCCTTGCAGGTGTTCTCCGATATGACTTTGTGCTACAGTGTGTTGTTTTCCACTCCTGCATGCAGCCTTGCTGCGCGACTAGTCTTTACATTGCAGGGAATATCCTTTTGCGCTCGGAGGATACGCGTAGCGCCAGTTAGGACCCCGGCCCCGATAGGGAGAAAGTTTTCATTGCTTTAACAGCTCGATGTGAGCCTTAACAAATCAAAACCCCCTTCTCAATCCAATCCGCTATGTCTAGTCTTCTACTATCAACTTTGTCTTTTATTTATAGCTACAGTCGTCTTCCCTCTGCACCATCACAGGCAGCAGAGATCGGCGTGAACCACTTTTTCTAAAGTTGCTGGTTAATTGGAATAAGTGCTGCAAGGCGTTTTGGATGTGTTCCAACCTGAATAATCTTCCCTAACGATTCTTTAAGGCTCCTCCGCGGGCTGCGGAGCCTGCATTTCACGAGTAGCAAAGCGGCATTTAACCGAGACATTTCTCGCTCCCATCTCAGGAGAGCGGCTAATACGTGGGGGTGGGTTTCCTCCCGTGCCGCCCTGCCTACTGCCTGTCCTGGAGCCACACAGGCACTAATTAGGGGACGCTCTCTTAGGACGATCGATGTGCCTCATATTGGCTGGCTCCAGCTCATTGATGAGCTTAGTGAGGGAAGCAGCTACTAAAAGAGCACTTCAGCCTCGGTAGTCAGTCCGCGCAGGATATACTGTACAGAGTCGCGCGTAACGCGAGCGTCTGAGAGAGCAGGACCTCGTGTTGGGACCTTTGGAGAGAACAGAGCAGAGGATTAACCGCCTGGGGGGTGGGGGAATAAAAGACTAATGGTATTTAAATTAAACGCCGGTTTTAATTGGTATAGCGAAGGACAGTTAAATCTGCTTAAAGCTACATGTGGTCTTGTTTTGAAAGGATAGCATTTGGAAAAAAATAGGACTGGGGACAGTGATTTATGAGATGATTTATTTAATTATTTATCGAACTGTCCAAATAACATGTTGTCTTTGTGTCACTGTTCCATTTGTTCCCTTGAGTTCGGTTTGTTTTGGTGGAAAAACTGATATACAGGGACTTTTGTGTCAGTTTCCTGAGGGAGGCCTATATTAAAACATGACTGCAGGTTTACACAGCCTTTGTTTTCGTCTTCATAGACACTCTTTGGTAGCTTCCTATGGATTAATGACTGAAATTAAACACGGAGGTGATCCATTACGCAGCTATGGAGTTATCCGGTTGTCCTGTTTTCATACATCTCCCCGTCAGTTTACAGCATCACCTTTGTTCACGGCTCTAAACTTTCACTTATAGAGCCTGTTCCTTAAGTGGTACATGTTGTGGAAGCTTAAAACAAATACTTCACATTTTGTGTGGGCCGAGTTTATTTATAGTGTGCCCCCTCAGACTGTTTTGCGCATCATTTTTCCACTGCGCGCTGTGAAGTCAGTGTGGGGCTGATCTGTTCTCCAGGTGTTGGAACACAGAGGGGGAGGGCTGCTTACCATAGAGTGACATACTGATTTCTCTCTCTCTCTGTGAGAGGACTTAGCACTTCTTCCATAAACAGTGTTTTATTGCCTCAGGCTCATTAGTTGTCACTGTGGCGTCTGAACGTGGCCTCTCCAAGTAAAATAGAGGTTTTAAATGGGCGCTAATTGTATTTATTGGAAATGATTTGTAATAGGAAAGGCGCAACAATGCATAAACTAATCACAGGTTTCATTCTCAGTCTTATTTCCAAGACAGCCACACGGTTTAAATGAAAAACATATAAAGCTGAGGTGGGGATTCAAGTGTTTTTAAGATTCAAAGAGCAGATATATATTTTTTACAGCGGTCTGTGGAGACATTCAGTTGTTTGTGTATGATGTGTGTGTTGTTGGGGAAAGTACCTGCACACAGCCGCAGCCCCGGGTCAAGCTGAGTGATGTGTGTCAGCGGTGATGCGTGTGGCGACTGGAGAATCTGCTGCGTGCAATCTCCATTTTCCACCCATTAACCTGCTGTTTGTCCGCTTTTCTAACGTGCAATCAATAGGGACCACGTGGGTAATATTACGCACAGGGAGAGCACGTCAATAAAATCACAGGAACACTTTTGCATATCAAACCAATTCTAATGTGTTAGGAAATAGGCAGGGAAATGGTTCGTCAAAGGAAATGCCCGTGTGCTTTTTTTATCCAGTCGGAGACATGAGCTCTGTTTTATTGTTGTCGCGCTTGTTTTTTTTTTTTGTTTTTTTTTTTTCTCTCACTCACGCCTGGATATAAAACAGCAGTGTCGCTGCCGGCGCTTCGCTTGGTGCTGAAGCGAGGTGCGTGCGAACGAAATCGGAGGCACGACAGAGAGCCGAGGAGAGAGATCGGTTTTCCAGGCGCTGTGCAGCTCCCGGAGGAGACGTCACGGTTTGATTGAAGCTATGCTCCGTGCTGGCCTCCCGGGACCTCGCGATGAAACAGGAGAGCCTCCCCCCTCCTGCCTCCCTCCCTCCCTCCTTTTCTCTCTCGGCGCTCCACAAAGCTTTTTGTTTCGTCGAGGTCTAGAGCCCACGGATCACTACCCCGCAAAGATATGTCGGCCGCCTGTACTGTTTCACCGACACAGAGGCGGTCAGGACGCTCCAGTCTCCACTCTAACAAATATCTGGCATATAAAACTGGTGTTTTTACGCAGGGGTATTTGTTATTGTCCACTTTTCAGACATTTATCACTGTCATATATAAATTGCTTGTTAATCATGACTCCAAAAGCAGCATTTGGATGGTTTTGCTGATGAGTGTTATTTCAACACAGGGACTGTAATTAAACTCCAAATCTCACTATGATTGCATTAAGTTTCCTGACCTCGCTGTGGCCTATTGGAAGATTGATTTAGCAGCAGAGTAACGATGACACACCTCGCCTCCCTCCTCTGCGTCTCTGCAGGCTCAGTCTTGATCAGGCCTCCTCGGTTGTTTTTAGATGTCGGTGCCTCGGGCATCTATCTGACGAAATCCCGCCGACGCTTGGCAGCGCAGCAGGGTGATGGCGATAGGAGTTTATTACACCAACTGCCTTCAAAGCAGGAATGTGTTATCTGCCTGGATGGCACATCACTGACTTCAGGTTGGCTATGACGCTTTGACCTCGAGTTGGGCATAACATTTTTTTTTAAAAAAAAGCTAAATCTTTAGTAAAAGTCGAATTAATCTGGATTTTTTTCTTAGACGAAGGTTTTTTTTTCTTTTGTTAAACTATCATTTTCTCTTATAGCCCCAGTTCCCTGACGCGAACATGTGACCTTTTAAAAACCAGGTATCTGAGCTGTGTGCGGTGTAAACGCTGGGTATGTTTCAGGGTCTGTTTAAAGTGACACTTATTTAGCCTAATTTGCGTCTTTACACAACACCAATGATTAAGCCTCCTCTTTAAACACACTATTCATCCTACATGGGTGGGGGGTAATATGTAAGGAGATCAGTTCTGTGGCGTCATGTGCTTTCATTAGGACCATCTCACACATGAAAGCAGCGCCAACATTTCAAAGAGAAGTCAAGAAACCTCCGGTAAACGGGGCCGGCTTGTCCATGCGCATCCCTATTACAATTGGGTTCTTTTGGTGGCATAAAGGGCCATTTAGTCCTCATTTGGCCCCCGGTGAATAGAGCCAGTTCAGCAGCCGCCGCCTGGGCCCTAGTGACAGCATGGGGTGCCTCACAATGTCGCCGTTGTTGACGGCCGTGCTGCAGAGGGGGAGAACTGAACCGTGCACCGACTTGCATGCGGCTGTGCAGCGGCCCGGGAGAACGCAGGGGCCCATTGTTTACAGCTCCGTCGCTAATAATGTGACAGCTGAAGAGACGCCGCTGGCTCCTTCCAGCTCTGCGCTCCACCAGCAGCTCGCTCTCTGTGTCCTCTACAGCATTTATCTCCTCCATCTCTCCCTCAGCCCTCTGTCTCTGCTCAACCTGTGTACTTCTGTTAGATCACAGACGACACTGACAAACAGCGTGTCAACTTGCACCCAGAATCTACGTGGAGAAGATCAGTCGGACCATTTGGCACACGTCGGTCGGATAATCAATAACAATTAAAATTGGGCACGCCTTCTCTTCCGCGTTGGCAGTTGTTGCTGAGTGCAGCTGGTGAAAGTCTGGCCTTGAGGCTGTGTAGTGAGGAGTCATGGCTGTAGATTTCCTCCGCGCTCTTTATGTATTTTCTCATATTTGTTCCCGCTGGTTTTTATTTTATTCACCAGCAGTGTGCGCCGAATCCCTCTTTTTAATTGTGCACACACACACACACACACACACACTGCGACGCTGTGTGTGTGTGTGTGAGCGCGTGCGCCCGCATTTAATCCGTGTTTATCCCCACCCCACCCCCGTCGCTGCGGAGATTATCCTGCGTCACACTGCATTTTTTAGAGCTGATCGGAGCTCTGCGTTTCAGAGAACCTGGCAAAGCTCCAGGGACAAAGAGCGAGAGGGCGCCTACACTCCCACTATAGCCCACAGCGAGACCCACATTCCCGCTTCCCGTTGTTGGCTTGCTACCGCGCACACCTGCAAACCTGACCGTGCAGCAGTCAGATCATAAACATCGGGAGGGTGTTTGTGGATGATTGATATTCCCTGGATTCTCACTGTGCATCTGCGTTTCTAGATGGCCACTCATCAGCTTGTGAGGAAGGAAGCTGCTAATGTTGATAGCAACCGCATTCCCAACTGTCATTTGCTCTGTCTCTCTCACACATACATATCACCGGTACGCACGCAAACACTGCGCTACACTGGAGACAGAGGCCTCAGCCGTGGAGGAAATGAGGAGCGGTGCCGGTGTTTGTTCCGGTGCCTAAACCGCGGGTCACTGAGAGTTCAAGTCGTTATCGTTAGAAACAGGAAAGAGGGAACACACGGAGAAGCGAGTTTGTTTTCTCTCTCTCTTTCTTCTCTCCTTCATCAGTCTACCCTTCTGTCCTTCTTTGTGCCTCCTCCCTTAAAATCACACAATACTGAAATACAGAGGTGGGCTGCGTAATGTTCGGCTGAAAGCACCCGGTGGTTTTCTGTTTAATGGCGCGAGTCAGGGCTCCGCTCCAGCGGTCTGCTTGATAAACGCAGCTCCAACCGCTGCGTCCCTCCTCTCCCTGCCTGCCTGCTGCTCCCGACCACTGTGATAAATTGGACGACCGTCGGTTGTTTGTTGCGCAAACTATTCTTAGCAGCAGGGATGGGCGTCAGCACACAGCCTTTCCTCCTTTTCCTATCTCACCCGTCCTTCCACGTATAACGTGACATTTTGGCAAGATTACTTCCCTGAATATTTCTAGAGCTTCAGGTTTGTGAGCCACTAATACAAGACTTCCCAACACCAGGGAAGAAAGCTCTTTCTGTTCAGGGCTCAGTGGAATTATAAACTGTAATGTGTAGGCTTAACGCCCTCTCTTTCATAGACTCCAGGGTGCATTGTTGATGTGAATGTTACATGAGCAACGTTCCCATAGCATCTAAAATGAGCAGATACACGCCTACTTAATATAACAATATTGACATAAAAGCATTGTTGTGGTCCAATTTCCCTCTAAAATGCACATAGCATTTAACAATAGCCATAGCAGGCAGGTGATAAAATAGTGATCGATGGAGCATTTCCTTCCATGCGTTTTGGTGCAACTGGCACGAGTTGTGAGCGTGCAGGGGTCAACACATGCGTCCTAGCGATGAGTTTAATTCCCCGCGGTGCGTGCATTGCGCATTGGTGTGTTTGATCCTGACCTTGAGGCCCGGTACACACTCTCATCCTAGCTGGACTAATATTCATTTCATGGAATGACGCTGCGCTGATGACCACAGCACAGCGTGGGCACGTTGTAAAGTAATAACAGGCCATAACACATCCGACTGTCTCTTCGTTGCACTAACCCGAAGACGAACAGACTATTTTCTCCCTGTTTTTCCTGGAGAGGAAATGTAGATTTCTGCCAGAGAGCAATATTTCACTATGTTGGTGGTGAAGGCTGAACACAAATGTCCATAAAGTAACTGAGAGTCTGCGTTTGCAGAGAAGAGGCGTTTTGAAGTTGTAATGTCGGGTCTCACTGAGCGCAGGCTTTTTAGACGTGTGTGTGTGTGTGTGTGTGTGTTGAAGTGCATGTGTCGCTCCAGGAAATACGGGAAACTGGGGTGATGCGATCCCTGTGTAATTTGCACATACACGTGGCTGTGCGCACATTCGTACTTGCGCGGATGTTGTTGAAGCAGGACTGGCTCCGGGGAGCTTTGGCAGGGGTGTGTGTGTGAGGGGGGGGATGGGAGCGCTGGGGCAGGGGGGGCTGTACCGAGGGGCCCGCAGCAGCCTGATTAATGGGCCCCAGGTCACGGCAATAAAAGTTGCTTGCCAGCGGCGAGGCTCAGAGGCGTTTCTCTGCGATGATCGAGGAGCCGAGTTTCTGTGCTGCTCTCAGAACTGCCGAGCACGGCAAGACTTCGCTTTTACTATTTAAAGGCGCCTCTCTCTCGGTCTCCCACGTCATTTTTGCATAGGCTCCACTAACAGGGCTGCCTTGCTAAAATGTCTTCCTTAATGAGTCCAACATTTAAACTTAAATATTTCATTGTAAAGAAAGATTTTATGGTTCAGTGTCACCTGTTTGAAGATTTTGAAACAGCCTCTTGAAATTAGGCCCTCTCTTTCATGTCTGGGTTATTAAGATGCCGCTTGGTTCACCAGTTACACTCAGTTTCTCGTTCCCCACAAAGGAGAAAAGTTAGTGTTCGCTTAAATCTGCTCTAAATCTTGACATGTTAACTTTTTTTGTCAAACTTACATGAAGTTAAGGGTTTTCTCATTTAGCAGTATATCAACGAAAGTAAACATACATTTAAAATATGGTGTTTACACACACACACACACACACATTTAAAATATTTAGGTTAGCTACTTGTCCAAAATGTATTTAATCCTACAAAGAGCCACTTGTATCTTTATCCTAATAAAGTGTTGTTTAAGGCCAAGTATTAAAATTAACATTTCCTGAAGTGTTGTACTAATGATTAAGTGATATTGGTAAACGATTTAATATCTCAAAAGTTCCATTCTATGGCAGTGCTGTAAATAAATTGACTACAGATTAGAATGGGCTATTTCACATGGATGTCTTGGTGTTTTTTTTTTCCCCTTCATGTACTGTCATCACTTTTGTGGGGAAAAACATCAAAGAAGCACTAGTATTTTCACATCCACGGCCTTGTTTTATCTTTTCTACCTGTCCACCATATGTGCCTTTTTAATATGTGTTATTGTTACTTTTGCATAGTTGTCACTTTCTTTTTGCTATATGCATAGTATAGTTTTGTGTGTTCGTTGGTGTGAGTGTTTGTTGATCTGTGGCTCTGTGTTGGCGGGCGGTAAATGGTCTCCCACCGAAGTGATCTCTGATGTATAATCTTCCCTCGCTCCGCTGGCTGAGGCAGCCGAGAGAGCAGGTCAAAGAGGGCGCCGAAAACCCAGTGTGTGGGGAACGTGACTGAATAGACGCAGACCCACAATGCACGTCTAGCCCACAGGGTGGGCAGGATGGAGGTCAGGGGAGGGAGGGTGGATGGAGGGGTGCTGAGGGGTGCTGACGGATGGGAGGGGAGGGGAGCCCACACAGTGCTTTCATCTTCACTGACTACTTCAATGGATTTGTGTGTATGTGAGTGAGAGTGAGAGGAAGGGTGTGATGACTATAGCTTGCGGTGCCATTATCTTTCTTTTCTTTGTCTCTTTGTCCTGCTCCCTGTATCTTGTTTCACTTATCCTATTTGATTGCCATATAGCAAAACTGCAACTTATATGCTTTGAGGTCATTAACAGTTAAAAGTTATTTTAATTTTTATTATTATTTATTATTTTATTATTTCAAAATTGAAATTCCCCACAAATCCTACATTTTTTTGACATGAGAAAAAATTCCATGACGGAAGCCATTCAGTTTTTTTTATCCATGTCTCAGTTGAGTCAGGTCTTGTGTCTGATTAAAATAGGACAGTGGAAAACATGATGAAGAAAGTCATGCACCTTTCTTGTGTAAAGTACTTGATGAGTCCAGGCTTGTTGTAACTGCCAAAGTTGATATTTTTCAGATAGATATAGCACCCAGATTTGCATTACTTAAAGTAAGCAAGCAAGTTTTAGAATCTCAAAACCTAAACTTCAGTATTAAAGTTAAATTGCCAAGTGCAAACCTTACCTGAAGTTTTTTTGCCTTGAGTTTTCTCAGGGTTTTGTTTTTAACACTGTATGTTGATATATGATCCAGATTTCTATGCCCTAAAAACTATGTGCAATACTTAATTTTTATTTCTCTTCTGGAGATACAATGAACTGATAGTTTTGTCCCGTCAGTTTTGGCAGCCACAGAGCTGGTGTGTGTGAGAGTGTGTGTGTGTGAGAGAGAGACAGAGCCAAGATAGTGACTCCTAACTGCTTGCTCCACAGGGCAACATCTGTTCGTGATGTCGATGCTGAGACAGAAACCAACCTGGAACTAAGACAAGGGAACCACATCACACAAAACATGGCAAGTCCCTATGCTCATCCTTAGTGCTGTTTACATTTGTCACATGAATAGTTATAATATGAAAGTAAACTCTTGCTGTCTTTAGTTTGTGCATAAACAGTTATTTTTTTATAGTTGTTACATTTTCCTGATTTTTTTTTTTTTCTGTGATAGGTATTATTTTTGTCTTGATAGTCAAATTTCTTTCTTTATACCACAGGTGGATGCAAGGTTGACGCCCCTAGCGGCGATGGGGCTGGACCGAGGCACTCTGATGCATGATGGACTTCGTCTCCATAGTGAGGTTGTATATCCTGGGATCAGAGCATTGCCAACAGAGAAGGGCAGAGAAGCTCCTGCCCTTCCCCTCGCTTATAACAGGGACCGTCTCCCAGACCTCATCTACAAGCCTGATGGCCCTCTAGACAGTCGTAAGCCCACCAATGGATACCTGGGCCTTTACAAGGGCGCACCTCCAAGTCTTCACAAGCCTGTGCTGGTTCCTGGAGCTGAAAGTCTAGCTTTGGAACGCAGAGTAGGGCCTGGAGAAAAAGCATCTGAGCTGGGCTTGGCAAGTGCTGGCGGCAGCTACCTCCGCTTGCCATGGCTCAGCCCCTACCCTGAGGCAAGCATCTATCCCTTCATGGACACATCCAAGTACGCAGCTCTAAATATGTACAAAGCCTCCTTACTCAGTCAACCCAATCCCTATCTTCCCCAACACCTGGCCTACCCTTCTCTGTGTGCAGCCCAGGGGGCTAATGTTAACCCTGCTGCAGCCGCCTCCGCTGCTGAGAGGCTCTACTATATGCCCCCTTATCCTCCTTCCCCCATCTCTTCTCCCCTGGTAGCGCCCCCTATGAGGATTCCTGCAGTCACAGTGGCCCCCACATCATTGGTTCATTGCCAGGACAAGGGGCTCGGTGTTGCATCTCCATTTGCACAGCAGCTTCACCAACCTTCCCCACATCCTCAGCACCATCAGGGTGCTATAGACAGGGACCGGTCCCCAAGCAGGAGCAGTAGACCAAGCAGACCCCCCTCTAGAAAGGGCTCATGCAGCAGCAACAACAGTGGTACTAGCACTAGTGTCACCAATACTGGGAATAATAATAGTCTGCCTCCTGATTCTTCTCATGCATCCTCTCGTCTACCCCAGCCCCACCCTCCCTCTGCACTCATTGAAAACTCACTGGACTTACAAAGGCCACTTGCAAGGATAAGCCAACCACCCACTTCGTCCACTTCTTCAGTATCTGCCTCACCCTCATCCACACAGTCCATTCCTCATCCATTCTCTGTTAGCAGTATGGCATCAGAGCAGCCCTCCCCTGCTCGGCCCAGTCCCCACAAACCCAGGCCAAGAGATGGGGCACCTGAGCACAGAAATGTAGGGCCTGAGAAGAGACCCAGCAGATCACCCTCCAAACCCAATTATGAGAGGCCAACTCATCAGCTCCAAGCAACCAAAGACTCAGCAGAGAAGCCCTTAGATTTGTCTGGAAGAATACTGGAGTTTGGACTGCCTACCAATGGATTCCAAGTTAAGATGGACACTATAGCATCAGGTGCACGTTATGGACTGCCTTCTAGCCGAGAGCTCATAAAAGAAAGCCTCTCTGTCTCACCTTCCTCCCACCCTCACTCTGTGGTCAGCAGCACTTCATCAAAGGTCTCTGAGAGGCCAGAGATAATCAGCACTTTACACTCCTCCTGGGTTGTACCTAGCCCATCTCCTTCCAATACACAGCACACACCAGGCTTGCCCCCCTCTCCAAGGCCTAACACAGACCATGGCCTTCCACAAGCCAAAGGCTCCTCACCTTCTGTTATCAAACACAAGGGTCTAGAGAGAGTGCTCCCTCAGCAACGTAGCTCATCCTGTCCACGGATAGGGGAGCCCAACCACAGTGTTTCCTCCACTCAACACTCTGGTTCCTCTCTGGCCACCTCTAGGGCTCCTTCTCCTAAATCCAATGGGGAATGGGTCAAACATAGCCCCAGCCAATCAGAACGTCCCTCAGTTGTGGGCCACCACAGAGAGGGAATGGAGAAACCCTCCCAGACCACTAAAAGAGGTGAAACGACTCCGGAGGTGTCATCATACAAGAGGCCCTGTTTAGAGAATGGTCACCCTCCTGGTCACATGTATTTTCCTCAAAGTGATGCTTACCTGAACCACAGTTTGGCTTATGCCAATAGATACATGCACTACCCTATCCCTGATGGAATGGCGCTACATTCTCTGCCAATTACAGGGAAAGGCCCAGTCTACCCTCACCCAGTATTGCTGGGCAGCAACAGCCTTTACCCGTCCCACCTGGCAGCAAAACCCCCATTACCCTACCACAACCTCCCAGCTGGTCCAGGAGGGGAATACCTAACTTATAACTCACAGGAGATGGCCCATCCCTTGATGCAGACTCACTCAGACAGCAAGGTGCCAGAAAGAGATGCAACTTTAAAGCCTCGTGGACAGGAGAAATCTCGTGGAGCTGTTGAAGAATGCGGGGGCCAGAGAGATCATAACACTGGGAAGGAGACGGGTGATGGAAGCCAAAAAAAGCCTGATAGGGAAGCAGGAGCACAAGGACAGGGGGGCAGTCAAAGCAAACTCCCCTCTTCATGTGCAACGTCAAGAGAAAAGATTGTCTGCATTGACCTTGTACACTCAGACACAGATATTGAGTCTACTCCAACAGTCCACAAGCAGCCCTCTGCTGAGACCAGCACCAAGGTCAACCAAAATGAATGTTGTCATAGTAACCAAAATCTGACAAAGACTGACTATGAGCCAAAACACCAACACCACCTTTCCCTCTCTTATCAAATCCACTGTGGACAAAGCTCCATCTTGAAGCCTAACCAAACTGATAGACAGCCAGAAACTCCCTTTGGGAAAGCAAAGATTCTTCGGGACACAGACTGTCCTCTGGTGACATCCCTAACTTCTCCACAGCAGGCCGCCCAAGTAGAGGAGAGCCCAGAGGAACAGAGTCACAGCCCAGACCCTGAAGACCAAGACCAGAGCACTTTGCGCTGTGCCCGTACATCCGGGGAGCGCAGCTCTGGTAAGGACAAAGGGGACAGGGGAAACCGAGCTCTCCACCTCACTCAGCGCTGCACAGATGTAGTGAAAGAGTCAGAACAGGAAAAGGTGTGCGAGAGGGAGAATGAAAAGGATGAAAGTCTTGTTGACCTAGGGGAGCCCCAAGGAGAAGGGGATGAGGAAGAAGAAGGCGAGAGCCAGACTTCATCTAAAAGCTCTCGTAGATCCAGTCTGGCCAAAAGGATTGCTAACTCCTCAGGCTACGTTGGCGACCGCTTTAAATGTGTCACCACTGAACTCTATGCTGACTCCAGCAAGCTGAGCCGTGAACAGAGAGCTCTGCAGGTAAGGCAATTAACACTTGTGGGTGTATATATGGTACAGGTTATATTGGGCTCAAGTTGATACTGGACTGTAGAGAGGTCATATGAGATAAAGATAAACCTATGACCAACATTTCGTATGTGCAGACATTTCAAACATACTTTCAATTCCAACATCCACACAGGGAGGAATCCCTAAGGCCACTGTCTTTACTCCCTTGCTTCAATGTTCAGAACTGCCTGTGGAACAATCCCTGCATGATATTGGCATACTCTGCATTTATACACAAAACAGGCAATGCCAGCACAATACAGAATAGTTTAAGTGCTATCGTGCTATTGTCCTGGCCATAGGCTTGACTTTACTTTATCATTGTCTTAGTAAGTTGGTGCGAGGCCAGTTAAGGCCCTCTATCAAGGAGGTCATTTCAAAGGTTAACCAGGGCTGCCATCTCTATTTGTTGATTAGTGAGCAGCCATTGAAAAGGTTATTTCTGTGCGTGCGTGTTTGTGTGTCATACGTGCTTGACCTTGTGTGACTGCCTTGGGGCTAAAGCATGTGTTAATGCTGACTGTGCTATAGAGTCGTATATTGTAGCTTCAGTAACATGGCTGTGGCAGCCTCACAGTTCACAATGCCTTTGGCTATGCTTAACCCCAAGGTTAGGGGCAGTGAAGGGCTTGCAGTGTGCGTATAAACCAGCAGCTGGCCCCTTTGGGGTTCCTCTTAGCCTTTCTGCATGCCCTCATCCGCCGGTTGCTATTCCCTGCAACCCTCCTCCCTGTGATGGCCTATGCTGCCCTGCCTGGTTGCTGTGCAAGGTCATAATTGTCCTCACCCCATTGGCTGAAAGACCCTCTCTGCTAACACACATCACACTAGATCTATAAACACACAGTTGCAGCAGTGTCCACTAAGCTTGGCTATCATCCTGTCATTCATATGCACACATTCAGTTATTAATTTTAGACTGTCAGGGGTCTCTTATGCTCAATGTTCAGCATAAATAAAAAAAACAAACCCTGTTCTGTGTTATCCACTGACTCAGAGGCAGATATGTTAATAGGTTGCACATGTCTCTCTATGTTGTGATCTCACCCTAGAAAACTGGTTTTGTCTGTGTCATGCTTGTCAATGCACAGCTGCAACACAAAGCTATCAAACGCTCTGTTTCTGGACATGTAAAAATTAGATGTGGAAGTCTGTTTGGAGAAAAATAAATGAGACCGCTAAAACTGAATTAGCATTATCAATCATGCTTAGAATCAACATATTGTTTTGATTTTTATTTTCAAGTTTGTCATTTACACAGTTCAGAAATTGATAGTTTTGATGCTGTTAATGTGTTAATTGACCTGTTGAGTCACTTTAATTTGTTTGTGTTTTGTGGGATTGTGGCTGACAATTGTGTGTAAAGAAACATGGAAAAACATATAACACATTTATTTAAACAAGATGAAATGATGGACAGATATATTGAGCCCCCCCATTCTAATTGCTTAGATGGAAGTCATATCACGAGAGGGGAGTAATATAAGTCAACCTGCAGCTAACTGGGAGGTCAGTTCTTTACATTTCTTATCACATCTGCCTCTGATGGGCTCTGTCTCCTTTTTATTCTGTATTGCTGGATACTTTTTACCGCCTCCTCCCTTCTTTCCTCTTTATAATCTCCTCTCTCGCCCTCAGGGCTTAGATGTATATGTTTCCTAGCCATGTTTATGTTTCAGGAAGGGAGATGCCAGGACTTAAGCCCCAGAGCGCATGGACTCACAGTGGCTGCAGTAGTCTAACCTGTGTCTGGATATGATGCTTGTGATTTATCTGTATACCTTTTTGTCCTGTGTGTGTTTGTGTATGTGTGGGTATAATTTCTTTGCCATTTTCTTTGATTTTGAGACAATGTGATTTCTGATGCAGTTTTTGCTTCTGTAGCTGTTGAGGCCAGATTGAGGCTTAGAAAGGTGTGTGTTCGGCGTGGGCAGATGATGAGTGGTTTTCATGGGTTTTCTCTGCATTTCTGTGTGTGTGTATGTGTCTGTTCGTGCATGTACGCGCAGCGGGCAATGATGCGGTTCTCGGAGCTGGAGCTGAAGGAGAAGGAGGGCGGCGGTGTGTGTGTGTCTGCCTCGGCAGCAGGACGGGAGCTGGCAGACGGCCAGCGCAGAGAGCGAGCGCTGGAACCCTGCCAACACACCACCAAGCAGGGAGACAGGGAGGGTGAGTAACCCAGCACCACAGACACACACTCATAACGCACGTGCACACACACATGCAGCCACATTGCAATTGAACACTCAAAAAAGGACACACAGAAACAATAGGTGCGCGTCCACGCTCACATGTATTCGCAGCAAATGCTGAGGCAAGGCCGGGTCACTCTAAAAAAAGGCACACTTCTCCACACACACACATGCACACGCTCTTACACAAGCTAGGCAGCGCAAGCAAGCAACAGAGACGGAGTGGGGGAGTTTTATTTTCAAGAAGCCT
Source organism: Mastacembelus armatus (assembly GCF_900324485.2). Taxonomy (NCBI): domain Eukaryota; kingdom Metazoa; phylum Chordata; class Actinopteri; order Synbranchiformes; family Mastacembelidae; genus Mastacembelus; species Mastacembelus armatus. The sequence continues at coordinate 18,378,024 of NC_046653.1, read as the reverse complement.
TTTGTGCTTATCTGCACGGAGAGATGATCGGGAGGGCAAGAGGAGAAGGAGGGGGAGAGATTGCGTGAGTAAGAGAGAGTGAACACGGGGGGAGAGTTAGTGGGTGAAAGCGGATGGGAGAGTGCAACGGAAAGAGAGAGAGGGAGGGAGGGAGCATAGAGGAGGGGTTAGTTACGTTGGCTGGGAGCCCAGCTGTGTGTTGGAGCGAGGCCGCGGCTGACGTGTGAGCCTAATTATGGCATGGAGAGAGACAGAGGGAGAGTCCAGGAGAGAGGGGAGCGGGTGAAGGGGGGTGGGGGTGGGGTTGGGTAGTGTCACGCTCCGTGTGAGAAGGGCGTGGTGCGGTCATGCTGTGGGGGAGGACAGAGGGGGGGGGTCACTGTGCGCAGTGAGTGTGCAGGATGTTTTCTTGCCTGTCCTGGCTGGAAGTGCGAACGGCTGCACTGAACCGTCAGGCCACTGACTCGGCTCACATCAGATTAAAAAGTCTTTACCCCATCAAAGTTTTACTGCCTGCCTTTAAAGAAGAATAAAAGCTGGCTGGTGTTTAACTGGCATACTCCCTCTGTCGATCCCCCACCCCGCCTCACCCCCCTTCCCCTTATTTCTCTGCTCTCTTTCTGTCTGTCTGGTTGGTTTGCGGTCCATCTGTGTGCATTCTCCTCTCGTGTGTCTGTCTCCCTTTCATCTTCTGTTGTTTATTTTGCCTCTGGCCTCTCCTCCCATCTTCCTCCTTGCTCCGCTTCCATACGTCTGTCTCTGCTCTCCACAGGTGTCCGGCCAACGTACACTAACAACAGAGTTCCAGTCCTCCAGAGGTGTGGGGGCCCGAGGGAGCCTTTGTCCCCAGGGCAGGGAGCCAGTGATGGCGCCAGAAATGCCAACCACGGAGGGTTAAAGGATGGAACCAGGAAGGTGAAGAGAGAGCCTGAAGGTGGTCATTGTGTACCCCCCACTTTGACACCAGCAAAAGGGTACGCTGAAGAAAAATCTATCCCTGGCTTTGGACCCACCAGGAAGCGTCCACTTGTTTACAAAGCTGAGCAGGACGACACAGAGAAGGAGGAAGGAGAAAGGGTGTGCCACCCAGAGAAACGAGCCAAAATTTCTACGGGTGAGAACTTTTTTTTTTTTTTTTTGAATCTGCCTCATTACCCACTTGCCCCTCCCATTTTCCCCAAATTAGCTTTTCCCTGTCTTCATCTGCGTTCTCTAGATCCCTCTAATTCTGCCCACTCCTTTTCCCTTCATCTTGTATGATGTTTAGCCCTGTCTCATTCCAAATATTTTGGTTCCTTTTGTAGCTTCTTCCTTCCCGATGAATTCCACCTTAAACCCGCTCCATCACAACCCCCACCCCCTTCCTACTCTCTGTCCCATCTTTCGCTCTGTGTGGCAGCCAGCTCAGAGAAGTGTTTAATCCTGCCTTTGAGCGGAGAGCAAGAGAGAAGCGAGGAAGAGGGACAGCCATTCTCTCTCTCTTCTTTCAGCTCTGCCATTCCTCTGCTGCGCTTACCCGCCCTCTTCAAAGCTGCTCTTTTCTTTTCTTTTCATCTCCCTTCTTTTTTCTGTCATCTGTTTGGGTTTCCTTTTTTTCTGGCATGCAGTATTGCGCTTGCTCTCCCCAGCACTGGCAGACGAGTCAAACACCCGTTCCCTGTGAATTTCAGGGGGGAAGAACTCTCCCTCTTCTCCAGTCTTTATTGCTTTGTATCTCTGCTGGATTCTTGACTTCACTCACCTTTTACTCTTCAATCTATCAGCTTCACATTCTGCTCCCTGTCTCTCTCGCGCTCGTGTGTGTGTGTGTGTGTGTGTGTGTGTGTGTGTGTGTGTGTGTGTGTGTGTGTGTGTGTGTGTGTGTTAAATGTAATAATATGAGGGGGTTTTGCATGTTGTAAGAATGTACCAATTAAGGGCCTTTGTTTTGTTGTGCTCAGTTGTGTGCTGGCTGCTATGTATGTTTCTGTCATAGTTTTGTGTGTTGTAGAAGGTCAGACCAGTCTTTGAAAGGCCGAAAACCTTTTATGTCCAAAATGTCAACTCACTGACACTTCAGATAAAACTGTTGTGGTGTAGACTTGCCCACAATGCATTTCTAGTTTAATGGTTTACACAAGTAGTTTTATTGACCGTTATAAAACCAAATAAGGAATGAGAAAGTTTTCATGTCATCTTTCAGCTAAGGTGAAAACGGCGCTGTGTTTTAAGGGGTTCACTGGTCAACACTGTACGAGGCAAAATGACTGTATATGAGTAACAGCAAACATAAATTGTTCGTTTGTGGTTTACAGATGAGCGTGAGCAGACAGGTCCTAATGAAGATGATGATGATGAGGTGCGTAAGCTAAAGGTCTGCATCGAGCTGAAAGGACTGCGGCTCAGCAAGCCTACCACCGGCGCGGCGTCACCTGATGGCCCCCAAATCAAACAGGAAAGAGTGTGGCCCCAAACCCGATTAGTAACCCCAGCCCAGAGCCTACAGGAGCACAAAATCAGATCCGTCGAGCCAGAGGAGAGAGCCGCAGCACAGAGAGCTGAGATCAACAGGAAATGGGGTTGCGAGAAGATACTTAATGGTAAGAATGAACCACCAGCCATGTAAACCGCTTCGGCACCTCTGAGTTCAGTTAGGGTAACGGAAATCTATCTTTGGCTCACGTTTCACTTTCTTTGTTGAGCTGTCTCTCTGTAGGGGATTTCCCGCAAGCGTTTGGGGAGGGGCAGAGGAAATAAGGTAGGAGATGCCAAGAGAAAGGCTAGGGAATCAAGAAATAGGATGGGGGGGGACTGAAAGCTAAAATGTTCCCCCTGTGGTTTGGGGTTTTTTGTTCAGCTGGTCTACAGGGGACACTGTGAGAACAAATGAAAGAGCAAAAGAGCGAAGTGGCTGGTGGAGATATGCGTGGGCAGGTGTAGTGTGACTAATGTGTGATCAATGATTTTTCTTTTTTCCCCTCAAGACCAGTTGCAGGGAAAGGGAGGGGTTAACTTATTAAAACCAGGGCCTTCACTTATTCATGTGCCCAAACTGAGACAGAGGGAGGCACAGATGAGAACAAGAGAATAAAAGAGCAGGAGAGAGATTAAAGAAAGTGAATAAAGCAGCTGAGATTTTGGTTTTGTGCTTCCTGCAGAAACCCCAGACCTTGATTGGCCACTCTCACTTGATTTTTTTTTTTTTTTTTTTTTTTTTTTTTCTTTTTTCTTTTCCACCTTTTTAGATAACATCACCCTGGCAACAGCTACAATGAACATGACACTGTGCCTGTCAGGGTTGTGTGTGTGTGTTTTTCTGGATTCTACTAATCAGATGGCAAAACACATTCATCTCTGTCAAGAATCTGCTACTCTAAAAGTTTTTTTCTGCAGCAGTGGCTACGTAGAAAATGCTTGGATATTTAGGTTATAACAAGGTACATGATTTCAGTCTGATTCCTACCTAACCTATGGCTGGTTTAACGGACTATGTATTGTAAAAGCTGTGCTGTAATAAATATAAGAACTAGTAGTTAAAAATGCAATGATCTTTAGGAGGAAATGCATCCCCATTAAGCTTTCAAGCAGCATGGGTTCGGTGGCATATATATATATATATATATATATATATATTTTTTTTTTTTTTGTGTGTAAATATGTATTAGTAGAGGATGAAACCAGACAGTGCTACGTCCGGAGATTACTCATAGCAGCGTCCTTGCTGCAGTGAATGAGTGTGCACAAGACACTACATGGGTGTTTATGTGCGCCTGTGTTGTGCATGCAAGTGTTTTTTTAATTTTGTTTTTTTCCTGAGTGAGCAGGCATGCTGTGCTCCCAGACAGCTCTGTGCACTCATTAATAAACCAACAGAGGGTGAGAGATGGCCTTGTAATGCCTTCCCATCCTCCCCTTCCTCTGCACTTTCACACTATGAGCTGCTCACTCTGCCTCCCTCTTTCCTCTCCTCCTACTCTAGGACTAGCTACTTCTCCCCTTCCCCCCAGCCAGCTGAAGGACAGAGTGCACCCGTCGGGCCCCTTCTCAGGTGACCGTGGCCTCAAGGAGCCCAGGAGAGGCCCCCCCTCTCCGGCCCCAGAGCTGTCCGTGGGAGGCACCCCTTCTCTCAAGCCTCGTCGCCATAGTGACACGGACAAACCCAAGGGCAAGCGGCCCTGCAAGACCAAACACACTAGTCAGAGGGAGCGGGAGAAAAAGAAAGAGACCACTCCTAACAGCCCACGCCAGCATTGTGTGGCTGATCTGGGAGCAGCTGAAGATGACAAGGTGAGTGCTGATAGGGTGTCTGGCCACGATACTAGTGTCTGGATGTTTGCAGCAGCAGAGTCTGTTTCAGTATGCCTGTCGGCACCTCTGATTATGCAGCTGGGAGAGGGAGGCAGGGAGGGAAGGAGGGAGGAAGGAAGTATGTTTACAATGTTTAGAGGGCTGCTGGAGCTTTGACCTCCTCGTGCCCTTAGTGGCTCCCTGCGGAGTGCCTGCATGCATGTGTGTTTGTGTCTGGCCTTAATTGTTGAATGTGTGTCATTGGTGCTGTTTTGTGTGTAGGTGCATGCGAGAGCTGTGCGTGTTTGTGAGCATTCCTAACATAACAACAAAACCCTGGAGCAATTATACATTGCACTCGGTGCTGAACACAAGGCTATACACACACACACTCCCTCACTCACACAGTGAGGAATGTGGCAGCCACGGTCGAGCGTATGAAGCGCCTGAGTTCAAAGGAGAGGAAAAAAATGAGCACAGGGAAAAACTGGGGGGAAGAAAGAAGGCTAGTTGTTTTCCGCCCTTGCAGCTCTCTTCCTTTGCTCCTCCTCAGCCTGACAGCTGCTCCGACATGGAATTCCACAGAGAGGGCACGCACTTCATACGCGCGCACGCACTCACACACAGGGAGGCAACTCCCTCTCTTGTGTGTTGCGCTGAGGGCTCTGTTGGTTTAGCGGTTAAAGAAAAGTGGCGTGCCAACCTGCAGTTTTTGGAACGTGAACAGTTGGTGTGAAAGCTGTGTGTGTTGTTTCACTGATGCATGGTGTGTCATACACAGGAATCATTCATAAACACAGGTGCTGTAAATATATCCATCTATATTTTAAGCTATATATATATATGTTAGTAGTATACAAAAGAAGAATTGTAAGGTCAAATCAGTATAAAAGGGGAAAATTCATTTGTGGAAAAACATCAAACATTCAAAAAATATTTTTTTTCTGCATGACCTTAAAACAACCAATGACAAATTGTCATTTTCTGAACTGAGTTTTGTATTTTCCACCTCATTAGTTTGTCTAAAAAAAACTTTCATATGATTGTATGGGTGTGTGTGTGTGTGTGTGTGTGTGTGTGTGTGTGTGTGTGTGTGTGTGTGTGTGTGTGTGTGTGTGTGTGTCCCGTCTGCTATGTGGCAGGGGATGTAACACTCTCTCCCTCTCTCTCACGCTCTCTTCAGCTGAGTGAGCAGCGTGGCGCTCCGAGGAAAAGAGCCGCCTCTCCTAATCATTATCCGGGCTCTCCAGTCAAGCCCTGCTCCCCTGCCGCACTCTGTCCGCCCTCTCTGCAGCCCCAGGCAAACGGCAGAGCAGCCGTTGTCCCACCAGAAGCGGCAGGGTTGCACAGGACCCCCCCTGCCGAGCCCCCTGTAGTGCGTCCAATCCCGCCAGAGGCTCGTCGGCTGATCGTGAACAAGAATGCCGGAGAGACTCTGCTCCAGAGAGCTGCGAGGCTGGGCTACGAGGTAATAGGCTTCGCTCCAAGTCATCTTCCTTTCTTATCTCTTTCTCTCTTCGCATTTCACACTCTTACATTTCGTCTCTTACAACTCTTCACCCTCTCTCTCCGTAAACGGAGCCGATTTTCTCCCCCCTTCCTACTCTTGCAGACTTTAGGACCGTTTGTTTTTGGTTTTTTTTGTTTTGGTTTTTTTTTTTTTTTACTGTACTTCTCTGATTCTTCTCTTGCATCTGTCCTGGTCTTCCTCTTTCTATCATTTCCTTCTATTTCACTGGTCCTCAAGCTCTCTTCTCACCACACTCCATCTTTTTTGCTCCTTTTGCTTGCTACTCTCGTTCTCTCTCAGGTTTCCGCTCTCTCCCTCCCCCCCTTTCCTCTCAGCACTCTCTTTCTCTTCCTCTCTTTGTGACTCAGATTGTCGTTGGCACCCCTCCTCCTCCCTGCGAGCGCACACACTCCCGCCTCCCCTCCTTTTTTTTTTTGCTCCACTCTCACATCTCATTAATTTTCCGTGAGGCGAAGTGTGACACACACACACACAGGCACACGCACGTGCACGTGTGTGCGCAGACAGCATGAGGGATCGGTGGGATCATTATACGGAGACTGATGCTCGCTGCCTCTCTCTAGCATCAGGAGTTTTTTTTTTTTTTTCTTTGTGTGTAGCTGCCGATCCTTCCCTCCTAAATCAGATCCTCTGTTTCCGCAAGAAAGAATGAGACTTGTATGTTGTGTTCAATCTCTCAACTCCTATTGCTCTGAAAGCTTTTAATTAAACTTGCTGCCGTCTTGTTCTCTCTCATCCCAGTTTGTTTCTGTTCATGAGTCTAAACATTTCTTCCCTCTTGTTGACAGATTTTACAAATTGATTTATTGATCCAAGTGGTTTCAATACCACTTGAGCTGCAGATTGTGCCATGTGTGTCCACTCTGTCTCTCGCAGGCCTTTGATGCTGTTTTTGTGTATGTGTGTGTGTGCGCATGATCATTTTTTATCACCGGCAGAGGTATCTTCACAGAACTGTAAATAGGTGTGGGTATCTTTTGTTGCTCATTAACCGGTTGCTTTATGGTTGTGTGTGTGTGTGTTGTACACTTTTATGATGACGAGCTGTGTGCGTGCGTGCGTGCGTGCGTGCGTGTGTGTGTGTGTGTGTGTGTGTGTGTGTGTGAGATTATGTGTGTGAGTCAGAGTGGGAGAGAGCAAGAGTGTGAATGAGAGGTAAGCACTGGGAGTATAATCGCGTTCTAATGGCCCTCTAATGTGCCGTGGTGACTGTGGTTAGCAGTGGCGGCGGCTGTTTTTCTCTCTCGCTCACACACACACGCACGCACACACACGGGGTGCAGCTCAGCAGCAGGGTTCAGTCAGCCGTGCTGGAGAGAAGCTGGCTCGTCTCTCTGATTTATGCGTCTCTCTCAAACATTTTTTTCCCTCCCTCTCCTCTTTTTTCATTCCCCCTTCACATTTTTCCTTTCCTGCGCACGGCGTGTGGAGAGGGAAAGAGGGAGGAGGGAGGAGAAAACCTGAGACTACACAAACAAGGCGCTGACCGCTGCGCAAACAACACCCCCGCCTTCCCCTTCTCCCCCTTCCTCCCTCCCTCCCTTTCTTTCTATCCCTCTCTCTCTCCCTCTCTCAGGAAGCTCGTCTCTCACTGCCTGTGTGTGATAAGCCTGGGGCAGACCCCTGGGGCACACACACACACACGCGCACACACACACACTGACACACCAATTTATGCATACCCTCTCACATACACACTCGCATACAAGCCTGTAGATGCACAGAGCGCTTGTCTCACACTGGTGTTTTAGCACCGCAAGCTCTAGGCTTATCACACACAGGCAGAGAGATATGAGGGCTTGAGAGATGGAGGCACGCACACACACACACAGCTCACATACTGATTACAAGCGCACATACAGAAATATGCACAGAGAAACACCCGTTATGACCCAGTAAGCACAAGCACAGGCAGCCTGACATGTTCTTTTCCATATGCTGCACAGAACGATGGCTCTCCCACACTTACTGCTGTCGCACACCCACACAGACCTGCACATGCAAATTCAAAATCACCTCATATATACACAGACACACACACACCTACATGCTGACTACAAACGCAGGCACATTCACAGAAAAATACTGGGTGGCAGCCTGTAAGCACATGCAGAGGCTTCTTTTCGTGTTCAGACCTGCGCATGCAGGATGCAGAATCACCTCATGCACACATGCATGTAATATAATACACAGGCATTACTTTGTGCTGCTCCTGATGCCCATGCGGCACTGTGCATATTTCATGTTCGTTTAGTTTTGCGATCCGTGCCTCTGCACATGAAAGCTCACTCTCTCTTTCTTCCTCCCTCCCTCACTCCCCCTTTATTCTCTCGCTATCCCTCGTCTGCCTCGCTCTCTGAGCATTTGAAATGGTAATGAGGAGAGATTCTGCGGATGTCTTCATCCCTCTCGTGCCGGGGCTCGGGGCCCCTCAGCTCTGCCCATTGAAAGCTCAGATAAAGGTGCAATCTGTCATTTATTTTTCTTCCATGAATCACTTCTGATTTTCCTGCTCGAACCTCTGTGTAATTCAAGCAAGGAGAAAATTTGGTTTGCATTTCAAGTAACCAGTAAGCCCAGCGTACATGGTGGCAAAACTTTGATCTGAATTCACTGCAATCAGTGGATTTGCTTGTGGAGATAAACTGACTTTTAAATGTCAACTTTAGTGAACTTTGACTTGCAAATTTGCACCTTTGACCATTCTGACAGTGCTAACCTTTGAGGGAACCACAGCATCTGGAAGTTGCAGTTTCACACACATTACACTCTGTTCTCCTTCATAGAATTGCATCATTGTCTGCAGTCATTGTCAAAACACTGTGGATCATACAAATTCTGTAGGTTTCCTTGAATTAAACAGTTTTTGGATAGATCCTGTGCACAACATTGGCATTTAGCTCACTAACCACATAGGTCAGTAACTAGCTCCATGAGTAATCACTGCGTCACCAAGTTCTTAGTATATCTTATACTTAGTGCATATGAATGAATTTCCTGGCCATGGCAGACAGTGGTCGTCCGTAACTGTTCAACTGCCTGTTATATTATCTAGGTTGTAGTTAGGTAACTGAGGAGTGTTAATATGCAGAGCGGCTTAGTGGTCGGGACTGAAAGAATTTATTGTAAATGTATGTTATACATGAAAGTAGATGTTTTTCTTCCTTTCTATCTTCTTGAGTTAGCTTGTGTCTGGGTCAGTGTGAGATTAACTCTATCTGAGCTCATCAGTAACTAGATTCTCAGGCTTCTTCTGTTACCCAGCACAGTCATTCAACAAAAAGCTCTCTGTAATACACAAACTCACACACGCATACTCTCAAACACCTACATGCTTCCCTTGTCTGGGCACGCACCAACTTTACAGATTAGACTGTTGGCTGTTCATCTCACAGAGAAAGCCACTCATGCATCACCTACACGTGACACACATTTATTTATATATTTATATATATATATATATATATACACACACACACACACACACATCTGTTGTATGTGAAGAGTGTACAAGGCAGCGCTGCAAGGGGTTAAATGTCTGAGTGATGCATTGATTGCAGGAGAGCGCAGGGAATCATTCTAGAGAGAGAGATTAGAGGACGGAGGAAAAGAGAAAGGAGGGGGAGTAGTGTCTCATTTTACTGCGTGTGTGCGTGCGTGTGTGTGTGTGTGTCTCTGTGCGTGTGTGTGTGTGTGTGTGTGTGTCTGGCGGGAAGCCGGGGCTCTCGTGCTAAGCTCCTCGCTCTCTCCCAGCGATATTAAACACGGCTCCGGAGGTTTAGCGCTACACCTCTTCCACGCACACATGCACACACAAACCCGTAAGTGGCACAAAAACACTCGTGCGTGCACACAGACACACGCTCAGACAAGCTTGCATATCAACACTCTCTGCCTGTCAGTCTCTCTAACACTTGCTCTCGTTCACTCTCGCAGACAGACGAACGCATGCACACACAGAGAGCGAGTGGAATCCCCCAGAGGGGAGCTTCGGCACAGCGCTCCTGAATCTCTCTCCAGCAGACAAACAGAGTGTTGGCAGCGAGCAAAAACCAGTTGGAGCCCCCTTCCCACCCCCGTTTCTCATTTTCTCTTGCACTTTGTCTTGCTCACGCTTGGTCTTGCTTCCTGCTTCCCCCCACTTTCTTTACTGTCTCTCATCATCTGTATCACCACTGTCACTCCCCCTCCAACTTTATGCTACCACTATCCTCCACTACACCTCAACCCCCCACCTGTTCATCTCGTTATCATCAGTTTCAACCCAGAGGACAGCCTGGGCAGATTTCACCTTCAGATTAATTTATCTGTCATCTGTTGGGGTGTTGCCTCTCTCGTCCCCCATTCTTCCTCCCTCTCTAACCCTCCACTCATCCTTCTGTCTTGACTCAGTTTTCTCTCCATTGCCTGCCTTTCCTTCCCTTCCTTTCATCTCCCCTGTGCTGGAGAAGAGAGAGAGGGAGATAAACACTTGGACTAGACAGCGGCTAGAATTAGCATAGAAATGGAAGTTTGGAGTCATTCCCCAGGTTCAGATGAGCAGCTCCCCTTCCCTCGGCACAAAACAGTTAGCTGGACAGAGTGAGTTTGTCTGGATGTATGAGTTTTGCATAAATATATTAAAATATATATAAAATTAGGTTTGTTTTTTTCAAAGGTCTGAAAATACTTCCACCCAGTGCCACACTAAGTTGTATATCCAAACAGACAAACACATACCCGCAGTGTTGAAACACACACTTGTCTGACTCGGACAGGCCCCATATCAACACACAGCCGGGCTGCTCTCTATCTCTGTCTCCTCTCTGTTTAGTAGCAGCAGACACTGCTCCAGTCCAATAAAAACCAGTCTGACTGCTTAGTGCTGGATGCCCAACTGTCACAGCCCTAGACCAGAGAAAATGCTTCCAGCTCTTGAGCTCCTCTATCAAATCTCTTTGTTCCGCTTCCATTATTCTGCGTTCAGAGCCCAGCCATCGTAACTGGCTGCCACAGTGGCGTCCAGGCCCAACCATGGCACACAAATACACACAGTCATACACACACGCTCATACGTGCATGAGCAGAATCTGGCAGGCTAAATACAGTTGAGTCATACTTAGTCTCATCGATGTGTTTTGGCGCCAGCTCTTGTGTTATGGAGTGTGTGTGTGTGTGTGCGCGCTTGTCCGGCACAGGAACACAGTCAGTTCCTCCTTTCCCTAATTTCTTTCCCACAGGAACTGTAAAGGGAAGGACTGTTGGCGTATGTGTCGGCTCTGTCTGACTTGTCTGCTTGGATTGTCGCCACACATACGTCCATGCAAACATGCACGCATAACCTCGCACACTAAACTCTAGTCTCCCCCTGTGTTGGCTCTCTTTAGGAGGTGGTGCTGTACTGTCTGGAAAACAGAGTATGCGAGGTGAATCACAGAGACTACGCTGGTTACTGTGCTCTCCATGAAGCATGCGCCCGTGGTTGGCTCAGCATAGTCCAACACCTGCTGGATTACGGGGCTGACATCAACTGTAGTGCACAGGATGGCACCAGGTTAAACACTCATTTATATCTGCACACAATCACAGAAATGTATGCTTACATTAACACATCTCCTATGGACTAACCAAATATGACCATGACATGTCCTAACAGGGCAAACCAGGACTTAATTATCAAGTCAATCACCTCAGTTTGTTTATAAGAAAACTACCGGGATTGATTATATTGTCCTTGGAAAGGGTGGTGGTTTGACAGATTAGCTGCAGTTTTAAATGGGAAAGGCTGCTGCTTTAATTGCACTGTAATTAAAGTGTTAAAATGTACAGTAGGGGTTCTGTTTATGAGGCTATGCACAGGTCTTAAAATATATCGATAAGCATTTATTAAACCATTGGTGAATTTGTAATATTATGGAACACAGGTGAGACTGTTGTTAAGAAGAAAGGCAGTCTATTAAATCTATAAATTGCTTTTTACTTTATGTCCCACTAGGTCAGAGTAGTAGAATAGTAGAGTAGATAAAAAATATTTTATGGTTTCACTGAATGGCAGATGCTGCCATTAAAAGGAACGTTCCGAACATGTTAATTCTCATCAGTAAAACACCAGCGTGCACATAAAGCAATATTAGGGACTTGTACCAATATCTGACTTTTTACCGAAGACAGAGTGGTTTATGGGAAAATTTAAATCAGAGAAACACAGTGATACATATTTAATGCTACACACATAACAAAAAAAACGTTTTAACCAATACAGATATTGTCAGTGCTGTTTCTGTTGTTATTGTTAAAATCAAAGTACATTTGTTTGTGTTTAGACCAATTCATGATGCAGTGGAAAATGACCACTTGGATGTGGTGCGTGTTCTACTATCCTACGGTGCTGACCCCACCCTGGCCACATATTCTGGCCGCGGCCTCCTCAAGATGACCCACAGCGACAACATGGAGCGCTTCCTCACTGGTAAGATTCCAGCTGGATTTTGAGTCGAGACACACACAGACATGGTTTAGCCCAGAATTGAGAAAAGTCATGGCACATATAACTACTACATTTTTTTTTACACAGCTACAAACATCAGGCTCATCCAGCCTCTGAACCTGGACTGGCTGTGATCATCTGAGTCTAATGTGATTTTATCCTCAGACCAAAAAAAAAAAAATTAATCCAGGACGCTCATTGAAACAACTGCCTAAAATGGTCAATACACTTATGTTACGCATTACACTGTTTTGTAATGAGTACATATCATACTGTCAAAAATTCAGAAAAAGGTAAAACTCAAGTTAAATAGCTTTTTTGTTTTAGATAGTAGGTCCAACTAGAGTGTACAATGAGGTGTGAGGCAAGGATAAATTGTTGAGAAGATTAGTCAGTAGCCCAGTTTCCAAATGTCTCCAATCTTGGATCATTCACTGTTTGCTGTTCTTTTTATGCTCTGACTTCTGAGCAACCCATTGGTTATGAGTCCCTATCTGTAAATCCTCCACCTCCCACTTGCCACTAGACGTGTCCGTCTCTGTCATCCTGTTTCCCCTCTGGCGCCCTCCACTCCCCCTCCCTCGACCACCTGTTAGACGGGGAGTCTCAGCCCGCCAGGGTGCGTGCTGCTGCCTCTGAGCTCCTCTATCTGGTTACTTAGCAACGCCAACTGTGTTTGCTCAGCGTACGTGTGGAAATGGGCTTCGCTCTGGCTGGAGACTTTGCTTTTGTATGCATGCGTGTCTTTTCACAAGGCTGCCATGCAAGAGTCTGACATGGTCTGTATTTTGGGTGTGTATGTTGAGAGGGGTCATCTGAATATTTGGAGCTAAATTAAAACAACACGATCCTGTGTACAGGGAGGGAAAATGAAAGCATACCCAGACACGCATTTCCACCATAGCCAGCTGCTTAAAATTATTTGAATACCCAAACAGTTAAAACTGATTGTCACAAACAGAGCAGAGGCTTCAATAAAAAGAGACAGATGCAGGAGAAAAGACTGTAGAAAGAGGGTGAAAATGAACAGGTGTAAGTTCACAGTCAGCAGAAGGGTGAACAGGTTTAGTGCGAAATGAAGATTTATATGTAGACGGCTGGAACGATGGTGCTGAATTTTGAAAGGAGCATGGATGGATAGATCGATGCTGTGAGACTGACAGAGCGAGGTAGCGAGGGAGATCAAGCACCGGAGAAAATGAGTGAGAGCGAGCGATTGCTGCCCTCCCTCCACCTGGTCCCACTCATCTGGAGGCCGTTAATCCCTCCAAACACACGCCAGACGCCCCACGCCTCAGCACTGGCACAAAGCCCAGCTCTCACTCTGCAAATGTGTGTGTTCACGCGCATGTGCTGAATACACACTTTACTCTCGCTGTGTGTGCTTACCCAGCTCCCTCTGCTTGTTTGTTTCCAGCTCGCTCTCTTTCTCTCTCACTGTGTGTGCGTGTATGAGTGTGCGTGCGTGTGCGCGTGTATACATGTGTGCACTCAGCAACTGTGTGTGGTTCTTGTTTGATTCCTGGCAGCCGTCTGTAGCCCTGCTCTGAACTGAGCCAGCTCTAACCCAGCGGAGACAGTCGCTCTCCTCCCCCATGGTACAGCCGCTGGCCCCTGACCATCAGCCCTCCCCAAAACATTTGCTCTGTTTGTTTCTCTTTTCTCTCTTGACACTGCCCCTCCTCCTCCTCTGCTTTTTTTTTTCACTGTGCTCTTTATCCATTTTTCTGCTGTACTCTCCAAGGGCAATTGCATTTGCCCCGTTGCCTGTCCCCAGGGCTCCAGCTCTTGAATAACAGGCTTCGCTCTTCTCCTCTCTCCATAGATTATTTTGCTGACCTTCAGGGCCGCTCAGATGACGACCCAGGGCTTTATTGGGAATTCTATGGCAGCGCTGTGTGTGGTGAGTACTGATCAGCACCGTGTGTGTGCGTGTGCGTGTGTGTGTGTGTGTGTTCTAGTACTAACCAAGTTATTGTTTTTAAACATCTTTAGTGGCAGCTAGCTTTGAGCAATCTGTCTATACATCTCAGCATCTTCTGTGGTATGTAGACGCTCACTAAATATGACTGTGTGTGTCTCAGAGTGTAGTGAAGAGGGCGGCGTCTATGACATCCTAGCAGACCCACCAGGCCCTGAGGACGAGGATGAAGAAGATAAAAGGGAGGTGTTTGAGTTTGAGTTCTCTGACCGGCCTCTGCTGCCCTGCTACAATATCCAGGTGTCCCTCTCCCAAGGGTGAGCTCTGATTCCAAGGGCAGACACAGCTGCTGATAATTTTTCCTTCACTACTGGCCTTCATTCTTAAACACCGTTTGGTTTCCTCTTTCAGTCCGAGAAACTGGCTGCTACTGTCCGATGTGCTTCGTCGGCTGCGGATGTCTGCTCGCACTTTCCGACAGACCTTCCCCCACATGGAGGTGGTGACGGTGGCGGAAGCAGAGTTTTACCGGCAGGCCTCTCTATCGCAGCTCTTCTCCTGCCCAGAGGAGCTGGAGGGCTTCCATCCAGACAGCAAGGAGCTGTTGGACCTGGTGGAAGACAGCGCCGAGCTGGCTGCTTTGCTGGGTTCCACACTGGAGTGTGTGGATGACCGCTGGGACCACCCAGGTGACAAACTGAAGGACAAACTCAAGACTGTTGGGCAGTTGGGTTCATCATGACCTCTGGAGCCACTAAAGCTGAACCTGGACCTCTTTAGCCACTGTAGTTTGCTTTAGAACCAACAAGGGTTTATGATGATATACCTTAGTTCCCACGCTTCAGCCTGACTCTCGACCAGCACTGGTGCACTGTACAGACGAACTGACCTGCTGGCTGACCAGGCTGCTCAGACGTTTCCCTCCGTTAAATGAGGATTAATACATTTGTGGCTCAATATACTTAATAATGGTCTTATTTTTATAAATTAATATATGTATACATAAATAAATATATATATAATATTAAGAGATTTTCTTTTTTTTTTTGGATGTTACTCATGACTCCGCTCTGAAAGATTTTGTATGGCAACAGAGTGTAGTTGTTGTCAGCGACTGGATGGAGTGTTAGCACGCAGCATATTGTGCATGTGTGTAGTTGTACAGGATAGTACTGAGAGCGTGTTGAATGTGGTATTTGTGTTCATAGGAAGCACATGATGTCCTTTTCTTTCTCCTCGCTTGAGCCTCAGGGGCTGTTTTGTTGTATCTTTTTTTTTTTTTATGCTGAAATTTTGCTTCCTGTCTAGTCTGTAATTTAACATGCAAAACTACAAAATTGTTTGTATAATAAAGTTTTAAGATAATGTTGATATTCACCCTTCAGCACAGAGCTTGTATATAACAGGGAGCTACTGCAGTAAAGTAATTTTTGGTGTGTTCATTTTTGTTTTAACTTTGTAATTAAAATATCTCATAATTTGTATTTATATTTTACAAAAGAAGTTGCTTTAAAATAAATATACAAACTGCAAGACGAACTGTGTGTTCTGCTCCTCATTGCGTCAGTGTTCGCAAATAGGTTGGATTCAGAGGTTTTGTGCTCCGTCAATTGAATCTTCTTTCCTAATTATTGTACACTTCTTTGTCACAACGGTGTGATCACTAACATGATCCTATATTGCCATCTGTTGGAATATTTTTGTATTGTAAGTGACATGTAATTTATTGCTGCAGACATGATTGAATAACTCACAATCTCCCCTTTGTTGCTGCTAAAAAGCTTGTGGCTTGCAGCACCCTCTAGTGTGCAAAGCTGGTTTTAGATGGTGGATTTGGGGAACTTCAGTGCTAAATCCAGGCTTTGTGTAGGTATTGATGTTTTAAATCATCCCTTTCAAGCGACTAAACACTGCCATCATTGAAAAGGCCATAACACCCATATTATTACTGAGCATGACTAAGGAACAGGTATTAGTTTTGTCAGCAGGGCCTGGCATGGTATATGGTCTTTGTGTCAGCATTTGGTAACTGGAGAACATTTATAAGTACATATTTTATTTTGGAAAATACAAAGTTTAATCACAGTATCGATTAAAATGACACGTGCCTTTAAGTGGTTATCATTTTCCGATCATGTGACATTCTAAATTTTTATTTACAATTTCCATTAAAAACTAACACCAACACTGACCTGGGCCAACTAGCAGGTATTGTTTTTGTAGCCAAACCCTGATGTATGTTACCTCTGTGCCACGTCTGAAAACTGATAAACACACATCAGTGAGCTGCACCATTACCCTGGGTGACATGCTCTTTTCATTACCATGAACATGGGATTTGTATGTTATTTTGAGTGGATTCCACATACATCATCCTGCTGCCAGAAAAATTCATTGATGGAAATAAGCTAGAGTTAAAAACAGTCCTATTACTAATGTTTAAATATTTGTGTGAAACTCAGGATCCAGCTCTTTCATGAAACTGTGTACTAGTTATAAAAATCAATGTATTTCTTTACTTGTTTTAAAGATCTGTGCCTCAGCAAGAACAAATTGGCTTAGGCAACAGATACAGTAGGGATGTGTTCACAGACTACAGGGTTTTTGGATTTCATCCTTCATGCTCTGGGGCTCTAGGCCCCTGGGGGCCACAGAGGGCCTAGGTTTGCTTTATATAAACTAGTTGTATTGTTAAGGAACTAGAATCAGCTAATATAGGCTCTAATGCTATGGGCTTTGTTTTGTAGAGAAAGTATCGATGTTTAATTTATTTGTAGTTTGTATTGTGCTCATATTTGCATTTCTAAATACAGCAATTAATACCTGGAATAAAACATTAGAGATTTATTTTATTGTCTATTTATTACTCTGCAAATTAATTTGATGAAGTACTATACTAGAGAAAGCACTTTATAAATATGTTTAAAATGCCCAGCACAATTCCGTAAAGTCTAAGTTGATGCCTTTCACTTTCACAGCAAATTTAATTTTAAAATTTTTAAAGTTAAATTTTTTTTAAAGCCCTGGTTTACACACTAGGCACACACTCTTCTCTGTAACTCCGAGTTTTGTTCTGATTAACTGTAGCCACTTTCTAGATATTACTGTCATAATATCTGCAACCGTTTCAGTTGTCACACATATCTTGCTTATCCATCTGTACTTTCCAACTATCTTATGTACTTTACTATTCACATTAACCAATATAGTTATACCATTCATTAGTAATCTTCCACCTCCCTTATGTGAGCATTAATAAGTCAGTAAGATGCTCTGGCCAAAAAAATGCTGACCGAACTAAAGGCACATATAGCAGATGGACTCCAGAATAAAATCAACGCCCTGTATGTGCAGACAGGGTGTAAAGAGATCCATGGCAGGCTTCCAGGAACCAGACCGAGGTTCAGGGAACTGTTAGTTCATCCAGAAGCAGACAAAGGAGATTTAAATCCAGCCCCTTGGGCCATAAATAAATCTCTGGAGACACCCTCTGAAGAAAGACAGAAAAAATAAAATCACCATCACACTGCAGGATGATTTTTAGACTTTATGTCGAAGCTGCGCTGCATGAATGTTTGTTTCATTTAGCAGCAAAGAGCTTTGTGGCGTGAGGTGGGGCGTTAGCTGCTCTCTCCTGGCAGGCCCAGTTCATACATCCAGATAAAGGTCACAGATTGACAAGAGGCTGAGGTGCTGTAAAAAAAAAGATCTTAGAGCTCCTCTGTGACTAACTTTCCTCTTTATTAAGCAGCAGGATGTAATTTTAGAGATAAAGGCTTGGCTCTTACCCAGCTCTAATAAGCTTCTAATAACCAGCTATTAGGGTTTATAAATGGACATCATTTAAGTGAAAAAAATGGTTGTAGGTTTCTGTGAGGCCAACATATTACTCAGGATTACAATACATAACCCAGTGTCTACTGTTAAAGTTTTTACTCCTGATTATCAGTAAAATGAACTCCAACCAGCTCCGTTTGGTTGTTACTGTAAAATTCATGGAAGGATTTTTCCCATTATCAAAAGTGCTTGCAAAAAAAGTTTGGTGTACTCAAAATTTAAGATTTCTAAAAAGTACAGTTAAAATAATAATTCTGTGCTGAAATGTTATGCAAATTTTTCCATCATGCAGACTATTTCAGAATGTCTCTCCCCAGCCAAAGAGCATTTAAACTGCTTCTCTACATCCTGTCAGAGGGCTATAAATGCAAATATTTGATTTGCACGATAACATAGCAAAAGGTCTCCAGATGTGGTTTATTACATTTTAGACAGTTGTTTCTTCACATAGTTTCCTTCCTTTGCAGTTCAGCACCATAGTTGTCTTCTAGTTCCAATCAAAATTTAAACGCCTTCTCTTTCTTACATTTTTTGATTTAGATATTAGAGTTTTGCCATAAAAATGAAGCAACAAACTAGATCAAAAATAATGTTGAAGAGTACCACACTCAGAACTGTATATTCTGGAAATCTTAAGACCCGTTTAGTCCTATAACTAATGATCATATTCACTGATGAAAATATATCAATTATTTGGTTTCATTCATCAGTAAATTATTTGATCCATTTCATCAAGATGATATTTTTATTTTTATCATTATTTAGCCATATAAATACAGAAAATAGTAAATGAGTGAAATATAATATAGACCATATAATAATCATTAAATAGCCTTACGTACAGCGTCACATGCGGCCCCGTCGTCCTTTGCGGTACGGTGACGTCAGGTCAGCTGATCGCTGCTGTAGCAAGGAGAAAGATGTCGCTGACGAACTGGGGAAGGATGGAGGCTGTTTTTTACGCGCTGTTTGTTCTTTGCTACCAGGTCACAGCCGGTAAGAAATGTGCAGCGGTTGAAGGTGATAGTTCAGTGTTCAGGAGGCATCTTTAATCTGACTTATTGCTCCATGTAGCCGCCGTGATTGCAAAGGACAGCTCGCTAACGTTAAGGTTAGCCCGGTACCGTTAGCATCGCACACCGGGTTAGTGTTTGGTCAGTTCTTGTATTTGACCGTCGCGTTTATAAAAATGCAAACTGCGGAATAACCTTGATGTTCCGGTGGTACTTAACTAACATCAATGAATCCACGGGCTCTACTGGAAATTGGATTAGCGATGACAGTAACGTTAGCCTGCTGTCCTCACCGTTTGAAGGCATTAAAGGTTAGCAGCGAGAATGAGAAGCTAAATAAATGTGTAAATAAATGTGAAGGAGAGTTTAGGCTTAAATATCCGGGAACTGAATTACAGAAGAGTGTGCTGTCATGGGACGAGCTGTAGGCTCTTCCTCTTTAACACTCAGCTCAGTCACGGGTTTGTGTCAATGGCCCTGGTTTGTCTTTGCTCTGACCTGAGCCAGACTGTTTGGTTGTTTGTTTGTTTGTTTGGTTGTTTGCTCTGACACAAAGATCTTATCACTGAGGATTCATCGGATCTGTTCTACTCTGACAGAAGTGACAGAAACTTCTCATACGTTCCGTTATTGCACAAGAGCAGCAGAGGAAGTGCAGTATTAGTACCTGGAGAAAACCCACACAAGCACAGGGAGAACATGCAAACTCCACACTGAAAGGTCCCTGATGGGTTTTGAATCAGAAAGCTTCTGGCTGTGAGGCAAGATGCCCTCACCTCACTTTTTTGGAAATTGGAACAGTTTTGTAAATTTGACGAACTAACTTCAAATAACAGTTGTCTGTATCACAAATCTGTGGCTGAGCTGATTTTAAACATGTATGTAACCCCACACTACATTTTGTTGCACCAGTAATATCAACACTTCAGAGTTTATGAACTCTCTTAATTTGAGAAAATATGTTTGCTTAATTGAATAATTTATTTTTCCCACAGGTGTCCATGGGGATAGTTTAACAGTGCTACAGGCCCCAGAGTTTGTGTCTTTTCAGAAGGGAGACTGGCCAATATCTGGAGAGAAGATCCCTGACCTGGTGGCCTTAACCATGGGTTTTTCTGTTCAGGAGGTGCTTTGTTATTTTAAAGAAAACTCTACTTTTGTAGTTGTCTTCTTTTATTTAGCTTATACGTACCCTTATGTTAGCATAGCTGAGCCTTTACCACATGTGTGTGCCTGTTCAGGATTTGTCCTGGCCAGGTCTCCAGGCTGGTCCGTTGTTCCAACGTCCACGGGCTAATGTGCTGGTGGTGGTGAGAGGAGTTGATAGCCTGGCCCTGCCTCAGAGTGTGGCTTCCTACCCCTTGGAGAATGTGAGTCAGACTGGAATGGGGCCGGCCTTATGTGGTGTAGTGTAATAATAGCTGAAAACTGGAATGTCATTTAAATAAGTTGTCTTAGTTTTTCAGTGATTCATCTTCTTTTTCACAGCCGGTACCTTTCACCTTGGATAGTGTCGCAGAGACTGTACACTCTCTGTTTGCCGAGGACACCCCTATAGTGCTGCAGCTGGCCCCTAGTGAGGAGGTAATGAAAACATACTGACACTAAACAAAGCATGTTTACTGTCACTCTTAAGGTGCTCATTTGTTTTTTTTTAAAATCATCTGTCTGTTGTGTCTCTCAGAGGCTTTATATGCTTGGAAAGGCCAATGCTGTGTTTGAGGATCTACCGGTCACCTTGCAGCAGATCCGTGCCCGACTGTCCCAGGATGGATCTGTGCTGCCTTCTCTGCCCCTCAACTCCCTCAGCAGAAATGCAGAGGTCAGTTCAGAAAGCAGCATAGTACCAACACAGTATCATAGTGGATTTAGTACATCTCTTATTTGGAGAGTTCAAATCCTTCTATATCTACAGTCTTTTTAAAACAAAATTGTGACAGTGACGTGACGTGATTGTTTTTAATCTGGAAGATCATACTATACTCTACCTTGTCACTCTACTTCCAGAACAGGATATTAAAATGCTCGAAGTTAGCCTGTGCACCAAATGTTATCAGTCCATTTCTTACATCTGTTGTTTTACTCCTTAGGCTGATTTGCTCTTCCTGTCTGAGGTCCAAGTACTTCATGATATCACAGCTCTGGTAAGTTGTCCAGGTTTTTTTTTTTTTCCCTTCTGAAAATAAGGGCGGTCTGTCAGGTTTGACTCAGATATTTGTCTCTTCTGCCCTTGTTAGCTGCAGAGACACAGACATTTGGCCAAAGACCACTCTCCTGACCTGTATTCCTTGGAGCTGTCTGGCCTGGAAGAACTGAGCCGGCTTTATGGCCAAGACTCCCCTCAGTACCGTGATGCAACTGCCATTCTTGCCTCTGTCCTGCAGAAGGTAAGGAGAAGATCTTAATCTAATTAGCAGAATATCCTCATTAATCAAATCAGCAGTTTTTTAACCATGTGTATGTCTTTTATATTATAGTTTGGAGAGGAACTGTATAATCTCTATGGCAGCAGTGCTGTGGTGGAGGTTGTGACTGTGAAAACCTTTGAGGCTCCATTGACCAGAAAGTCTCGTTCAATCCTGCAGTCTGTACAGATTGTAAGTCTGTGTCAGACTGTTGTTGTTTTTTTTTTGTCCATCCAAATTGCATCAATAAAGTTAGACTAAATATCAGAAGCAGCCTAATATAATGAAATAAAATTCATCAGCATCACAACCTACAGCCTCCAAAATGAACTAAACTCCTAAGTAAAATTGTGTGGTCAGTAGTCTGACTGCTTGTCTGGAATAGAAGTGAAAAGATTAGAGGTCTGTCATGGATACCAAAGAAAAGCATGCCTGTATCGCACTCCAATTACACTCAGCTGCCAGTTCATTAGGGACACTTAACTAAGACTAATGCAGTCTAATACCCGGGTGTGCAATTAATCCATGATAATGTTGAGATTTTGATGAAGCTGCTGTAGAGAGGTGTTGGCTGAACTGTATAAACATTTTGGAGGCTGAAGTTTGTGCTGCTGCAGTTTTTTTTTTTTTTTTTTTTTTTTTTTACTGCTGAGGTGTTTTAGTTGTTTAGTCTGGCCTCACTGATATAAAGGAGGCGGACAAACTAATTGCATGAGTTTAACAAAATACAGTTCAACAACACAACTGTATCCTCATACCATCAAACCAATCAACAAGAGAATCAAACCTTACAGAATAAAGAATACATTACTATTGTAGGAGTGTTATAATATACTGCATTAGTTTTAGCGGGTTGGACTTAAACTGGCAGCTGAATGTAAATCGGTACTTAGGTTAGAATGAAATTAAATAATTGATCATATTTGCAGTGCAGAATTATTGAAGTGACATACATTTTTGTACCTAATACATCTGCCTGTCTGGTTCTGCCTTTTTTGCAGAGTAACCCAGGCAGCCCATACAACCTGGCCTACCAATACAACTTCAACTACGCTGTGGTCTTCAACATTGTGCTGTGGCTGATGATCGGTCTGGCCCTTGCTATCATTGCCATCTCTTACAACCTGTGGAACATGGACCCAGGATATGACAGTATCATCTACAGGATGACCAATCAGAAGATCCGAATGGATTAAGTCCTGGCTACTCCAACACTCCAGCTGTGCTCTTTGATTCCTCTAGTAAATGGTTGTGTTTTGTTTGAGGTTCTGTTCTGTGAAGAAACTGATAGCTTGATGGGGGGAAGAGAAGAATCTAAATCACCTCTTTGTTTGCAACAGTGGCTTGATAATGGACAGAAAATAGCATTACAGTAGTTCACTCTTACAATTGCTTGCATAAAGCACTAAAGATATCACCCTCCACTGATGTCTACATTAAACATACTCAGACTTCCTCCCTTCAACCTCAGAGTTCACATCATTCCTTATGTTTTTCCTCTGGTGATGGCAGTTGTATTTTTATTGTAAAAATTATTGTGATGTTATGAAAGAATGAGATTTGTCTGGTTTCTGGTTGACGTCGTGCTTGTCTCAATGCGTGTAAGTATTTTAACTTTAAATTAAATCTATGTGTATATATTGAATATACAAATGCAATTGTTTGAGAAACTGCTGTAGTCTTATTGTGAAAAGATTTGTGCAGTGTTTATTCCAGTTAGGTCCAGGTACCCTGCTTCAGTTCATATTAGATTACATAAATATTTGATCATAATGTTGGTTGTAAGAGTCGGATACAGATAAATGAGGCTTTGTAAATTGCAATGAAATGCCTGACAATAAATTATTACACCCACATCCACAGGCTGCTTCTTGTACAGGACGATGAGCTGGGATTCATTCAAAACCTTATTTAGAAAATTATCCATTCAGATTGTTGTTCTCACGGATGGCCGATGAGGGGAAGTGATAAAAAGGGTCGTGGAAATAGCTGCATAATTTGATACTGTAGGTCGAGAAAAAAAAAGATGTACTTTTGATTTTGAGTATTTTAATTAGTGTTACCCTAAAAAGTAATGGGCGTTTGTTAAATACTCAGAAGAATGGAAAAATGAAAAATCCTGATATTTGGGCAAACTACATCTGCTAATAAAGGTCACATGTTACGACCAGTATCAAATTAAATTGTTCTTTAAAGGAAAGTTCTTGGGAAATTATTGGGTAATTACAGGCCTGTGAAATAAAACGTTAATAGTTTAAGGTTTTTGTGCAGTCAAAATCAAATTTTTATATCTTATTTTATAATTTACATAAACTCGGCAAGATTATAACACCAACATTTAAATTGACAGTGAAGTGATCACTGCGGACTGTAAAGGTTTGGCTCATCCAACCTGTTTACTTACTGTTTAGGAAAACATGATGTCCATCTCTCTGTCACATGTTATGTTGTGTAACAGCTCAGCCAATCAAAATGCCGACTGGAGCAGTAAGTCCCGCCCCATCAGCTGTATGTAACCGGTTGTGCGCTTTTGTAACAGGAAGAGGTTATATATGTAAAGAGCTCGTATATTAAAAGGCAGAAAAACTGTGTATAACTTCGACGAACCAGAAAACAATGGTGTGACTGCTTATAAAAGGTAGGATCTATCTATCTATCTATCTATCAAACTCTTCTATCATTTACCTAGGATTATTTTTCTTAGTCATAATCCTTTAATGCTTCACTTTTGTTTTTCTACCTATTTACAATATATCTTTTTAAGTACTCTCTTCATATTTATTTACATATCTTTAAATGTCTTTATTTATTTATTCTCCAATGTGTAGAAGCAGCATAACAGATGCAGTGTATGATATATGTAAACATAAATGCTGTATATATATTGTACATTGCACATTGTATATATATATTTTCTTTTCCCATTAGTGCAACATGCACCCCCCCAAAGCCAAATTGAAAGCTATATGTTATCTAGTTATGTTCTTTGCTTTCACTTCCCAGCTAGCACCTACGTGGTGAGGAAGATCCGGGCTTCCATAGCTCAAGGAGAACGCCTGGAAAAGCCCATTGTAACACCATGTAGTGCTATTGGTAAGCCAGTAAGAACAGTTACTAGTACAGCTTCTGCAAAGGAAACCAGAGGAAGACTAGAAGAATATAAATACCCCTGTGGACTCATGTTACTCAGAATATGGACATGATATTTAAATCAGTTTACTGTATGTCATTTTACAGATGTGCATGTAGGCTTAGGGAGGTTCAGTGTATGGAACATGTCATTGACTCATTGGGATGTTCTTTTTTTCTTTTTTACTCAGCTGAAAGGAGAATGGCACATGAGTTGCGAGGAAATGCCCCATCAGCCGCACTGATATCAGGCACTGATGAAGGTGTCAGTGGTGCAGCAGGCTTGGAAATGTCCTCAGAAACAGCTGTGCAGAAATGTGGTTCCTGAAACTAAAAATCATGCTAGTCTTTGGGACTGTGGTCTACTCAGTGGAAAATATAATTTGTAATCTTCATACTTTTACAATACCAGACAATAACAATGTTATCGATAAATTCTTGTGTAACAATATGCCGACAGGCAATGTTCAAATTTAATTCTCAATCCATTGCCGATGCTGCAGTTAGGGCCACAGTCCAATTTAAGGCCTTTTTCATAGTGGACATTCTGACCTGCCAAAGCAGGAAAAACACAGGTCCAACAAATAATAATGATGTTTCATGCTTGTATTGGTTTACTGGTATGCTAATATGTGTAAACAATTGAGGTCCCAATGCCGATACACCTGACTTTCATGCAGACGTTTATGTTATTAAATTTAAGTGCTTAATCAACATGTTTTCAGTGAGAAAGGTCTAAATTTATATGCTGCAGTGTTTGAAGACTGACTCAACAACCTCTCTCTAGGGGCTGAGCAGGTCTGATGTTTCTGCTGCTGTATGAATAAATTAATAAAAGCGTTGCTATTGGGGTGAAGTATGTATAATTGCGTAAGCTAATGGTTATAAGGCTGACAGTAAAGACCAAGAAAATTAAATTGTGTGTCTTTTTAAAAGTCTTGAAACTAATGCATATTTTTTTATCAGGGACAGTTTGACCTGTCATGGAAGGTAATAACTAATAGCATTGATGATGATTTAGTTGCATTCAGTGTCCTAATGGGAACATTTTAAATGAATTCACAAGCCTTCGATACTGTTATTAATTATACCTGCTCTTTTTCGTTTTGTGTAAATAGCCTTTCATCCAAAGAGAGCTGGGATAGGCTCCAGCAGATCCCAGTGACCCTAGTAAGTAAAAAGCGGGTATAGATAATAAATGAATGAATGAATCTTATGTAAATGAAAGGGTCTATTCTGTTTAGCATAAATGCAAATAATATAGAATTTTGTTTTGCTTGGGTAATGTTTTAAAGCTGCATTAAATGCTTTTGCATTTAATTATTAATATTAGGTCAAACTTTAATTGGTATGATCATTTAATCGCTATACATCTTATTGCACCTTTGTTTGTAAAGTACAGATCACCAATTCGTTACAGGGCTGACACATAGAGACAGACACTCACATTTACACCTATGGGCAATTTTAGTGTCACCCACTAACCTGACCACAAAATGCATGTCTTTGGATTGTGAGAATAAACCCATGCAGACCAATGTAAGCTCCACAAAGCTGAATGGGACCTTCTTGCTGTGATGAGGTGATGCTAACAAAATAACCTACAAAGATTGTACAGAAAAATGGCTGAGTATTTATTTTCATGTAACACACATAGATGTATGGTTGTATGCATTAATGTGTAAGCAGCATTTTATTGTTGTGGTTGGTTGAGAAAACCAGATTCTAGATCAGTCTGAGGGGTCTTAATATGGACTAAAGGATATCTAAGTCTCGCAGTCTGTGTCAGATGTCTGTACTGATCTTTAATTAATCGTGTGTGTGTCTATATACACGAGTATATATACTTATATACATGCTTTGTTTTCATTTGTTGTTTGATTGTTTGTATATAATCGAAATAAATAAAAAAAACTGCAATTAAAATGTATATATTTTATTTTTTAATTTTGCTTTCTGTGAAATAAGAGATATCTGAAATGTTTGTTCTGTCTGCCTCTCGGGAACAAACGTCACCGCTGCGTTCTCATCGGTTTTTTTTTAAACACTTCCGGTATTTACCGGATGTTACTGAGGAATATTGGGTACCTGTTAAACACAGAGCCGGACTTATCAAAATGTGTTGCAAGGTGCTATTGGAAGAGTTTGCAGGAAAATAGTTGTGTGTATTTCCCCGATAGTCTTTGCTAATATCAAGCGAAGCCCTGGCCTAAGGTAAGCATGAGCTCTCCTCCGTTTATTTAGCATCTTAGACAGTGTAGCATTAGCGTGGCTAGCTGTCGGCTAACGCTAGCTAATCAGGGTTTTCACTCTCTGTTGTGCCTAGATGTTTGAGGAAAAGCAGCTTTAAAATAAAATACGGTCCTTTGCAGGACGTGTATGAAACGCACTGAAACACCAGGTGGTCTGTGCTGAATTGTAAGGGTTATACATGTTGTTTGTGCAGCATAAATATCAACTCAGTGATGAAAGGAGCCTCTTTAAACGTGCTTGATAATTTTGCATAACGTTACGCCTGGTTAGCTGCAAGGTGCAAAGTTACTTTTACATAAGCTTTTCAGTTTTGATTTCTGGTATCTTCCAGAATTACAGTTCTCTATATTCTTTTCACCTGAGCTTATGTCAGTGTGGTGTCTGGTTCAAAACTGGAATTACTCGTCAGGTACAACAGAAACGAGTATGTTAAACATTCTCCTGTAATAGTTGCTGATGAATGTTGTGTCTTTGTACTGCATCTCCTTTTTGGGTGGGGTGGGTCGATGGCTCTCTAAAAATATATATATGTGTTGGTTAAGGTGTTCAATAGACAGCCTTCAGTGTTTTATCCCTCATGTTTTTTTTCCTTAGTTTGGGACAGAAACAAAACAAATGGCATGTTTTTTTTTCAAACGTTTTCAAATTTCATAACACTAACTATTGGTTAATGGTATAAATAATTTACTTTTTTTGTTTTTTACCTGTAAAGTTTTCCTTAGAGAATGGATCCTGTTTTATATTTTTTGTGTTAAGGTTCTAGAGGCTCAAACCGGTTATTGATCTGTTTACTTGTCTTTGTCTGTGGTTCTTGCAGTGTCTTGTTGTGCCTCACCAAACTGTGAGCCATGATGGAGCGAAGAAGAGCCCTAACTATTCCATTTTCTGTTGAGAGGGATAACTTGGTGAGACCCATGGTTCTGAAACAAAAGTGAAAGTTTTCATGAAACATATCGTCACCTTCTTAAAATAATGGCATAAGTCATTTTTTGACAAAAATGATTTTTTTTGCCTGAGATCTTCATGATGCTGGCCACCTCTGGTTAAATCGCCTAAATCCTCAGTTGAACAGATCATGCAATTCTAACCCCATAACGTAATTGCCTGTCAACAGTGTGGCTTAGACTTAGATTCAGATTTTTCAGTTTTTTGAAAAACTTGAACTTAGGCCATTATTTTAAGAGAGTGACGATATGTTAACGTGCTAGCTTCTAGTGTGCCACATGAATTGCTTGTCATTTTGGGAACATACTGTAGTGACACTTGCTTCATGGCTGTAAACATAAATTGCGCTGATCGCAATATGAATTGCTGGATATATAGTTTAATTTTGTGTCTCAAATAGGTTAGTTTGTTTTCCAAAAAACACCAAAATATTAAGAGAGAAAAGCTGGAGTAGGCAGTGTTTGGTATTTTTGT